>NC_056736.1:191866603-192064103 GCF_019279795.1 Protopterus annectens | reverse complement strand
ATGTCATACCAATGATCCTGCAGTTAAAACATTGTAACCCTGTAAAACAATTAGTTAAAAATGGGTACTGCCTATTTCTAAGCATTACTTTCAACAAACTGCAAAATGCAGCAGTTTGAGTCAAAATTCCAACATATCATCTATAGACCTAAATTGCTTCTGGTATGACATTGAATTGTTCACCTGGGATCCAGAAAACAATTTGCTCTAATTATTGTAAGACAACATTTATAAATGGAATTATGCAGCAGCTTGTCAGAATACTCACTTAACTGACTATCCTGAAAATTTCATACTAATATTTCACAAAGTTAAAAGGAAATAATGCATTATAATGAATGGGTTAAAACTTTTAAAGTTATTTTACATGGAAATAGTCCACAAGATGCAACAATTGTAACAAAATAAATAAGTCTGGGATTCAGAAATGGTTTGCGCAAGAGGTAAGCCCTATCATGAGTATCCAACCCATTTCATAACCATTTCCAGTTCAAAAATCGCTCTTTCACAGCACTTTTCCATAAGCAAGAACTTCACTGAAATGGAGAGTTCCACTGTTCATGTTAAAGGGTACTGAGGCAATACAGGAGAGCAACTAATTTTAATTAGCCATGTGAACCCCCCCCCCCAAAAAAGTGCCTTCAGCAAATGATTTACAACTCCAAGCAATCCAGAGAATTGTTTGTCAACAGAAATGAATTAAGCTGACTGAGAAAATTAACACAGCAAAAATGTTGTATTCAGCCACTTTAATCATAGGGAGAAACCACATCGCTGGTAAATTTATCAATGTTTAGAGGAGAGATAGTGATGGAGGGAAGTCAGTGTATCATGTGTGTGTCAGAGTGTGCATGTTTGCAAAGCTCTAAATGGAAAATGACTCTGTGTGTGTGTGTGTGTGTGTGTGCGTGTGTGTGTGTGTGTGTGTGTGTGTGTGTGTGTGTGTGTGTGTGTGTGTCTGTGTGTGTTTGTGTGTGTCTCGGCATGTGTCTGTGTATGTATGAATGCATGTATGTCAGTGTGTGCATGTGTGTGTGTGTGTGTGTGTGTGTGTGTGTGTGTGTGTGTGTGTGTGTGTGTGTGTGTGTGTATGTCTGAGATGCATGCCTACCATGCTTGTCAATGTGTTTTCTCAAGAATTATGGACAAAGTCAAAAATAATTGGGGGAATTTGTTTATTTGTTTGTTTGCTTGATTATTTGTTTGTTTCATATGAGGTACGTGGTTTGCATTGTTTAATGTATAATAAAAAGATGCATATGTAGATAGACAGATAGTTAGACAGATAAATAGTGTCTTCAGGCAACTAGTCTTTACCAGAACTGCCAGTATTGTGTGTTTCTGTTTCACTGATGATTCACCAGTCTATGTCATGTGGAGTAAATCTCTTGCCAAGCTGCCCAGTAAGCATATTGAACAGAAATACTGGAAGACTTCAAGAGTAGAGAGTGTCAGCATGCTCATCTCTGCAGCGTGTAGTACAAAGTTCATATATTGCAGTACAATTGCAACCACTATTTTTCCTAATGTGGTGGACAGTTAACCCCTCTTCCAATAGCTGTAGGGAGGTAAAACGTACTACACACAAACTGGTAAATTGCACCATTAAAATAATGTTGAAAGCTAGGGCTAATGTGTGACTTATATCTATAGCTACCCGCAAACTACAACATAGGAGGTAATCCCTTGAAATCTGAAGAAGAAATAAGGGATCTAGGGACCCAAGTAGATAGCCAGATTTCCTTTGATAACCATGTTGCCAAAGTGGTTAGAAAATCCTTCTATGTGACCCATCTGATCATGAAAGGGTTCGCATCAAGATCTAAGGATGTAATGGTGCCCCTCTACTCTTCCCTCATCAGACCCATTATTGAGTACAATACACCAATTGGAATGTACCTGGCTAGACATCTCCAGCAGCTGGAGAGACCATAGAGGTACCTAACCAAGAGAATTACTGGCGTCAAACATTGCCCTATGCAGCACGATTGAAAAAGCTAAGACTGTTCTCTGTTGCATACCGCTTTCTCAGAGGCAATCTCTGTCTAACGTACAGAGCCATGTCCAACCCAGAATTGTTGAACATGCTCCATCTTAGCAAAACCAAATCTACTCAAGCTACATGCTCTAGGGATATAAACCTCAACACAACAATGAATAGAACATGCTGGAGGGATAGATTCCCTTCGCAGAGACTTCCCTTACTATGGAACAGGGTCCCGATCTACATAAGACAGAGCCCCTCACTATCACTCTTCAAGAGGAACCTTGATGAGTGAATGGGTAACAGAAAGTTCACACCGGGGATCACACCAACAGCACTACTAGATAGGGGCCAAGGGTACTAGCTGCTAGTACAAGGGTCTAGGGAACTACTAAAGGGGCGGTGAATACCGCACAATGTGGCTGGGCTAATATATGCCTTTGGGCAGATAGCTCAGTACCAACCTATGAACCTATATATATTATATACAGAGATCTACTTTGGAAGCTCGAGCTTTCAAAACTTCAAACTTCATATGGTCGAGACCATAACATCGAAGTTTTGAAAGTTTGAAACTTCAATAAAAAAATCAAAAATAAAAACAATTTTTTTTACAATTATGCATGGGGGCAAGCTAATTAAATATACCAACTCCAAGATAACACTACAGTGAAGAGAATAGTAACTTTTCCATTCCATGCTGTACAGCAATCTCCATTTAAACTGTTTGAAGTTTCAAACCTTCGATCTTATGGTTTCAACCATAAGAAGTTTGAAGTTTTGAAACGTTGAGCTTCCAAATTAGACATATGTATGTGTATATATATATATATATATATATATATATATATATATATATATATATATATATATATATATATTCATGTGGAATGTAGCAATAATTCATCACTGTAATACCTTCAGTTAGATATATGAGCAAGGTAGTAGACAGAAATAATGCATTTGTTCACTTCCTAAAACTGCATACTCTTTCACTTTATAGTCATAAGATTGTTAGAATAAACAACTTTGTTCAACATGGAGAATTCTGTGTAATTCACTTCTGATGACTACACAGCAGAACAATAATCGTTTCTCTATTGTAGTCATTTTATAAATTCAGGTGTTCAGGAGCTCCCCTCTCCATTATCTGAATAAGTTGTAAAGTTACCATCTACTTGCTTTTAGGTTGGTACCCTCCCAATTGTCATATCAACCTAGTAGGTTTTAACTTAAAGAACTATATCTGTGCATACATGTGCTATAGGCATCCCCCACCCACACACACAGCCACACCCACCCACAATGAAGCATAAAGGCACACTCAGTCAAACGTATACTCCACTACCTACTCCCTCTTGTTTTAGGGGAAAAGGAGACTTTAATCTTCTGATATCAGTTTGGCTAATGTCACCCAAACATGACCTTCAGCACTATCAGAGAAAAGTAGGTGTCAGTCAAAATGAATCAAAGAAACACTTTTCTTTTAGAGTTTACAGTTTCTTAGCAATAAGACATTTTTCAGTCTTTGCAGGATGGCAAGATGTTGCAGGAAGCAAGAGCTCTGAAGCTGACTGAATGGCCTTCCAATATTGGACAAATGGATCAATAGCAGATCCTTCAAAGAACGTGCTATTCCATCATTGGGTAAGGAAGCATCCACTCTACTTATCCAAAGGAGTGACTGGTAGAAATGCAAAGAATAGCTAATGAAAATTTCCTGCTTATTTCTTTCCTATGAATATTAAAAATGCTATCCATCAACACCTAACTGCCTTTGCAGACATGCAGAAACTTTTAATCTCCTCTCGTTGTTAATTTAACTTACTTAATGGTTAGATACAGTCATAATAAAAATGCTAAGAATGGATTGTGTAACAGCCATAAAAAATATGTACTAGACATCCCTAAAGCATACCTCTCAACTGTACAGATTTTCACAGAACGTCCAGATTTTTGCATCATATTTTTGGTCTGTTTCTCATAAAAGTGTGGTTTTCTAGCAAATCATTATCAAAACATTGAGGATTGAACTCAGAAAAATAATGACAGAAATTTGAGTTTCAGTTTTCATACCCTTCAGAAAATTCATGCTAATTCAAAACCTGTTATTGCATCAACTTTCTAAGTTTGTAAGAACAATATTTAAAATGTGTCCCTATTTTGGGGCACTTGTCCCACATTATTTATAGCTTTGTCCAGTTTTCTTGCAGTTAGAAGTTAAGAGGTATGCCCTAAAGCCATTGCAAGTATCTGCCATTGTATTGTGATCTAGAAACTAATACATTTAAGCATCAGCACATAAGGAATAATTTCATTTATCTACACCATGTATTAGAGGACAGATTGCATAATGGTTTGTTTGTTTATTTATTTGTTTATTTATTTGTTTGTTTGTTTATTGACATGTGATTAGTACCACCTCTTCATCCATAAATCTTATAATTAAATTCTAACATTCTATTATAGGTTCCTTCTATTTGTTCATTGTATGTCAAGTTCAAGAGGGAAATTATAAGAAAACTAACATCATACGCTACTTCACTATACCTTTCTGATACACATGGACTGCAATGCCATATTTTTGTTTGAAATAGAATTCAGTGATTAGTGGTTGTTATTGTCACATATCAGTCATTTTAATATTACATTATGTTTTTAGGGTGTTTTAAATATATGTTTTATTTAGTTAGAGACTATAGAACTGCTTTGGAGCCCCTTTTTAGTATCCAATAATTAATTATCTCTGTGTTTCCTGAGTATTTTAACAGGTCTGTCAGTGCTTTAGAAGTGTTTTCAAATATATGTTTTATGTTTTATATTGATTAGGTTTTTATGCTAAGAAGGTTAGCTTATGTATATGGTATGCTCATTGGCTTTGAGTGGATGTTGTTTTTAACTGAATGTTAATTGAATGTTGTTTTTGATTGGCCATACCCAGGTCATTGAGTTATATTTAATTGAGAGCACTGTGCACATCCATTAAGTCTGAAGAAGCTTTCTGCTGAACGTGAAAGTGCTCACTTGTTCCAATATTTTATTTTTAGTCTGTTGTTTTCAATAAACGGTCAGCTTTGATAGTCGTGGTGTTTCCTCTTGTGTTTACCTACGGGTTTATTACCATCTTGCTGCTCCAGAAAGAAATGTCTACATTTGTTTGACTGTGTTAGAAGGTTGTTTGCTTCAGGAGTTTTAACTACTGCTGTAATTTTCTGCAATTCTGTTGTCTGACATTTTTTATAAATCCATTGGTAATTTCATTAAAAATAAAATAAAACTTAAAATCTTTATTTTTGTCAGTGCATTTGGGATGGATCAGAAATGCCAAAAAAATGTGTTGCTAATATTTATCTGCAGTTTGCATAGTTTAGTGTAATTTTGCAAGTATTATAATTTTGTATCTGTGGGGAAAGGCTTCATAGGTACATTCTGTATACATTTAGCCACTATACCAAATGTCATATCTTTAGCATAAGGAAAAAAAAAATGAAAGACATGAAAGAACATTTGTACACTAAAATCCAATGACCCAAGTGAAATAGTTGTTGATGTGAAAGACTAGCCCCAGGATTCAGTAAGCTTCACTTAGTAATAGCGTTATTCCTACACAGAGTAAATGGTGTCTGTGTCCGCATCCCCCTATCTGCGGTGCGCCTTACAATTTTAATGCTACTGAGATGGAGCTGTGGACACAGGTACTGAATGAGTGCTAGTGGGTGTGCTATAGTACCGGCAAATCTGTAACACACCCCCTGCACTGACTAAGTGCCATACGGCACTTTACAAAATAAAAGTGTCCACAAACACTGAAATACTTAATGGCAAGTGAAATAAATGCAGGCGGTGTGTGACAGATACTGTCACACATCCCCTGCATTGTAAAAGTGCCAATGGTACTTTACATTCAATAACAGTGTCTGCAGACACTGAAATTAAGAATGACAAGTGAAAATAATGCAGGGTGTGTGTGACAGGTACTGTCACACGCCCCCCTGCATTGTGAAACTGCCATACAGCACTTTACATTAAAAAACAGAGTTTGTGGACACTGACATTATGAATGGGAACTGAATGCGATGCAGGGGTTGTGTGACAGTTACTGTGATACACCCCCTGCATTGTGAAAGTGCCATAAAACATCATTAAATAAAATAAATTAAATTAAATAAATTAAAATTGCTTTCCCATGTGAAAGCTAAATGTCCTGTTTTGGTATTCAAACCATACACCTACTACAGGACAGGCTGTGAGTCTAACCACTAAGCTACCAGAGCTGTCTGAGTTTTAGCTATACATTTGTGTATAGCTTCTTCTACAGCTGAAATTTGGACAGCTCAGTTAGCTAAATGAGCTGTCCATATTTCAGCTATAGAAGAAGCTATATACAGCTCCCTGAGCTCATGGAGCTGTCCAAATTTCAGCTATAGAAGAAACTATATACAGCTCCCTTAGCTAATAGAGCTGTCCAAATTTCCGCTATAGAAGAAAGAATTTACAAAAGTATAATGAAATGTTGACAGCTTCCTTGGCTAGCAGTGCTGTCCAAATTTCAGCAATACATTACTGACATTTGGATAGCTCTGTTAGTGTCCAAATTTCAGCTATAGAAGAAGCTATATACAAATGTATAGGTAACATTTGAACATGTTAGCTTAGTGGTTAGAGTCACAGCTTGGCATTTAGCTTTTACATGGGAAAACAGTTTTAGATTTTTTTATTTTATTTAATTATGCAATAATTAATATTTGTTAACCGGGGTAGTGTAGCTGATCCAAATTCCCAGTGTCAGTGGAGATATAAGGTGAAAACCCCCATTTAAATACAAGTGTCCCATAAAGTACAGTCACACCCCAAGGTAATGTAATGAAAGCATATATGGGGAGGTCATGTAAATTATACAATGACTGGTCTTTGATATTCTGAAATGAGCATGCTAATTGTACAGTCCAATCAGTGTTCCCATTGTAAATCCTAACATATACCAATGGAAAAAGGTCCAGTTGCCCCCACTCTATTCCATTGCTATATACTGTAATTTTTATACATATATATATATATATATATATATATATATGTATATATATATATATATATATATATATATATATATATATATATATATATATATATATATATATATATATAAAGTATTTATATATTATATTATATATATTAAGTATATATATTATAATATTATTATTATTAAGTGTATATATTTTATTTAAGCCATAAATGACAATGTTGGTGGTATACATTTAAAAAAACGTAATCCGGACTCTGGACATAGCAGAAAGACAGGACAGAGAAAATACTAGGAAAATCAGGTATGTTATTTAAAACTAAAGACACGTACCTGATTTTCCTTGTATTTTCTCCATTCTCTCTCTCTCCTACCCCTAAACTGTCTGACATTTTATTTATATATATATATATATATATATATATATATATATATATATATATATATATATATAAATAGAAAACAAAAATGGGGCAATGGAGATTTTCTTTTTTGCATTACTTCCTTTGTAAAGCACTGATGTACTGAGTATGTGTGGGAACGCAAGTCCTATATGCATGTGTAGTACATCAGAAAAAGCTCCCGGATACTGGAAAAATGCATCAGGACAGCACGATGCTGGTATACAAAGACATTTATTTAAGAAAAGTAAATATTTTCTCTTAAATAGTGTCATTGTAAAATAGCAATAATTGACCCCGTAGTTGTGATGTACTAAGATTTACCCACGGTTGCCTTTATTTAATCACTCGGGCTTCGCCCTTGTGATTAAACCACAACAACCATGGGTAAATCTTAATATACCACACCAACATTGTCAGTTATGGCTTAAGTAAAATATATACACTTAATAATAACGTATCAGTAATGAGTAATTAATATTCAATTCTGACTTCTTTTTTTTAAATTAAAATGTTTGTTTACCTTTAGCTCAGTTTTACTAAGCTCTGCTAAGCCGAGCTAAGCAATACTTAAACAGAACCTGTCTGAGCAATACTTGGCAGTGCTCAGGTCTGCTTAGCTGACTTGAGCATTGCTAAGAAGTCCCATTCTAAGTAGTATTCAGCTCAGCTAAGCAGATTTGCACATTGCTAAGCACTGCTCAGCATTTGCCACCTTAAGCACTGTTTAACTCAGCTTAGCGGGTTTGCACACTGCTCAGCTTTGCTCAGCATTTTTTAAAATGGTCAAGTGACAGCAAAGGGTGGGGATATAGCCTTATTTAAACTGCATAGGTGGGAATACTAGCAGGAAAGTGATGAGGTTAAAAATTCCAACATAACAATTATAACAAAACCCAAATTAAAGGTCATGCTATTAAATGCTAAGAGTCTAAACATGAAATTGCACTCATTGCAGACCGTCTTAACCATGGAAAATGCTGACATCTGTGCAAAGAAACCTGGTTCAAAGCTGTAGAGAGCACCCCAGCTATATCTGCTTACTCATCTTATCATATATTTAGACCCCAAACTGTGAGTAGTAAAGCCAAAGGAGTTGGCATTTCAATATATATTAAAGACATACACACAGCCAGGCTGGTCAAACTGTATGACACTCAGGAGACAATCCACATGCAAGTAACCATTGACATGACCCCTATACAAATCATAGCGAACTACCAGCCCCCAAATCTGACTCATAATGCCCAAATTGCTTATCTAGACCTGTTGATCTATCCAGATTCAACCCTTTACCTTGATCCTGGGTGACATTAACTACCCAAACATAGACTGGAAGTACTACTCATGCAAATGCTTTGCAACAGCTAGTCGATACCCCCAAAAGAGGTGATAATATCCTGGACATGTTATTAATCAACATGGGTAATGACTGCAGCATCCCTGCATTATCTTCCTCCTTTGTAAGATCAGACCATAAAATGGTCTTATTCGTAGTCACCATCTCCCATGATCCCCCTCTAGCTAAGGTCAAACAAAAAAATTTTCCAAAGCTGATTACAGCCTCCTGAGGGATGGTTTAAGCAGCTTGACAGCACCCCCTCTCTAGGAACTGGCACTGGTATTAAAAAATATACCAAATTACTATATGAACATTTATATAGATGCATGGAATCAGGAATACCTGACATGACTAAAGCATCCTCGGCAAGGAAGCGTAAACCTGTCCGGTGGACATCTGCAATAAATAAACTCTATAACAAAAGAAAGAAAAGTGCTGTCCAGGATCAAGAAGGAGCAGGTGCCCAACTGGAAACAATCTCTCCTTAGCCTAAACAAGCATATAAGAGCATTAGATGAATCCTCCAAAGCAAACTTCGAGTCCAGATTGGCCACATCTTCTAGAGACAGTCATAATACCTTCTCCACATATGTCTGTAATCTGAAAGGTAGCACCCAGATCTGTTTAGAACTGGTGGTCAAGGACACCACATGTACAAATGCCATAGATATAGCAAACTTGCTGGCTGACAGATTCAGCAAAAATTTCGCTCCTCTGTCCCATCAGTAAATCAGGACATTCCCAATACCCACCCCCTTCCCCTTATATTTAGGGATTAGGCCATCACTGCTCTTTCAAAGGCAAAATATACAGCAACTATGGGACATGATAACATCCCAGGCATCACATTACATGAACTCAGGCAAGAACTTGCAGCAGCATTAGGTACCCTATTCAACCAAAGCCTGACTACCAGCTTTGTCCTAGCTGAGTGGAGGACAGTGACTGTCATAATTTTACACAAAGGTGGAGAGTCCACCGATCCAGGAAGTTCTAGACCCATCAGCCTAACTAGCCTGATCTGCAAGGCCATGGAATGGATAATCATGAACCTCATTAATAAGGACATTGTCAACCTCAAAACACTCGATTCCACACAGTTTGGTTTCATGAAGAGGAGGTCATGTCTGTTACATTTGGTCGATGTTTTTGAGACAGTCACCAAAGCCATGGATGAAGGGAAGACATTACACACCACCTATCTTGACCTGGCCAAAATCTTTCATATTATTGCTCCACAAAATAAATAAATCCACAAACTTGCAAGGAAGTAATGCAAACTTTTTACTCCATAAAGCGCTTTTCGTCTGGCTGGATAGCTAGACTTCTTCAGATACAATTAAGTGTTCAAGACACAGTATATAACTTGAACATCAGTTAGCTGATTTGCTCTACTAATTAAAACAGCTGATCAACACCAACCAATGCATGTACATAGCCTCACAGCCTAAACCAAAATGCTTAAAACACACATAACATGAATTATAACTACTACTAGTTAAGTTAATTAAAACCTACTAACATATTTTTTCATTTAAATCATTATTTATATATTTATAAATATTCTAAAAACATTCAACTTATAAAGTACTTAATATACTATACAAAAAATGCAGAAGTCAGAAAAATATCTATAAATGAGTTTCTGACTTTAATTATATCCATACTCAAATACCATATAAATTAAACAAACGGAAGCAGTTAAACTAATAATACAAAACTAATACATCACTCCTACTGGAACAACTCTACTTAGTAAAATAATATGCATAACATATAAAATTCATAAAATATATACTATGCAAAATTTACTCATTTCTGCCCTAAAAATGTTTTAGAAAAACTACTCTACAAAAATATAGTTATAATTATCTTAAAAGACTTTTAAGTTTTAAAATACATTTGATAGAATACATCTCATTAAGACCTGGATAGTGACATGCAAATGTTCGTAATTGCCAAAACAATTCCATTTTTTCAAGCAACAATAGTACTGGGCCACCTCTAGCATCCGAGGTTACACATTCTATAGCTCTAAACATAAAACTACGGTTAGCAAAAGAGTGAGTGTGTCTAGCTAAGGCATTGTCTAGTTTGTTGTTCCTAATGCTGTACAAATCTTCATATACTCTGTCCCTCATTCTCCTATCAGTCTTTCCGATATAGAAGGCAGGGCAGCTATAACACTTAGCAAGGTAGACCACTCCTTTGGAATTACAATCAAACCTATGTTTAGTAGTATATCCAACCCCACTGACAGAGAAGTTTGTCCCTACCTCTATGTGTCTACAATATGGGCACGTATGACATTTAGACATGCCCCCATGTTTTGTACTAAAATTAATAGGTTTATGAATTTCTAACAGATTCTTCAAATTCCTACCTTTCTTAAAAACTACTTTAGGAAAATCATGTAGTTCTTTAACAGTAGGTAGCTCTGTTTTTCTAAATTCCCAATGCTTTCGTATTATGTTTACAAATTCTTAACTATCCCTATCTAAACTTATATTAGAAGATTTAGGGATTAAAATAGGTCTATACATATCTAAAATTCTCTTTTTTATTACCTCTTGACTTATTTCATCCAATAATACATCTGGGTAGCCCCTCTTTTTAAACATTCCTACTAGTTTATTACATTCCTCCAGAAAGTCCTGTTCATCTGAGACCATTCGGGACGCCCTTACTGATTGCCCTTTTACTACAGAACGTTTTTGAAATGATGGGTGGCAACTACTATAATGAAAGAACTGGGAAATTATAAAAACAGAGCTACCTACTGTTAAAGAACTACATGATTTCTAAAGTAGTTTTTAAGAAAGGTAGTAATTTGAAGAATCTGTTAGAAATTCATAAACTTATTAATTTTAGTATAAAACATATACTACTAAACAAAGGTTTGACTGTAATTCCAAAAGAGTGGTCTACCTTGATAAGTATTATAGCTGCCCTGCCTTCTATATCAGAAAGACTGATAGAAGGTTGAGGGACAGAGTATATGAACATTTGTACAACATTAAGAACAACAACCTAGACAATGCCTTAGCTAGACACACTCACTCTTTTCCTAACCATGGTTTTATGTTTAGAGCTATAGAATGTGTAACCTCACATGCTAGAGGTGGCCCAGTACATTTGTTACTTGAAAAAATGGAATTGTTTTGGCAATTAAATATGGTTGCATGTCACTATCCAGGTCTTAATGAGATGTATTCTATCAAATGTATTTTAAAACTTAAAAGTCTTTTAAGATAATTATAACTATATATTTGTAGAGTAGTTTTTCTAAAATTTTTTGGGGGCAGAAATGTGTATTTTTACATAGTATATATTTTATGAATTTTATATGTTATGCATATTATTTTACTAAGTAGAGTTGTCCCAGTAGGAGCTATGTATGAGCTTTATATTACTAGTTTAACTGCACCAGTTTGTTTAATTTATATGGTATTTGAGTATGGATATAATTAAAGTCAGAAACTCATTTATAGATATTTTTTCTGACTTCTACATTTTTTTTTGTATAGTATATTAAGTACTTTATAAGTTTTTAGAATGTTTTTAGAATATATATAAATATATAAATAATGATTTAAATTAATAAATATGTTAGTAGGTTTTAATTAACTTAACTAGTAGTAGTTATAATTCTGACTGATGTTCAAGTTATGTACTGTGTCTTGAACACTTAATTGTATCTGAAGAAGTCTAGCTATCCAGCCAGATGAAAAGCGCTTTATGGAATAAAAAGTTTGCATTACTTCCTTGCAAGTTGGTGGATTTATTTCTTTTGTGGAGCATTAGTCGTTTTGTTGCTCTTTTTCCTGGTTTGTCTTTCACACTATTCTCCACTCTGGCATAATAGATAAACTCTCTCAACTAGGCATCAATCTGTATGCTACCAGATCGTAGCTAACTGGATCACTGATAAAACCAACCTAGTCAAAATAGGGGAAGCCACCTCAAGCAGGAGACCCGTATCAAGTGGCATACCCCACGGTTTGTTCTTGGGGCCTCTATTATGTGGGATATACTTTTCTGAGGTGTAGACCAAAATCAGAGGGCTATGGCTGACCAAATTTGCAGATAACTGCAAGCTGGGAGCTGTCATCAATTACCCTAATGATATGCACATCCCCCAAGAGGGTCTCACCCAAACAAATCACTTGTGCCAGAAACATGGCCTCAAGCTAAACACAAAAGAATGCATCATCATCTCCTTTGAGGAGAGTGATGTCCCCACAAATTATCACGTTAATAACAATGTCCTAAGCAAGCAGTCAGTTGTGAGGGATTTGGGCACCCAGATTGATAGCAACCTGACTTTTGACCACCATGTTGCTTCTATTTTATGGAAAGCTTCCTGCATGACCCACCTCATAAGTAAGAGTATCTCGTCCAGGGACAAGGATGTCATAATATCCCTACATTCTTCCCTTATAAGGCCCATTATTGAGTACAACATCCCATTCGGCATGTACCTCGCAAAGCACATGCAGCAGCTGGAGAGACCACCGAGGTTCCTCACCAAGAGAATCCAGTCCCTAAAAAATCTACCATACACAGATAAGCAAAAGCCCTATCCCACCACTCTGTCTCATACAGACTCCTCAGAGGTGAACTTTGCCTGGCATAGAAGGCCATGTCCGACCCAGTCCTAATGAAGTTGCTGCATATTCATAAGACAAACTAAACTCACGCAACCTGCATGCAAGGCTTTAACCTGGTCTCTGACATGAATAGAACTTGTTTGCAGGATAGATTTGTGTTTCAAAGATGTGGCCAAGTGTGGAATAGAGTCCCTCTCCATGTCATACAGAGTACCTCTCTAGGCTTCTTTAAGAGGAAACTGGATGACTGGATACATACACCCCTGGGATCCCACCTGCGTCCCTGCTGGGCAGGGGAGACAGGTACTGACTTTGAATGAACATGGGCAAAAGTCTTGGCTAGGCCTATAAGGGCCTCCAGACCAGTAGCCTAGTATCAACTGAGAAAACTAATAATCTTATGCTTATCAAAACTAGCCCTAAGTGGAGACATCCACTCCAACCCTGGCCCTACCATCTCCAACCCCAATCTTCATACTCAGACTAGAAACCACAACTTCTCCCATATTACAGCCAATAGAAAGCCAAGTGACTTCCTTCTACTATGCCTAAATATTACAAGTATATCCAACAAAGTCCATGAACTCCATGCCACCATAGACTTGTACTCCCCAGATATAGTCATCCTGACAGAAACCTGGCTAAAACCTCACATTACCAGTGAGCAAATACTCCCTACAGGTTACGGCATACTAAGAGTAGACTGGCTAAACAAAAAAGGAGGTGGTGTAGCTATAATATTTAAACAGCATCTAAACATCCAGATCTTAAAATCATCAGCACCACAAATAGGCAATGAAGAAATAATATATACCAACCTCAAAATTAACCAAAACAAAACCATCAACATAATTGGATGCTACCTCCCACCTGGCCAAAACATCCCTCCCCTAGAAAACCTCAGCTGGTCTACCCACCATCTCCCCCAAGAAACTATCATCTTAGGTGATTTCAATATTGACTGACGATCCTGTTCTGGCAACAATCCAACCCATCATGTACACCTTCATGGCTTCACTCAACTGGTCTAGTCACCAACCAGGATACATAAAAACTCCACCAAGCACACTACCCTGGATTGGATACTAGTCAGTAAGAGCCCCCAGTCATATATAATAGGCTGCTTATCAGATAGCCTCAGTGATCACTCCCCAACATTCCTACTAAAAAAATACCTATACCAAGCTAAACTTGTCATCTACCGTCAAATACGTAAAAAACTAAACTTTAACCCACTCACATTCATCTCATCCCTCAAAGAATGTAACTGGCATCCTCTAAAGTACCGCAGTCTAGATGATGCAGTTGAATTTTTTAATACTACCTTCCTGAACATCCTTAATTACCATGCCCCCATAAGATTCTCCAAAACCAAAGTACAACCCTCCCCATGGCTACAGAAAACCACTAAGTCAGAAATAAAAAACAGGGATAAAGCCTGGGAGCACTGGCACAAAACCAAAACCCCCTCAGCTAGACAGAAATTCCTAGAACTACGCAATAGAGTCAAAAAGCTAATAAAACAGGGCAAATCTCAATACTACCAGTCTGCCCTAGACTCCTCACAACACAGCCCCAAATAATTCTGGTCCTCCATAAACTCCATCCTCCACCCAGGTAAAGTCAGTACCCCTCCTCCTAACATCCCTCACTCCTCAGAAAATATTGCTACCTCATTCAACACACACTTCACCAAAACCATACTATCACTAGCTAAACAACACAACCCCTCCTCCAACCCACACCTTCAACTAGTAATCTCCCCACTGCCTTCTCTTTTTCTCCTGTACCTACCTCCAACATAAAAAAACTCTTAACTAAACTTAAACCCACCAAATTAGCAGCAGACAGCCTCCCATGTGAATACCTGCAAATCGCAGCTGATGCTCTGGCCTACCCAGTATCCATCTTGATTAACCGATTTCTGTCAGAAAGCTACGTTCCCACACTGTGGAAAGTATCACATATAATTCCCCTCCACAAAGGTGGACCCTCCGCAGAACTAACCAATTACCGCCCCATAGCTATTCTCTCTCCACTCTCCAAAATACTAGAGAGATGCATACACTCTCAGGTCTCAGACTACCTCCTTACTAACAACCTCCTTTCCAGTACTCAGCATGGTTTCCGACCAAACCATAGCACCACCACTGCCTTACTCTCATTTACTAACACTATCCTTCAGCATAAAAACAATGGCTATCTCTCCTCTGCTACTTTCCTAGACCTATCTAAAGCATTTGATATGGTCCCACACAAACAACTTATCTCTGTCCTCAATAACCTATCCTTCTCACAATCGGTCACCAACTGGTTTCAGAGTTACCTGTCTGACCGCCAACAATCCGTTGTATGGCACAATGACATATCTCCCCAACTACCTGTCTCCATAGGGGTTCCCCAAGGATCCATCCTTGGACCCCTACTCTTCTCTGTTTACACCAATAATCTAGCCTCTGCCACCAAACATGGCACGCGCATACAATACGCAGATGACTCGACCATCATCTGCTCAGCCCATTCCCTACCAAAACTGCAAAAAGTCACACAGGAAGCCTTTTTCTCTGTTGAAACATGGTTATCCAATGCCCAATTAATACTCAACCCAAACAAAACTAAACTACTCATCTTCCAACCCACCAAACATACTCAAAACAACTCTCACTTTAACATCACCGCAAAAGACAACACCACTATATACCCAACTGAACACACCAAATTGCTAGGAGTGGAAATAGACAATAAATTAAAATTTGACATTCACATATCCATGACTATAAAAAAAGTCCACAAAAAACTAGGAGCGTTATACAGAAATAAGCAATTTCTCACCAAAGCAGCAAAGATTTCAATAGCAAATTCCCACCTTATCTCCACCCTACTTTATGCCTCTCCAATATATACCAACCTAAAGCAATGTGATCTAAACAAGCTAGAGACCTGCTACAACAAAATTGCCAAATTCGCCACAGGGGCATCCTACCGTACTCACCACTGTCTCTCACTTGCTGAACTGGGCTGGCTTGAACTCCCTCACCTCCTTCAGTGGTATCAACTCTCACTCGCCCACAAACTAGTAAACCATCCACTAAATGTCCCATCCCTCCAGAATCTACTCCAACCCTATCGCACCACCAGACCACTAAGATCCAGCAGCAAAAATCACTTGGAGATCACTAAAGCCAATAACTCTGCTGGTGAAGCACTGTTCTCTTGCGCCATAGCCAAATTGTGGAACTCACTCCCACCCACAATTACCTCCATACCATCATGCACCCACTTCAAAACTTTACTAAAAGCGCAACTAAAAACATGCTGGCTATGCCCTTGCAACTCCCACTCTAATATCATCCACCCCATCCAACCACTACCTTTCTTTCCACTCCACTAACTACCTTGATTATAGCAAGCTCAGATGCTCATAAGCCAGTACTTATTATACAGCACAAACTTCTTCTTCTTGTAACATTTGTTAATGTCTGGTATGCACTTCACAGATAAAGATTCTAGTTGTCTACTGATGTACTATGTTCTTTATCTGTAAATATGTTGTAAGTAATTGCTATGTAAATTGTTAATCACTGTGTAATCCAATGTAAATACTGTCTGTTTATTTTAACTGTGGAGCTTTTCTCCCCGGGCCTCCGCTGAAAATGGACCTACGTCCAGTCGGACACTCCCGGTCAACAAATGTAAATAAATAAATAAATAAATAAATAAATAAATCATCCTATGAACCTATGAACCTATTACCATAGAGCTTTGCTGTAATTATTTTAGACTGTCCTGCTATGTTGTCTGAAATTATTCCCTGTGAGTCTGAACTCTGTAGTTAATGTATTGATTGAGTATTGTCTTGTTCGTTTATTAGTTATTATTAAATATAGGTAAACCTTGTAATTGTGTCTGGTCTGTATAGAACTAAGTAAGCTCTTAGAGTACATGCATGTGTATTCAGTGACACTGTATAGCCCACACCAATTGGCTCGGTCATGGTCACACTTACCATTTGGCTAACAGTCACATCACACAGTAGGATTCATCACCCTTTGGTAAGGGCCTTACAGTAACTGATAAAGATCTTGATTGTGTCTGTCAGAACTATCTTTAAGTGTGGGCAAAAGGGGCCATAGCTGGTAAACTTGTGCCAGCCTTTCCCAGGAGTGTGTGTATGTAATTCATAAATCAAATCTTAAAGTGTGTGTGTCAGCTATTTGGGCAGGGACACAAAGCACAGGTTGGACAAAGAGGGTGATAGATGTTTTGGCTTGGGATCTCTGCTGAGATTTTAACCATATAGCTGTGTCAGTGGGGAGTCTTATTGGGGATCTGGAGAGAGAGGGAGAAACCAGCCCCAGACTGACTGTGATCGCTATTTGCTCTGAAGGGTAACTGTACTTTCCTCTGTGTGTATTTGCCATCCTCTCATTGTGTACACCCATCACTGGTGGTAGTAGAGATGATTGAGGCTCCTTGATTACTGGGACAGTGCAGGGGTGTCATATTGACAGTACGTACTGGTGAATACAGTTGGCATATCACATCATGTACCATCCTTGAGCCCATCTCAGTCTGCCAATGTCATACAGGTTATTTCACAGATTGTCCAGGTCTCCCTGATCATTCCTGACATATTCTAGCTATGTCAGTGTGTACCCCACACCTGTATCTGAATGCCTGACACCTATAGCTAGCATACCTGGTGAGCCCCAGCAGCAGGACAGCAGGTTATAGGTACTAGTAGTGGGGCAATGCTGGCTCTGGCTCAGTAGCAGTATATACATACTGAGCATACAATGTAAGGGAATGGATACAGTACCAGATAGTCATGTACCATTACTGTGTCCCCAGGGGTATAACATGTCACAGACACATTCCTCAAACTCTGTGGGCAACCATCATGCATTGCCCACCTGCTGTGCAGGAATACATATTTGTCTGGCAGGAGGGTTTACATCTATCAGGCACATGTACCCATTCTGCAAACATCTGGGTACTGCAGATGTCAGACGCCTATGAGGAGGTCACCCTACACCACATATGCACTGCTGCCTGTTATTGTGTACCCCAGATATTCCTGGAATATGCACATGCACCTGTAGTAGCACTCACCTATTTGTCAGATGTAGGCTGGATGAAATGTTATAGTAATGTTGCACATAGGGGATGCCCAGCGGTTGATGACAGTGATGTCTGTGGACACAGAACAACACAGTCTGTCATAGCAGTCAGGCCATGTCTGGTAGTCCTGGTACCATCTCAGGTTGCTAGGCTATGGGCCATGAGCATATATATACCTAGCCCACTTGTTAGCCCAAGCATATGAAAGGCAGCAGCTAATGTCCTTGTCCAACAGGGACAACGGTAGTATCCCAAGGTGTTGTTAACCATCCAGTTGACCAGGTTATGCCTGCAATGGTTTAGATAGCTACACTGCCCAATGTGGACAGGGTGCCCATTCCACTGCAGGTTGCTTGTGTGCGACACACATGTAAGCTGTTCACAAGGCAGTCCAGGTCACTCACCAGGTTGAGCGTGTGTGTTTTGTGTGTGTGTGTGTGTGTGTGTGTGTGTGTGTGTGTGTGTGTGTGTGTGTGGTGTGTGTTACCACAATGGACCATGGCTTGCAGTTGTGCAGCAGTGACAGCAATGTGGGGTCTGTGATTGCCATGCATGCACAGTGACATAACCCCTGAGAAGTATGTATGACACCGGGTAGAGGGTTGGCATTGTAGTCTAACACCAAGACAGGCCATTTAGCATCTACATTGGAAAGCATATTTATAATAATGTTAATTTTACATTTTTATATTAATGTTACTTTTATTTATTGATCTAGTTATTGACATTTGCAAGGAACATGTGCCAAACATAAAAAAATATAAACCAGATGCATTTAATCTTCATCAAAAACATCAAGTTTAAGCATAGCTGACTGGTTTTGCACAGTGTGGCATGGTGCTTAGCAATGCTTAAATGAAATATGAGGTATATGCAGCAGACTAAAAGCAGATCCTCACTGGCTGAATGATTAGGGCACCGGCACTTGTACATTAGATGCAAGGGTCGAATCGTGACCATTCGGCTTTTTACACATTATAGGTAAATGTTGTAAATGTTTAATTTGTTTTGTATATATTACAATATGTTAACTGTGATGGTCCAGCTTGACAAGAAGCCCATTTGCAATGGAGACTCGAGTATAAAAGGCCAGTTGCACACAAGTGCCCAAAACTATCACAGTTACAGGAACAGATAATGTAGTTAAATGCATAAGTTCAGGAGATATAATAAAATAGATGCATCTAAGAATGAATTAACATTACTGAACAATAAGTTACAATACTGTTCTATATATCTAAGTAGTAATTAGCTTGCTATGTGAAGCTAAGGGCAGTAACAAATTAACCAGACCTGGCATGGCTCAAACCAGGACCCTCTCCATTAAAGTTAGAGCAGTGCATAATTATGCCAAATCAGTTGTGGGCATTTAGTGTTTATTTTAAGATATATTGTGCAGTGATGTAACATTTGAGAACATTTATAACCCTAACAAGTTTTAAATCCAGGAGCCTCTGCATCAAAGTCAGAGCAACACACCACTAGGCCAAATCAGCTGTGGATATTTAGTGCTCATTTTTAAATTATAACTTGCAGTACAATGGTGTAACATTAGGGGAACAACTACACCCATAACAGGTTTTAACTCCAGGACCCTCCAAACCAGAGTCAGAGCAACACACCACTATGACAACTAAGCTGTAGGGAATTACCCGCATTCCTGTACATATATCATAAGTCACAGTGATGTAACAATAGGGATAACATACACCTCCACCAAATATTGAAACCTGAAACATCTAAACCAAAAGCTCAGTGCAATATACCAGTAGGATATCTCACCAATGGGAAATTATTGGTGTTTTCACCAAGACAATCTGATTCCCAGTGACACAACTTCCACATAGTGGCATACATGACAACTTACTTGGGTCTGTGATGCAGACACCGATCTGGTACACAGTCAAATAAATGCTGATGGATGTATGGGATGCCTACGATATCAGGTACACCTGACAACTGCACAGACTGTTGCAAAATGTCCACAGGCATGTCACCTACTTATGGCATGGCTGTTGTCAAACCTATTCTGTGTGCTGAAGTACTGGCAGGTCAGTGCAGATTGACCTTACAAACACATGACAGACAGGTCAGTGTCACATGCCATAGACATCCAAACATACATGTCCATGCCAATCCTGTGTAACACACAGTATGCATGCACATATATCCTGCAAATACACCTCCCATAATAATAACGTAGTAACTCTGTCTGTTACATTCCTAGCATATCTCACATCAGGATACCCACAGTCCAGGCCCACAGTCCAATGTGTTGCACAACATTCACATGCTTGTCAATACAACATAAAAATAAATGAGCCCTGCAATGTCCAGCAGAAATGGTTGCTGATAACACAGTCACTGCCACCCACAGGAGCTCATCAAAGGCCAAGAGGGTGGGATACATGTCACAAATATGTACGTGTCCTAAATGTCCCCTACCACTCACTGGATGGCACTACTACCAGAGACTCATGCCACACCTGGACTGTTATGGGTCCACACACCCTGGCCCTACTGTGACACAAGAGTTGACACTGCCCCCTCATTGACATATAAAGCCTGCAGTACCCCAATGTCAGTACACTCCCCATTAGGAGTCCTGACCAGAATCCAGCAGCTGTGGCCTGCTACACATGCAGCTGTCTGTCCAGCTAACTGCTACAGACCCAGCATACCTCCAAAACCCCTAGAGCAGGGCATCCACAACACAACCATACATAAAGAGCTGGTGGGGGAATTCTCAGGTGACAGGGACAAGTGTTGCAGTCTCCCTCTACAAACACACACAGCTGATACACCAGCATCAACTGCAGCAGGATGCATGACATACAGATCTGCCTGTCATCTCACTGACCACAACACACATTGTTAAACAGTACACTGCTACAGAATCTGAAGGTCTGTTAACAATGGGCACACATAGGATGAAGTACTGTGGAAATAACACATCAATCCATACATTGAACAGTATCTCTGCATACCCTTTATGATGCTGTAGCTCCCACACCTTGATAATATCCTACTCAAAGGCCAGGAAAAGGAGGTAGGCCTACATGAAGACCTTAATTATAGCAGTGTGTTGCCATGCCATTAGCTAATGATAACACAACTCAGCTGTTTGAGATGCTAGTAGCAAGTGGTAGTCACTGATTGCTGCACAGGCAATCACCTCTTCCTGAGCATTACCTACAAAAGGCTTATGGTAAACAGCTCTGACACCTTCTCCTTGAAGACAGGCTGTCATTTCCTAGGAGACCACCACTTGATTTTTCCCCAAAGGAGTACAGAAGTATACCAGGTATGTCACACAATTACACATGGAATTGAATGCAGATGGGGGGATGCAGACAAGGGATGTAGGAATCTCAAATCTAGGTTTCAACAACATTTAATGTAATGACATGTTGCTGTTATTCTGATGTCCAGCACTTATGGCCATCAGATATGGCTCTGTCAGCATTAACATATATCACACCTCTGGCCACTGATTCAGCACAGCAATGGTCAGCTCACATATCACTGATACTGGAATGTCTGTTGTAAAACAGTGACAGTAAGTAGTGGTTGATACAGCTGGCATATCACATCATGTACTGTCAGTGTGCCCCTCTCAGTGTCTGAATGTCATACAGGCAAAGTTCAAGGATTGTCCTGATGTACATGAACATTCCTGATGTACTTTTCCTAGGTCCCTATGTACTCCACAGCTGTATCTCATTGCCTGACACTTATGGCTAGCATACCTGGTGACTCCCTGCTGCAGGACAGCAGGTCATAGGCAGTAGTATTGGAAAGACACTGATTCAGCCTCAGCAGCAGTGGGCACATAGGGGCCATACGATGTAAGGGAATGATTAAAGTAGCAGATATTAATGTACCATTGATATGTTCTGGGGATGTGGTATGTCACACATTCCCTGAACACTGGAGACAACCATTACGTATTGTCCAACTGCTGTGTGGAGGTCCACATTTGTCTGGCAGGGGGTCTACATCTATCATGCACATGCACACATTCTGCAGACATATGGGTACAGCATATGTCGGACATCTACCAGGAGGATACCCCACACCAGATATGCAGTTCCCTCTGTTGTTGTGTAGCAGAGATGTTGCTGGTATGTCCTTGTGCACCTGTAGTAGTACTCACCTATTTGTTCATAGGTACATAGGTTCATAGGTAGGTACTAGGCTATCAGCCCAAGGGCCTACGTAAGCCTAGACAATGTTCCCTGGCTTATGCCACCCAAGAAAGTTATTTTTCTGTGCCACAGTCGAGTAGAGACACAGAAGTGATCCCCGGGATGTATTTCCTATTTCCCATCCACTCATCAAGATTTTTCTTGAAGAGTGCTAATGAAGAACTTTGCTTGACATAGATGGATAGCCTGTTCCAGAGTATGGGAAGTCTCTGGGTCAGGAATCTATCCCTCCAGCATGTCCTGTTTATTGTGGTGACAAGGTTTAGGTCCCTAGAGTGTGTAGCTCGGAGGGACTGGGATTTCTTTAGGTGTAGCATGTTCAACAGCTCTGGGTTTGACATAGCTTTATATGTTAGGCAGAGATCAGCTCAGAGTAGGTGATATGCTATGGAGTAAAGTTGGATTTTTTTGAGGCGGTCAGTGTAGGGCATTTGTATGAGGCCTGTAATCCTCTTTATGAGGTACTTCTGTGGCCTTTCCAGCTGATGCAGATCTCTTGTGAGGTACATTCCAGAAGGGGCATTGCACTCTATAATGGGTCTGATGAGTGTCGAGTCGAGAGGAACAATGACCTCTTTTTTCTTGGATGAGAACCCTTTTATGATAAGGTGTGCCACTTAGAAGGACTTCCTGAATACTGTCAAAGGAGAGACTACTGTCCACCTGGGTCCCAAGGTCTCTTATCACACATTTGGTGTTAAGTAGATTGCTGCCTATGTGGTAGTTCATGTGTACAGAGTTTTTACCAAAGAGGATGACACTGCACTTTTTGGCATTGAGCTTGAGGTCATGGCTTGGCACCAGGCATCTGTCTCAGTGAGGCCCTTCTGTAGGATGCAAACATAATTTGGGGACTTGACTATGGCTCCTAGTTTGCAGTCATCTGCAAACTTCATAAGCCAGAGGCATTCTGTGTTAGCTTGTACTTCAGAGAAGTAGATGCCAAACAGAAGAGGTCCCAGGACGGAGCCCTGTGGTACTCCACTTGTCACTGCTTTGAGGTCAGATTTGGAGTCTGCAACTTTTACAGTGTGGATTTTGTCAGGGAGCCAGTTGGCAACCCATCTTGTGACATAGGGATTTATTCCTAGTTTAGTGAGTTTAGCTATAATTCCAGAATGGGGGATGGTGTCGAAAGCCTTGCTGAGGTCAAGATAAGCTGTGTGAACCACCTTACCCTCATCTACGGCTTTGGTGACTGCCTCAAAGAAGTCAATCAGGTTCAGGAGGCATGATCTGCCTTTCCCAATCCCGAACTGAGTGGGAACCAGAGTTTGGAGATTACCAATGTCTTTGTTTATGAATTCCATGATGATACGTTCCATGGCCTTGCAGACCAGGCTCGTCAGGCTAATTGGTTGATAGTTCCCAGGATCAGTTGTGGCTCTATCTTTGTGGAGTGGGATAACTGTTGCTGTGCACCATTCAATGGGCACAAAGCCTGATGCAAGGCTATTATTTTACATGGTGCATAAGTGGGGAGGCAGTTCATTCTGACGTTCGTGTAAAACGCAGCCTGGGATGTTGTCCGGTCCAATGGATGCTGTGTTTTTGGCTTTAGAGAGTGCAGCTTTTACCTGTGTAGTTGTGATTACAGGGACACTGCATTCTTCCTGTATAGATATGGGCCCTTTAGGGGGTGAGGGCAGATAAAGTTAGTACTGAACCTATCTGCCAGGATGCTGGCAATATCAGTTGGTTCTGTAATTGTCATACAGTTGTGCTGTAACTCAGAGCAGATCTGGGTGTTGACATTGAGATTCTTGACATAGCTATAGAATGCTTTATGGTTGTCCTTAGAATTAGTGGCAATTTTGTTTTTGTAGCTAGCTTTGGAGGATCTTATAAGGTATCTTAGCTTCTTACTGAGGCTGACCAGGGAGCTCCTCCATTCATGGGATTTTACTCTCTTTTGCAACAGTTTCTTCCTTCTGTTGTACTGTTTGTTTATTGCAGGGGGCTGCCAGATTGGCTTACTTTTTTTGGAGGGTAGCATCTTGGTTCTGTTTGGGATAGCATGATCCATGCACTCGTGTAAGTGCTTATAGAGTGCACGTGTGTAGGATTCAGCAGTTGTAACTGTATTGTCCATCTGCATGGGTGTCATGAAGTTCACCACTTCTGTCTTAAAAAGCATGAAGTTAGCTTTGGAGAAATATTTTACCTTGGTTTCCTTAATGGGGGGGGGGGGTGGGGGCGGGGTTTGGATATCAAGGGTGATTAGCTTATGGTCGGATCGGACCGATGAGGAGTTGACTTCAGGTGTGGAACACTGGTCACTCATGTTGGTAATGACTAGGTCTAGGATATTGTTGCCCTTGGTGGGGGTGTGGATAAGTTGATCCAGGGCATTAGAGTTTATAAATTCCAGAAAGCATTGAGCTAAGTACTTGGTACATGAGTAGTTTGTTGGAAGTCCAGATGACATGCTACTATAATGTTGCCCAAAGGGGACGTACAACAGTTGATGGCAGTGATGGGTGTGGACACATACCAACACATTCTGTCACAACACCAGGCCATAACTGGTATCCCTGGTACCATATGAGGTACATGACATATGGGCCCTGAGCAGCCATATGCCTAGGCTGGCTTGTAGCCCATGTGCATGCATGCCAATACCTGCTACCCCAGTCTAACAGGGACAAAGGTGCTATCCCAAGGGTGTATGTGGAGTTAACCTTTCACTGAGGCAGGTTCCACCTACAATGGTGTTAACAGCTAACTTGTCTGATATGGACAGGGTGACCATTTCACAGCAGGGTAAGCATGTAGTACACCCATCTGAGCTGCCAACAGGCACAGTTGCTAGAATGCATGTGTGTGTTAACACACTGGGGCATGATTTGCACCTGTTCAGTATTCCCATCATTGTGGTTTCTGTAATTGCCTTGCAAGCCACACTGAGCTCACCCCTGCATATAATGTATGACACTAGGTAGACTGTTGGCCTTATACGTTATCATTCTATGGTAGATGTTAGAGGCCCTGGTATTGCATGGTGGGGAAACTCATTGATGTCCCCAGCTGCTGCATATGCTGTGTGATGTGATTGACGAACAGGGAATCATAGACAAAACAGGGCCTTATTGGGGGGCATACAGGGATGCTTACACCCCATAAACCCCGATGGCATGTCCATAAGTAAGTTTTGAGCCATGTAACAGCATCACCTTACAAGTACAGATGCAACCTTGTAGTGATAGGCCTTTGTGCTAAACACCTGTGTCCACAGATCACTCATGACCAATTATGTGCCTAGGATGTACTTAGTACTGTGATAATATGTGTGGACGTCACTCTCCTCAAAGGGGTTGACAATGGATGTTGTGGTATGCGGCCTGAGTCCATGTGTCTGTTAACAGTCACCTATCTGTGTGAGACCCTCTTAGGCAGATGTCTATATCATTAGGGAATCTGGTGACAGCACAGAGCATGCAGTCATCTGCAGACATGGTTGGACATGGGGAAATGGGTGTTCCCTGCACCTCAGGGGTGTACATCACACATAACAGAGGTCAGTACAGAACAACAGGTTACATTGCTAGATATGGATAAACCACTTGGGGAGGATTCTCATATGTGGTATAGGTGGGTCATGTCTGCACAGCACTGTGATACCCCTATGATAACATATGGTGTGATGTATATATGAAAGTGTTATGTTGATAATGGGTAGGTGGGTTATGCCATCACAGGGTTTGTCTGGGTCAAGGTAGGCAGTTTGTAGTGTCATCCCCCCATCCATGCATATGGTGACTATGTCATACAGGTCAAGCACCAAAGCTGTAGACGAGAGTAAGGTGGTTTAGACAGCCTATCTTGACCTAGCTGAGGATTTCGACACCATCCCCCATTCTGGAATTATAGCTAAACTCACTAAACTAGGTATAAATTCCTACATCAAAGATGGGTTGCCAACTGGCTCACTGCCAGAACCCACACTGTAAAAGTTGCAGACTCCAAATCTGACTTCAAACCAGTGACAAGTAGAGTACCACAGGGTTCAGTCCTGGGACCTCTCCTGTTTGGTATCTACTTCTCTGAAGTACAGGGTAACACAGAAGGCCTCTGGCTAATGAAGTTTGCAGATGACTGCAAACTAGGAGCCATAGTTGAGTCCCCAAATGATGTGGACATCCTACAGAAGGGCCTCACTGAGACAGATGCCTGGTGTCAGAGCCATGGCCTCAAGCTCAATGCCAAAAAGTGCATTGCCATCCTCTTTGATAAAAACTCTGTACTCATTAACTACCACATAGGCAGCAGTCTACTTAACACTGAATGTGTGATAAGAGACCTTGGGTCCCAGGTGGACAGCAGTCTCCCCTTTGATAATCACATCACCACAGTAGTCAGGAAGTCCTTCTACGTGGCACACCTAATCACAAAAGGGTTCTCATCCAGAAAAAAAGAGGTCATTGTTCCCCTCTACTCGACACTTATTAGATCCATTATAAAGTACAATGCCCCTTTTGGAATGTACCTCACAAGACATCTGCAGCAGCTGAAATGGCCACAGAAGTAAGTCACAAAGAGGATTACTGGCCTCAAACAAATGCCCTACACTGACCATTACAAAAAACTCCAGCTTTACTTTATAGCATATCACCTACTCCGATGTGATCTCTGCCTAACATATAAAGCTATGTCAAACACAGAGCTGTTGGATATGCTACACCTAAAGAAATCCCAATCCCTCTGAGCCACACACTCTAGGGACCTAAACCTTGTCACCACAATAAACAGCGCATGCTGGAGGGATAGATTCCTGTCCCAGAGACTTCCCATACTCTGGAACAAGCTATCCATCTATGTCAAGCAAAATTCCTCATTAGCACTCTTCAAGAAAAATCTTGATGAGTGGATGGGAAATAGGAAATACACCCCGGGGTTCACTTTTGTGTCTCTTCTTGACAGTGGCACAGGAAAATAACTTTCTTGGGTGGCGTAAGCCAGGGAACCTTGTTGGCTAGGCTTAAGTAGGCCCTTGGGCTGATAGCCTAGTACCTACCCATGAACCTATAACTGACATGACCCCTTCCTGGAAAATGCCTAACATCCATGATGGAGTGTGTGCAGGTCACCAATGTTATGGTTAATGGTTTCCAATATAAATTGTGCCATGGCCTTGCAGAACAGCATAGTTTGGCTGCTTGTTGTATCATGTGACTGAGTGGTGTGCACCACACCATAGTCTAGAGGGGTGACTGTACTTGTCTATCAAATGGCTTGGACAATGGCAGTGGGCAGCCCTCCTTTGAATACAGTATCCTATAGTGTTACAAGGTTATGTTTTGGGCCATGTAGGATGCACCCTATGATGTGGTTGTGTCCCATGGCAGATGTATACCATGATGTTCATCTAACAGTGGTGAACCATTCCTCACATTTAGGAGACAGGTGAGTTTGTGTGGACTTCCTGATGTACTGATGGTGAAGAGAGGGGGTGGCACCTACACTGACTGTGTCAGCTATTCAGTATGCCATACCAACAGCACTGGTAAAGCTGGTGTCCATGACCACCACAAGTGAGCAGATGCATGAGCACCCTGTGCTGTTGTAGACATATGTGCAGTAGGGGAGAGGACTGTCTGTAGTGGATGTAGACAAAGTAAGGTCATTGTTTGTGGTGCAGGTGTGCAGGATTGATCCCATTCTCACATGCACACTATGGAGACATGGCTTCAGAATGGACAACTGACCCTACTTTGTATCGGACAGTGGTATGTCATCCCTGTTATGGACAGGAGTACATATCCTAGCAGAGAATGGTGTATGCCTGTAGTGTATAGTATACTACATGCATCTATAGAAATGCACATATAGTACTTGTGTGTATGTGTGTCTATTGCTGCCAGTCTTTGATGAGGTATTGGGGGTTGTGTGGCTGTGTATACACCCCCCAGGTGGATGGACTATACGTTGGAAGTGTATGTATGGCTGACTGTAGCAAGACAGGTATTGTGGGAGATGGTGAGTGATGTTAGTGTTGTCGTAGATGATGACACTGCAGGTATGCTGCAGTGGTAACCTCTGTTGTGTATTGTCAACTGCAGTACACCTTCAACTCATGTGTGGATAGCCCCTGGCTGCACTGAGGTGTTTGTAATTGGACTGATAACATCTGTTCGGGCAGTTGTTTGCTCTCATGGGTACGCCTTACAATGCATGTTGCATTAAGTGAAGTGACCCAGGTTCAGGGTACAGACACAGGTCCTAATACAGTTGATGATTTACATATAGGCAGAATGGGATTACTGGTCACATGTGGTGGCCAGCAGCTAGCTGTCGTCTGCATAGGTGTGTGCTGTCAGTGGTGAACTACCCATGCAGTGTCCCCATGCATCTTACAGGCTATACAGCGTGGAGGTGTTTATGTGTCTCATATTTACTGAAACACCTTGTCCCATGCCATTACCTGCTTCCCCTTTATTTCCTGCACGTATGATAGGATGCTTGATCAGGTAACGCTGGGGTGCTCTCTGCAGCTGTGAATCATGGTGTGTGTGACTGCACAGATGTATGCAGTTCCCAGGGTTAAGAATGTTTGCAATGAGGTCTGAGTCATGTATACACCTCTACTGTTTTGCTGCATGGCTTCAATGTGTGCTGCACTGACAGTTGTATGTTGGTATTGATTACCTCACCACAATTACTAATGAGGTCACTCTGGGGTTGCCAACAACCAGTGCCAGACCCATGAAGGCCTGTGAAGACAGACAGAGGTCATCACTTGCAGAGCATTGTGGTCTGTTTATCATATCATCCCACAATCACAGATACTGGAACACTGGGAATATCACAAGATGAAAGGGGCACATATTAAGTACAACCATTTCATGATTGTATTGAGCCATATGTCTGGGTGACAGTAGAATGCTGTTTAAGGCTAGTGACATACCTCCCTCGGACTCATAATCAGTGTGTTCACTCCTATCTCATTGCATATAGTCCAGGACTGTACATGTCATGCCAGAAACACCTACAAGTACTGGGACAGGTTCATGACAGTACCTGTTGGTGAGAGACAGCGGTGCATATGCAATATGGTGGTGTGTGTCACCTGCCTCAACCTTGATGCAGGTGAGGATGGTTTGCATGGTACTGTGTTTGACATGAATGGGGTGTGCTTTCCTGAAAAGGGGTAGCCTGTGGTAGACAAACATGTTTCTTTTGCAGATAATTTTGCTGTCTCATATGTGATTCTGGCCTGTTGTGCTGGTAATAATTACAGAGTTATGCTCACATATATGGGGCAGATGTTGAAGGGCTGAGCACAACATTACCATCTAGGTATGCTACAGCCCACTTGTGGTAAACCTGTCAGATACAGAGTGGGGCCGTACTGAATCTGGGATGTCTGCATGCAACAGGTGTTGAAGGCCATGGATAACATTTGTGGGTGTTAACTTAGCCTTTCCACTTGATGCTGCTGTCTGCATAGGTACATTCCAGAATGGCCATGCTGATAATGTATTGTAGTAATGACCGAGGACTTAGAGGTAACGTGCACCTTTTGCCTGGATGCAGTCCCTTTACCAATGTGGTAAAGCATGTACAAGCCTTTTCTGACCACTGCCACTACTTGTTGTCTGAATGTGACAGTACTATCCTCCTAAGTACCCAGGTCTGTCAACACTGTCTGTGTGTTAATGGCATAGCCGTTGATGTGAGGCATAGTGTGGCCATGTCCATGATATATGGTATGATAGCACTGTTGTCTGCATTCAGCTTGAGTCCAGGACATTAACACCATTCCATACCCACTGTATGACCCTATAGCAGTGTGTTAAAGGCAGTTTGTGTGTCTATGACAGACAGCAGACTACATACAGTAGACACAGCCTTGGACAGTACCTACATATGTGAGTGGTGGCAGTTAGCATTCATGCCTACATAAGTGTGGGTTATTGGGTACAGCAACTAATTACAGGACCTCCACAGGTATACGTATTGCAGACACATATGCAACACAGATTGGGTTTGCCATCTTATCAAATGTGGACCGTGTTACACATCTTGCAGTACCGTGACACTTGCCAGGACATATCATAACATAGGAAGTGCAACTGACAGGACTTCCCTGAGTTTGCTAATATGCCAGCTTCTTGGAGTCACATTACCTTTGCTTATGCTATTTGTTATAACATTCAGGTGCTTCTGATGTGAAATAACTAAGAAAAACAACAGTCACAAGAATGAAGCAGCAGCAAAAACTAATAAAAACCAAACCACCAGTCTGACCGAACAATGAAGGAAACCACCAGCAATAGCAAAAAACACAGTTTAATATCGCTTTTGTCTCAATAGACTTCTTCAGAATGAAATAAAATGCACACAGCAGCATCCCTTTATAGAACAAATCAAAATAATTACCTAATAAAATGACTGATTACTTAAAGTGCACTAGCAAAAGGAATACAGTCATTTAAAGGCACACATCTGATAACATGACATAGACAGTTCATTTTAAAATCTTCAGTCTTCTATTCTTCAGAAAACATTAATGCTTTCTGAAGAATAGAAGACTGAAGATTTTAAAATGAACTGTCTATGTTATTTAATTCTGAAGAAGTCTTTTGAGATGAAAGCAATATTAAACTGTGTTTTTCACTATTGCTGGTGGTTTCCTTTATTGTTTGGTCAGACTGGTGGTTTGGTTTTTATAGATGTGAAATAACTGCTTCATACAACTAATAGACAAGGTTAAAGGTATGTCTGTTGTCCTACACTCTGGGGACCTCTGTATTGCTTGAGTTGTTGTCACAGGTGACACCTTGCCAAACATGGACTGCAACCTGCAGGGTGGGACACATAGTGGCCATAACTCTCTCCTATACATAATTTTGCAAAATGTCCTGATGTTTGCCACATATGTTTGTTCCATTCCCCATGACATTGTGGTTTTGTAGCATAGATGTGGCAAAACATGACAGAGTAACGTTAATGAATGATGACGTATATTGTCAGGTCAGAACACATAAACTTCAGTGGATGCATGCCAATGCACAACCTGCTATGCTGTCTTCTTTTTATGTGTGTCACACAAATATGTAAAGATTGAGCCTAATGTTTGGCCTTTGCCCAACTCTTCTGTGTGGCTTTATCCAAGAGTCCTACTATGATGGTTTGAGAGGTATGCTGGTGGCCCTAACACAGTCACATCACTGCAAGGGGATCTGCATACATACATACACACACCAGACATATACTACCATTGGTGGGTGTACAACCCCTACCTGGCTACTTTTACCTATGTTGTTGCTATATACATGACACAAGCACCACAGAGCCTATATAGTGTAGGTGTGTCTGCCACTACTATTCGGGTAGTTGACATATACAAGTGGTGTAAGGATTGCCACTGGGGGGTTGACAGGCCCTAATAATGTTATAACCATCTCACCTACACACACAATGCTGCATGTGGACATTCATTGAAACTCACATGCACACAGAGTTGGCACTTTTGTGTTTAGAAGACCTACTTATCTAGTTACCTACACTACCTACTGACATAGGTATTGCACGTGCAACAGTGGTATTGATTTATAAAATATGTAACTTCACTTCTAAGGTAGATGACATCTGTAGGCCCTGAATAGGTTGCCAATGGGAGAGTTAACAGGGTGGAACAGGCGCACTAAATGGTATAACCATTAAACACACACACACACACACACACACACACACACACACACACACACACACACACACAGGTATGACAGCCATGCTGCTACATGCATGCATACACAAACACATACAATCACACAGTTGACAGTATTCAGATTATAATCCCTACCTATCTAGTTGACTGTGCTATAGTGCTACATACCTATCACATCTGCCATGGTGGTTCTCTGCTAGTGCTATACCTCACAATGTCATACACCAATTAACCTGGGCAAAGCCTTCATTAATTGTGAGATACACTCACAAAATATAGGGACACTTTTCACATATTTCTCTTACATAACTAGTCAGCTGATAGGGTAACACATTTTGTATCAATGTGACCTTTCAGTATGGTATGACATATGAAATGCATATGTCTGTCAATATTTCTGATGTCAACCCTCAATTATTTGACAATGATTTGACAGAAACACTTTTTGTATGAGATACGGACCACATATATGTGGCAAGTATCTGGTCATTCTATAATAAGTTGTACAGTGGAGTGGTACAGCCTACAGAGTTCAAAAAGATGCATCTAAGGTGGATGACACCAACAGGCCCTGTGACATAATTCCATGGGGAGAGGGTCAACAGGCCTCAAAACAGTATAGCCAACCTCCGCCTGGATTAGGTATCACACACATATATATATATATATATATATATATATATATATATATATATATATATATATATATATATATATACACACACATACACACATACACAGCTACCAGTATTGGGATTCAAACCCTTATATATCTAGTTATTTGTGCTATAGTGTTATGTACTTATCACAAGTGCTACGGAGCTTAGATGGCTGAAGAATGTCCAAAGGTGCTTCTAAGGTGAATTACATCAGCAGCCCTTGTAAAGTAGGGCAATTGGGGGTTACTGGGTGGAACAGGCCTTAAAATGGTATAACTTATAAATACACAAACACACACACACACACACACACACACACACACACACACACACACACACACACACACACACACATACACATACACACACACACACACACACACACACACACACACACACACACACACACACACACATACACATATATACACTCAGACATACAGTTGGCAATACCGAGATTAGAACCCCTACCTATCTAGCTGAAAGTACTATATTGCTACATACTTATCGCCAGTGCCACCAAGCTTAGAGTGCTAACGAGTGTCCAAAGGTGCTTCTAAGGTGAATGACATCAGTAGCCCTTGTAATGTGCAGCAATGGGGGTTTACTGGGTGGAACAGGCCTCAAAATAGTATAACCTATAAACACACACACACACACACACACAGACTCAGACACAGACACACACACTTACACACAGTGGTCAGTAGTGACATTAGAACCCCTATCTATCTAGTTGTATGTACTATTGTGCTACATACTTATCGCATGTGCCACAAGCCTTATGCATTTGAAGAGTGTCTGCCACTTCTGTTGGGGTGGATGACATCAGTAGCTGCTGACAGATAGACCACTATTGTGGAGGACACTGGTATCAGAGCCATTAAATGGGTGACCATTACACAGATATAGGCTTGTTTGGTGTGTGCATACAGATGTAAGTGTAAATGATACAGAAACACACACAAGATGACTGATGTGAGCTTACAACCCATATATCACTACTATTACACAATGGAGCTAACCAAAGTACTTGCACATGATACTGCTTACAATTGTTTGTCAAATGCCTCCACTAGTACATCACTCTCTGGCCTTCAGGGTGTCTGTCTCTCTCACTCTGCCACTTTCTTTCTCTCTGTCTCTATCTCTCTCCCTTTCTCTGCCTGTCTATATTTTATATATATATGTATATGTTACCTATATATACATATGTATTTATATGATGCTCCACAGATGCAGATATATCTTATATGTCCCACATACAGATAGGTGAGGGTAATCCTGTGTGATAGGGGTGGGGAGAGACAGATAACATGTGCAATGCTGTTTTTATGCAAAGGCATATATGGACAACACAGTTCTACAGTGGGATGTGTGTTCAGACATGGGGTGAAATTGTCTACGTGTAGGAACATGCCCAGTATAATCTTCAATACTAACAGTGGGACTTCAGAAATGGCCTGAAAAATGTAAGAACATGCCCAGTATGACCTTCAATAGTAACAGTCATACTACAGTCCAGAGCTATCTGTACTCCGGTACAGGCGTTTGTGTGCTACAACTGATTGGCTAATGAACCTGTGTAAACAGTAAAGAAACTCAGTGATATAGTGGCTGAGGGATCTCCTGGCTGTGTGCTATCCTTATTAAGTGAGTCATATCCTGGGGTGGGTACAGAGTGCATTGGACTGAGCAAACGTTTTCATAATATGTGTGGTGTATTCTACATAGCACTGTGATTTCCTGGTATGTCAGTGGCGGATTGATCTAGATTAATGCAAGAAACCATGACAGACATTTCATAGGTTCATATAATACATTTGTGTTCTGACTCCATACAGTGCAGGGAACGTATGGTACTGCACAAATCATTTTAGTGTGCACAGTCTACATTTGTGTGGCCATTGCTTCCCCTCCCCCTTATATGTGTCTCTTGGCCCTTGTGTACTGCAGTCACAGGCTTTGCCCACACTTGCCGCTGTTATGTATTTGTAGTTATGGTGTGACTGGGGTAGAAGTCGTAACATCACACATAGGGTTATGGACTTCATACCTGTGACAACACCTGTGACAACACCTAGATCTTCCACTTGGATGACAAGTGCAACGGCTCAGAAAAGACAGTCCAAATATAAAAAAAAAAACAGCCAGCACACAAAATGAGGAGAAGTAAGACTTAATAAGTCTCCACAGTCACAGACCGGTTTCGGCCAAAGGCCTTTTTCAATGTAAATATACAACTGTGGATAATTAGCCTATTTATAGGCATATGCAAAACCTAAAACACGCACCACCAATCAGCATGAACCAACATAAAAAATTAACATAAAAGTTATAAAAGATCATTCAGACCAGGGAAGAATAACCCACTCAGTCTAACTATCCAAGCCTTTTCTTTTTTATTTAATACATCATGCCAACTAGCCTTAGAATACTTAGGACCACACACTTTATCAATTATAATAAATTGAAATTTGGCAGTGACATGACCAATGGTATATTTATATAATGCATTAGTAAGAACTTTATTTCTAAGATTACTAAGATGTTCAGAAATACTTAACTTCCTGTGTATAGAAGTTTGACCTATATAAAATGCTGAACAAGTGCATACAGTGAGATAATCAACTCATTACTACAATTTGCAAGTGTATTTATTTGAAAAATACGGGGCGTATTTTTACTAGTAAATTCTTTAGTCTTAACAATATACTTACAAAAAGTACAGTGACCACGGGGAAGCAACCCAACAATTTGGTTCCATCTATTGTACTCTGAGCCCTATTAGTTAATTGGAGATGATGTTTATAAAAACCCCAGTGGAAGGAAAAAATAAATCTATTATGTAATAATTCACATAGCCAATCATCCGCTAAAAGAATATCCCAATGTTGTTGCACCAAATTCATAAACTGATGTGCATTTCTGCCATAAGTAGTTGCAAACTTAATATTGACATCTGGGTTCTTCCTATGACTGTAATATGTAAGTAGATCCTTCTTAGGTATTTTACTAACCTCATTACTAGTTTGAAGCAAATGTGTTGATGGGTACTCACATTACATAAAGTGAGATGTTAGTTCTTGGTTGAAATGAAGAAAATCCTGATTAGTGAAACATATATGTTGAATCCTCATATATTGGGATTTAGGGATATTATGAATAACGTGTTCTGGATGACAGCCGGATGCATGTAGTATAACATTTTGAAAATGTATATATGTATAAAAACTGTTTTCAAAAATTAAGTACTGATTAGTTGGAATTGGCATCCTCTCACCACTTATACTGACTTCTTTTCACTTCTTCTTGTATTTTATTTTTGCTCTAACTTTTATTTTTCCCTCTCTCTCTCTCTTAAAACCATTACAGCCCACTATAACCTACTATATACAGGTCCCCTCTACTTATCCTTCTGAAATTCTACACTCCACTGATAGGTTCTCGATTCTCTGCTGCCCTCCTTGCTTCTGGTTTCTACCCACTCCGTTTGCCCTGCGGGCTCACTCCGCTACCCCTACCCTGCCCCCAAATCTTACCCGCCCCCAGCACCTCTACCTTTATTACCCCATAACCACACCCACTAACATTTCCAGTCCAATCAGTCTCCAGAACTCTAGACACACCCATCCCCTACTCCACCCTAATTAACCTTCATTCACCTCTCCTAGTTTTCCTCACCTAGCCAATTAGACTACATTACTATCTTAACACCCACTCCAATACTACATCTCCAGCAAATCCTTACACAACTATCTATTCCTTACCACTATTTAAGTACTTACCAGATCCTCTACATATAAACCTCTCTCATTTCTACATTTACTTCAACATCAACTTAGCACCTCTAAGTACCCACATCTCATAATGCTCCCAAAACCATCATTCATCTCCTTTTTACTACTTCTACTTCTCAACTTAACATATTTTCATTACCTCACCCAGCCCAGTAATTCCTACCACTAACAATCCTTCCATGTAACTAACCACCTTAACTCCTCTCTCTCAAACTCTAACACCCCAATTTCTCCCCATCTATTTCCTATAAAAAACCTTCTACTTTATCCATATAAACTAATCACCACTCATAAACAATCTAGCCCATAGTAACTGGCAAATCCTTCAAAATCACAATAGAACCTAATCTTTTCTCTAAACTGTCCAATTATCTCTCTAACCCAATCCTACACCTGATTACCAGTCTAATATCAGGTGATATCCATCCTAACCCAGCCCCCCCCACCTCAACCATTACAGACAAGAGCATATTACTAACTTCTATAAACTCCCAAAGTATAGTTAACAAAATCCCAAACCTCCATGCCTTGCTCATACATAATAAACCTGACATCTTATCCATCTCAGAAACATGGTTAAAACCCCATATAAAAGACTCTGAAATAACTCCAACAAACTATTCTATCATTAGAAAAGACAGGTCCCACAAAAAAGGGAGAGGGGTAGCTCTCCTCTACTCATCCTCCTTGTCAGTTACTCCCTATAACAAACCTACTCCTCAATTTAATAATGCTGAACTTCTCTTAACACTACTTCAAGTTAACAAACACAAACACATATGTATAGCTTCCCTATACATCCCCCCAGGGGATAATATTTCCACACTCGAAGACATCCTTTCCTGGCTCTCCAATAACATTAGAAATGAAACCATAATCTTAGGAGACATGAATATTAACTGGGCCTCCATTCAGTCTCCTACAAACCCACTTAACATCAACCTCTATAATTTCTCACAGCTAATCAACTCTATTACACGCCCCTCAAAAAAACCCTCTAGCAGCAGTATTCTGGATTGGATTTTAGTCTCTCATCCCCATTATTTCTCCGACAGTGGTACTCTTCCCGACCCTCTTAGTGACCACATACCCACCTTCACTCATCGTCTCCCCTTACTCCTTCTTCGCACTCGTAATTACATTACTGTCCGTAACCAAAAAAAACTTTAACTCAACAACCTTTTCTAACTATCTAAAAACAATAAACTGAAATTGTCTAAAAACATTACCTCTAGATAATGCAGTTGCCCACTTTAACTCAACATTCTTAAAAATGCTAGACTTTCATGCTCCCTTAAGGACAAAGAGAATACAACTCAATACTGCCCCTTGGCTTAACAAAAACACACTAGCAACTATGCGTCTCAGAGATAAAGTCTGGGCACACTACCTGGAAAATAAGACCCCCCTCTTACATAATGAATACAAAACGCTTAGAAATAAGGTAAAAAAGCTCATCATCTCTGATCGACAAAACTACTTCTCCATCCTCCAAAACAGTAACAAAACAAATCCTCAAAAATTCTGGAAAGGTATCTCTACTCTACTTAACCCCAGCAAACCAGGCACCCCCACCCCAGACCCTAACGCCCCTGATACAGACTTAGCTACCCAATTTAACTAATTTTTCATTGAATCTATTTCCAAATTAACCTCTTCATTCTCTAACAACACCACATTCTCCAATGCACCCCCATCCTCCCCTACCAACACTCCACCCTGCGCTGCTACCACTCCCTCACTCTCATCCATTAACTTTCCACCCTCCACCTCTCCTCCTACTCTCACTTCCTCCCCATCTTCTTCCCCCTCAACACCCCCTCTCCACACTCCCCACCATTCTCATTAAAACCCATACCCACTTCTACTATAAAAAAACTCTTACAGAAACTAAAGCCATGCACTAATGCTCCTGATAACATCCCTTCTTACTTTCTTAGCATAGCTGCTGATGCAATTGCCTACCACATTAGCATTCTAATCAACCGCTCTATCCAGGAAAGTACAGTTCCTCAAATCTGGAAAAAGGCCTTTATCATATCTTTACATAAAGGCGGCAACAATAACAGTGTGACTAATTTCCGTCCCATCGCTATCCTGTCTCCAATCTCCAAACTCTTAGAAAAGTGTATCCAAATTCAACTCCTACCACATCTCTTAGATAACCACCTACTAACTCCCACACAACATGGTTTCAGACCTGGTCACAGCACTATGACAGCCCTCCTCTCCTTCCATGAAACTGTAAACAAAGCCCGTGACTCTGGACTTATTGTCTCTACCCTACTACTTGATCTCTCTAAGGCCTTTGACACTATATCACAAAGCCTGCTTTTAACAAAACTCTCAAAACTTAACCTATCTCCTTCATCTTTGAACTGGTTCTCCAGCTACCTATCAAATAGATATCAAGCAGTAAAATGGAAAAAGGCAACCTCCTCATTTCTAAATACCCCAACCGGAGTTCCCCAAGGCTCCATTTTAGGTCCCCTCCTCTTTAACATATTCATAAATGATTTCCGCAACTCTATCCCATTCTCAAACATTATCCAATATGCAGATGACTCAACTATTATCGGCTCTGCCTCATCTATCCCTACACTCCTCAAACTTACTCAAGATGCTTTTTTAACCACAGAGCAATGGATGAAAAGAAACCACCTAGCACTTAACGCCTCTAAAACCAAATTAATGGTGTTCACCCCCTCTAAAGTCACCTATTTCGATAGTAACACATTCTCTATTACTAGTCAAAACAACACACCTCTGGAACTGGTCTCAGAGACCAAATTACTTGGTGTCCAAATTGATAACCAGCTCAAATTCAACTCCCATTTACAACTAAATATAAAAAAAACCCATCAAAAACTAGGTATGCTCTATCGGCAAAAGCACTACCTTACACCTGCTACTAAAATCACTCTTTCTACTTCCTTTCTTATCCCCTCACTTCTCTATGGAGCACTCCTTCTAACTAATATACAGTTCTCTCTGAAAATACAACTCTCCTCCTGCTACAACAAAATCACCAAGTTTGCTACCAGCCACAAGTCCTCCACCCACCACTGTTCCTCTCTCCAACAACTACATTGGCTAGAACTACCCAAGCATCTCAACTATACTCAACTAACTCTTGCACACAAGCTCATTTTCAACCCCTCCCTCTGTCCCTCCCTGTCTTCTACCTTTAAAATGCACCTACCCAATAGAGTATTAAGGTCTAACAACCAAAATTTATTAGAAGTCTACAAACCAACTCGTCCCCCAGGCAAAAATCTTCTATCACATGGTTTAGCATGCCTCTGGAACTCCCTACCTCCATCAATTGGTATCACCTCCAACCATTTTATTTTCAAAAAATCTCTTCATTCATATCTAGTATCCCAGTGGGAATGCTCTTGCTTCCACCCCACATAACTAACACTGGTAATTCCATCTTCGTTTCCTTCCCCTATTTACACCTGCAATATTCCCTTAGAATTTCTCCTATCTCATACACTCTTAGTGTTATTATTGTATCCACAAAAATACACTTTGCTGTACCCCTTAAGTGTAGGATTCCTGATATGTAACTGGACTTCTCATTAATTACTTTGCAACATCCCTTCTTTGTTTGTACCACCTATAAGCTTCATCACTAGTTTGTATTAGTGGCAAAAGTTTCATCTCTAGTTTGTATTAGCTGTAATGTTTCCTTTACTACTTTGTAAATGTTTGTTTGAATCTTTTACTCTTGTATAATTATCATGTATAACCTATTGTAACTTTGATTGTTTGGTGCTTTTCTCCCCAGGACTCCATTGAAAACGGGTTCATTTTGGCCCAATGGACTATCCTGGTAAACCAACTGCAAATAAATAAAATAAATAAATAAATAAAAAAATTTGAAAATGAGTTGAAGGAGCATAAGCTTCATAAATTTAACAGGGACTTAAAGGACTATAGTCATGGTTGGCCGTTTGAATGGGTTAAACATGTTAAATTTCTCAAAACCGATGTTTCTCACTCCGGTCAGAAAAGGAAAAGGAAGAAATCTATTCTTAAAAAGTTTAATGGTGATACCTCGGGGGAAGATTCATTTTCCTACTCAGATACAGAAACTGATATTCAACAAACATCACCAGCCCATAAGAAAAGTTTTTCTTCTGAGTTACTAGTAAGGTCCCTTTAGGTTTAAAATGAGGATAGGGATAGGAAACACAAATCCAAATGTGTCTCTAGAAGTATTGTTACAACTTTTGGAACTGAAGCAGTTACAAACAATGTGTTAAATATTGCATCTGCTGTACTATCTGATGTGGAATATGGGCTACTCAATAAAGGTTTGAATTTCATTCCTGGATTTTTTGTTTCTGAAAATACATTTGTTGAGGATTTCATCTATTTTTGTATATTGCTTAATCATAAATTGTTCTTTAATAATGTGGAAAATAGTGATACCATGGTTTCCACTGAACCTGGATTTAAATTCCATCCTTCCACATTCATTCCACCCATGAATAAACATGTGGATATTTTTCAAATGTATATTGGTTCTAAAATGCAAAATTATTCTCTTTGAAATAATTTGACTCAGTCAGAGATGAAGGTATTTGAAAAATTATGGAAAGATCAAAATTTAGTTATCATTCAGGCTGACAAGGGTAATTCCACGGTAGTCATGAATTGGTCCATGTAGGTTGCTGAAGCTAACAAGGAGTTATAGGATGGTAGATTCTATACAGCAATGTCCATTGACCCTACATCCAGGTTCAAAATTGAAACTGATGAATTTTTACATACTGCGGTGAGTGAGGGTATTATTTCTGATAAAACTTGTTTTCATTTAAAGGTTAAAGATCCACTGCCACAACATTTATATCTCCTTCCTAAAATTCATAAGAATGTCAGCAATCCACCAGAGTGACCTATTGTCTCAGAAAAGTGCTCCTTAATGGAACTACTCTCTGTTTATCTGGCGAGATATTTGATACCCTTATTGAAGGCAGTTAGGGCTCGTATACAGGATACAATGGAGTTTCTCAATATTGTATCTGATACCCAATTAGATCCTGGGTGTTTGATGTGCACTCTTGATGTTACATCACTATGCACCAGTATTCCTCATTGGGCTGGCCATATGGCATTGGAATTTTGATTGAGAGAAATTTCATTATATTGTCCGGGGTTCAATACCTTTTTCTTTTGTTTGATGGAGCATGTCCTTACCAAAAATGTTTTTTTATTTCAATGGTTAATGCTATTTACAGCTTAAAGGCACATGCATGGGTGCTTCATTTGCACCCATTTATGCCGATTTATTTATGGGATATTTTGAACACATAATGATTTATGACAGCAGCCATAATTTATTTAGATGAGTTTGTTTAATATCTTAATGAAATCAAATGGGGCATTCACTTTACATTCAACTACGATATGCAGTCCATTTCTTTCCTTGATGTGATGTTAAACAGACAGCCTGATGGCACACTGGCTAGTTCAGTTTTTCAGAAACCATTTTATTCTACTATATTACAAAATGTATCCAGCTGTCATCTAAAACACATTATTCATAATATCCGTAAATTTCAATATATGAGGATTTTATGTATATGTTCCAATAATCAGGATTTTCTACAGTTCAACCAAGAACTAACATCTCGCTTTATGGAACGTGGGTACCCATCAGCACATTTGCTTCTAACTAGTAATGAGGTTAGGAAAATACCTAGGCAGGATCTACTTACATATTACAATCATAGGAAGAACTCAGACCCCAGTATTAGGTTTGTAACCACTTATGGCAGAAATACACATTAGTTTCTGAATTTGGTCCATCAACATTGGGATATTCTTTTAGCGGACGATTGGCTATGTGAATTATTACATAATAGATGTCTTTTTTCTTTCCGCAGGGGTAAAACCCTTGGTTGGAGTTTTAGTTTTTATAATCATCATCCCCAATTAACTAATATGGTTCAGAGTACAATAGATGGAACCAAATTGGTGGGTTGCTTCCCCTGTGATCACTGTACTTTGTGTAAGTATATTGTTAAAACTAAAGAATTTACTAGTAAAAATATGCCCCGTATTTTTCAAATAAATACAGTTGCAAATTGTAGTAGTGACTGGGTTGTTTATCTTGCTGTATGCACTTGTTCAGCATTTTATATAAGTCAAGCTTCTAGACCCATGAGGTTATGTATTTCTGGACATCTTAGTAATGTTAGAAATAAAGTTCTTACTAATGCATTATATAAACATACCATTGGTCATGTCACTGCCAGATTTCAATTTATTATATGTGATAAAGCATGTGGTCCTAAGTATTCTAAGGCTGGTTGGCATGATGTAGTCAATAAAAAAGAAACGGCTTGGATAGTTAGACTGGGCGGGTTATTCCCGCCCAGTCTGAATGATCACTTGTAACTTTTATGTTAAGTTTTTATGCTGGTTCATGCTGATTGCTGGTGGGGTTTTAAGGTTTTGCATATGCCTATAAATAGGCTAATTAACCACAGTTGTATATTTACATTGAAAAAGGTCTTTGGCCGAAACCGGTCTGTGACTGTGGAGAATAAAAGACTTACTTCTCCTCATTTTATGTGCTTGCTGTTTTTTTTTTTTTTTTATATTTGCCCGTCATTGTGCCCCATGAATCTGCTGTGGTCCTCAGAAGGTTTGTATTGCAATGTTACTATAAGGCCATATGTTGGCCATTGCTGTCAAACTCTTACAGATACACATCTGGACAGGCACATAGATGACAGTTGTACACAATCCCAGACATGGGGACAAGGGTCTTAATATTTCTGATCCAAATGTAGACAGTTGGTAGAAGGTTTTTGTATTAGCTTTCCTTTTCATATGTGTATAATGTCTGCATCTCAACTGTCTGTCATTGATGTTTTCAGATCAACCAACTTTGTCTACAGATAATTTGCCAGGCAAATGCAAAGTTATGACAAGCAGAACAGATATAAGAGGCATAGGTGTGGACATTTTGTGAATCCCTGTAATTCCAGGGGTATGGATGGTGCCCACTGACTTCTTGTCAGTACTGGCACAGCAGCATGGCAGCCTTTATATTCTGACAATACACTGACCTGTCCCACCCTGCTGTTGTACTAAGTACCATGTATGTTACTCAGAGCTGTGAACTATCCATATGTGTGGCCCCCTGTCCCTCCAACATCTAGCTTTCCTGCAGTAACATATATTTCTTCTGGACAGTCTGTATAATTCCTACAGTAGGTGTAGCTGCCATGCAGATTTGTTACCATGGGCAGTCTGGAACCATGGACCCTGACATCCACAGTCCTATAGTTAGACCAGTAGGTCACAGCAGCCATCAATAAGTGCTGTGTACTTCCTGACACTATTAACCACAAACATACAGAGCACATTGACCCCTCATATTGTAGAACTGGAATAAGGTATCAAGTTGATTGTGACAGCCTGGGAGTGTGTTGTCTGCTGCTTTTACCTTACAAACATACATGCTATTGCAGTTCTATTTGAACACGTGTGTGTTGGGGAGGGGTCATACCACTGATTTGTACATATTTTGACTGACTGTCCAGATGTTTGCCTCTTATTTTGGTTCCATTTTTCATTACACATGTGGTTGTGTGGTAAATATTAGTGAAATCATTTAAGACTGAAGTTAGAAAGTTACGATAGCCATTTGGGTTTCAGACTTCTTGACCACAGTACAGAGAAGTCATGCTACTGCAACAGCTGTTATTGCATCAACTTTCGATGCTTATAAGAGAAATCTTTATGGCATGTGCCTGTTTTTGAGCCTTTGCCACACATTTCCTAATGACTTTTGTACAGCTTTCCTGCTGTTGGAGGTTTAGACCTATGTATGGGACTCCAACATTGACATCCATGCATTTGTCCTATGACCCCACTGTTTGTAAGTCCATCACATAGTGCAGGGGACTTTGCTAGCACAGGGCCTACTGCATATTATGTGGCAGGCAGAACCTAGCAGTGTGTGCCTATTGTCTCACATAGCTGCCCATTGTCTGCTGGCATCCCAGTAACCCAATCCATTCTCACGCATACATGCAGCAATACCGTACATATGCTACCACAGTGTACTACACCATTCATTTATTGTTAAGAAGGGTGACTCACCTTGTGGCAGCAGCAGTTGTGAGGATAGTACTTCGGGGCTGACTCTGTCAGATGCACGCAATACACAGCCTATACATGGTAAGGTATAGGTAGTGTGATGTGTGTGGCATCCTTTTTGCTGTGTGTGTGTGTGTGTGTTAGTTGGAGAGAGGTGTAAGTCTCTGGTTTCCTAGGGTGTCAGTGTATGTGCTATGCACTGCCTTTTTGCCAAGGCCTGGGCATACTGGGCATGCCTACATCTGCCTACAAGAGCAAGCAGAGGGGGCTCCTACTCTGAGTCCCCCTGTGCCTATGCTGACATTAGCACTGGTTGGGGGGGGGGCTTGGAGCCCCTGTCCTGTGAGTTTCCTTCTGCAGATGTTTCTGTGGATCATATTGTGTAGCATGGCACATACTATGAACATGTGTGCATATGTGACTGGAGTGTACTGCAGGGCAACACCTGATATGTCAAGACAGTGGAACCATGACTTAAGCATCCCAATCACATGCTCTACAATATTCCTAGTTTGTGTGTATGCCTCATTATGGTGTTTTTCGGTGTGTGGGTGTGTGTGGGTGTGTGTGCACGCGTGTGTGTGTGTGTGTGTGTGTGTGTGTGTGTGTGTGTGTGTGTGTGTGTGTGTGTATGCACAGTTCTGACTGGTGTCATCATCCAAAGTTCCAGTGCATAGCCCGTATCCCCCATGAGATGTCCATATGGGACGTCCCCCCTGGCAAATGCCTGGAATAGCTGTGAGGCATGCCAGATGTAGGAGTCGTGATAACTGCCAAGGCTGCCAGGACACACATTGATGATAATGCCCTGGGCATTGCACATGACCTGGCAGTTGCTGAAGTGATAGCCCTTGCAGTTGAGGTAGACTCTACAGTCTTCACCAGATGGTGCGTTGATGTGGACATGGGTGCAGTCTATGGCACCCGGTACCTCTGGGTAGTTTACTACACAGTGGAAGAGGCACATATTGTTGTACTCTCCTCAGGGGTGCTGGGGAAATACATGTGCTCACTGGCATGTCTTAGCATGACATCCAGGAACTGGTGGAGTACACTGGATGTGGATGCCTGTGAGATCCCAATGATGTCCACATTAGGTCTTTGGAAAGTAACCTGCAGCTAGTATTCTTAAGGCTACACATACCTTTGTTTCCACTGGGATAGATTCCTCTCTGTTGACTCTAGGTCTGAGGTGAGGGTGGCAGAGCTCGGTGAGTTTCTGAAGTATGTCCGTGTCCACCATGTAGTACCCCACTATCTCCAGCTCATGTAGCCCCTGAGAGGTTACCCTGGATCTAAACACTCTTTTTCTCAGTCTGGGACAGTTGTCAGCATCATTGTCATCAATGCCCTCAGAATATAGCATGTAGAGATGTAGCAATGCAGCAGCAGCCCTTATCATTTTGTCAGTTTAAATTCCAAAGTGTGTACTCCATGGGTGCTGAGTATGTGAGAAAATCAGATTGAAGGTTGTTTGCATAATTTATACTGGTGTGCTGCAGATGCTGTCTGTGTGATTGGCTGAGTATGATACATTCCACCTGCCAGCTACACTATTGAGGGGTTTTAATGGGCCACTGTGAGTGGCAGAAGACATATTAGTCATTTATAGTTGATTGCCCTTTGTGGGAAAATTGCTGAGTAGAAAGGGCCCACCCCTGGCCACAAACAGGCTCAGCATTTCTGAAACCAGCTAAGCAAAGCTAAGCAGCCTGAGACACACCCCCTTGCTTAGCTGGTGTCATAAATGGTAAGTGGTGCTTAGCAGTGCACAAATTTGTTTAGCTGGGCTGAATGCTGCTTAGAATTAAACTTCTAAGCAATACTCAAACTGGCTAAGCATAGCTAAGCACTGCTAAGCATTGCTAAGTTTTCATTTTAATAAATGTACTAATTGGACATGAATTACTCATTACTGACATATTATTAAGTGTATATGTTTTGCATTATATGACAACCCCTTATGTGCTTTGATTACATTACCTTGGGGCGTGAATGTACAGTATGGGACACTTGTGTTTACACGGGTGGATTCACATCATATATCCACTGACACTGGAAATCTGCACCAGCTACACTACACTGGCTAACAAATATCAATTACTACATCACTAAATAAAATAAAAGTATTTAACAATGGTTTCCCATTTAAAAGCTGAATTGCTTATCTTTGCATTTGAACTGTGAACTACTGCATGCAAAGCCAGAACTCTAACCATTAAGCTAACAGAGTTGTCCAATTTTGCAGCTATACATTTCTGTATAGCTCTTTCATGATACAAACACAGTGGAAAAATGCAACCATTTTAAATATATCCATATCTATCTATCTATCTATCTATCTATCTATCTATCTATCTATCTATCTATCTAGTTATTCTGTCAACCTGCAATATTTAAAAACTATCCCTATTTCTGGCCTTTTGCCCCACTTTTAGTATTGTGTTTGTCTGGACTTGTAAGCTCCAATGTGTTTACACCAAACATGACACACCTCTTTTTTATGTTATCTGCCTCTTCAGCCTACACCACCACATTATAGCCCCTACACACTTAGGTACCTACAGACACGGTAGCCCATTTTGATATTCAGTAAACTTAGCTAAAATTTGCATGTACCTTATTACCTATACCCTAGTTACAGCACTACACAAGAGCCTATGTCTTTAACAACCACTGTTACCTCCCATTGTATGAGTCTGCATGCTGACCAGTATAATGGGGAATTTACTTTTAGCTTAGTATTTCAATTTTATATTTTGTCAGATCCCATGCTTGGGCACCGCTGCGCTCTGCTTGCACATAGCATATGTGCATGTAAAACTAACCTTTGATTTTTTTTTTTATATTTTGCATCAGTTTTACATGCCAATGGCCATAGTTTTGGCCATTGGGCATGCCTGATGCAACTAATACATGCTTTACTATGAGTTATCATAGCCCTGTTTTTTTTTTTGTTTTTTTTTGCAGTGCTGTACACGGACAGTTCCCGCATACATTTTTTATAGAGACACAGCTCCTACATGGATGCCTGTCTACTTATTGGATCAGTAAATCACCTCATTTGCATGGTTTTCACCAGTAAATGAGATGATTTACATTCCACAATCATCTTCATGGTTGAATAGTGCTGGGAGGCTTGTGCATGCCCCCAGCACTGTTTCCTGGATTGCAATGGTTCCAAACTCCATGTTCTAGCCATGACCCTATGCTTACATGGAGATTAGCTCCATGTAAGCTTTATTGAATTACTCCATAGCTCTTATCTCTCCATTTACCTAAAAGTGGCAAAAACCTTTGTATATTTTATTTTGTTTTTCTTAGAAATGATGACTTTAAGTTGACAATATCTCATGCTCCTGGAGACATCTAAAGTTTAAAAAACAAACTAAACACATCAAACCTAAATTTATAGCATGCCAGATATAGTACAAGTGATGAGGATGAGCAAGAAGTAACAATGTAAGAATGCCACTATAAAGAATCCAAATAGAGAAGATGGACACAAAAAACTGAACTTATCAGTAAATATAACATTTATGTGGGATATCTGTGGCTTTTATAGATATCTATCTTTCCAAATCAACTAAATACAAATCTGTTGACTATATACAATTATCATATTGAAGACAAACAATATAATAAATATGGTATCATGAAAGACAGGAGCACTACTCAAATTCAAAACAAATTAATTATTAGTGGTTTATTATCCTGCTTTTATGTCAGGACATACAGCATACATATCTATTTACGCTCAGTACTAGATTATGTAATACAATTAATTTAAAGACTACCTGACCTTGCGAAACCTTGCTCACAAAAGGTGCTTTTTCATTCAATAATCATTTACAAATATAACCTTCATGATCAGTCCATACAATCAAGTGGAACAAGAGATGAACGTGTTGCTAAAAGTGTTACAGTTCAAGAACACTTTTGTTTTAATAAACTAAGAATATACTTTTTTAAACAATGGCAGTGAGAAGATCTTGCCTTCCAGCTTTTTGAAATATGCAAAGAAATCAGACAATGATTTTGTTGTGTCACCACTGCAAAACTAAAAAATGCTATTCCTTACAGGTATTCAAACATTTATAAATGCTGAAGTTGTTATCGTTGTTTGAAGAAAGCTGTTTTTCCCCAAAGTAAATGTAATGCCCTTTAACTCCACTGAGGAAGAAAGGTCAACTGTTACCAGACTCAGTTTTAATCAATACCAGCAGTGGTAAAATATCTTGCCAGTGTGATTTTTTTAAGAGTCAGAAATTAATGTGAAGATATCCTGACTGGGAAAGAGAAAGACAAGTAAGCTACACTACTAACTACTTTAAAACATTTTTTTTCCTTTCTGAGGACTTAATTTGAGGTTTACATTTTATTAATTTTTTCTGCCTTTCTTGCTATAAATTGAAGTTTATTATGATAAGTAAAATAAAATCAGTGGGTACAGGATAATATGACTCTTAATGAGAATTCTTCACAATTAACAGTATACTATGCTAACAGATGCAATTTTACTAAATGAATGAAAGTCTAACTGCTTAAATTCTAAAACTGAGGGGAAAAAGCACACCATTCAGAACTTCTTTTAAGCATTTCATTTCAGTTTGCTTGCCGATGACTTTATTTATTTTTCTACTGATATTTTAATTAAGATATTTGTAGTACGTAAGTCAGTGTTTTCTTCCTCTTTATAATTTGTCATCTTCAAGTAATGACAGTTTTAGAAGTAGTGATTGAACAGAACTGATAAGTATCAGATGTAAGGCAAATGTGTATACCAGCCATCTAAACATTTAGTTATGCAGGAAGAAAACAAAATGAAAGGTGGCTACACATTATGACTAAGAGTTCTTAAATCTGGGATAATGTTTGATATCAGAATGATAATAGTATGCTGAGCAAGCTCAAGAAATATGCTATACATTTCAGTAGACTAATAATCTTTATTGCCATGATATGAAGTGCACAACAATATATTTCACTGTGGGTGGATAGGAGAAAAGAATAGAAAGAAATAGATTTAATACAGATTAAAATATGCACAATCATTCAGCATCATTAACCAGCTTCTATGATTAGATAGTAGTGATGCACTCTAAGCATGGGAGTGTCTTGGAATATCTCATGGTACATAGTAAAATCAAACTATTTTTGAAGGAGTGACTCTTGGAATAAGAGAAACAATACAGTAAACTATCAGACAACAATATGCAGACTAGACATCATCTGAGAAGAATGTTAGTTGCAATTAATTTGATTTTTGCATGAGAGTGAATAAAACAGGTAATAGAGTCTTCAGGAGTCAAGTTAGTTTTGCCTCCTCTCATCATAAGTGAAGAAATGCCCCCCAACATGTTTTCAGTCATGATGGCTTTAATACTGATAATCAGAAATAATCCATCCACAACTCCTTTTTCTCAGTTTTGATCATGGGGTCAGGATATCACTTCAACAGTGACATTCATTTGAGCCAAGGTTTACACCACTGGTTGGCTAGCCCTGCTACTGTTGCTCTTCCATTCCACACATTCATATGCACACTCTCATCTATGGTGTATTTAGAGTGTCCAATTCACATATTGCATGTCTTTAGAATGTAGGAAGAATCCGAAGTACCCAGAGGAAACCGTTGTGAACACAGAGAAGATATATACGCAGAAGGCACACCAGCTGAGAATCGAACTGGGGAACCTCTTGCTGTGAGGTGACAATGCTATCCACTGCACCACTGTGCTGCCCTACTGGGAATCGGAATTAACTGCATCCAGAAATAAATGCACAAGAATAAGCAATTGCTATGGCCCAAGATAGTTACAGGAGTGTACCACTACATTCTTTGTTTGTTTGTGCTTGTTGATTGGGGAGGTGGACAGATCTATTCGTGTCTATTTGCGCCACTACCTGGGCCATAGCAAAACAGAAAATAAAACACGGTCAGTCCATACTGAGTTACCTTGCTACATGCATCATTCAATAAATTTCACAGTCTATACAACTGGCAGACAACAGTGTAACTGCAGTAATGAGCTTGCTTGCTATCTGACAAACCACATCCAACTTCATGAGTGACCCTGAGAACAGCCACCATTAGCAACAGAATTATCAAAATAAAGGGAAATCAGCTAGAAGTATATACAATACAGTTTAATACTGTGGCAGAAATTAATTGTTTTTATGCCAATAGTAGTATAATCAAAAGAACGAGCTACACGCATATTACAACAGAATTTAAAATTAGGACTGAAATGATGTTACTTGTATTTAACTGAGGGTGAATTATAGATATATACAGATGTAAACCACTAAACTTGTCTCTGAACTTCACATTGGAAGGAGAACTAAGTAAGCTATTTATGAAAGGCAACATTGAGTAGTGATAAAGTTATGCTATGGACAATGCTGAAGTATGAAATATGCAATAAGACTAGATCAAGGTACTGCCAATTCACTCTCAACCACAAAGATATGTAGACAATTTAGGCTGAAACAGGCAGAAGAAAAACATGTTTATATGGTAACAGTATGACAAACAAACCTTTCCCTCCTTCCCACATGCTGCAAACCTGAAGGTTAACAACCATAATACCATTACAGTAATAGCCATATATATCCGACCGGGGAGAACATTCCCCTACTGGAAAACTTTCAAATATCTTCCAAAGCATCCCTAATGAAACTATCCTCCTAGGAGATGTAAATATTAACTGGTTGAATCTCAACACTCCTTACTCTCAGCATCATATAAATCTCTACAAATTTGCTCAAATTATCTCTAAACCTACTCACACCATTAAAACACACAGTCCAAGCTCCCTGACAGACTGGATACTAGTTTCTAATCCCTGCAAGTACCATAATCCTGAAAGTCTACCCAACTCCCTTAGTGATCACTCACCTATTAAAGTGCTAAGATATACCACACATCTCCCCAAACCCACTGATATATTACTTGTTGTACGCTCTCCAGCTTCTACCATGAAACATTCCAAACCCTTCTCTTTAGAGTTAACTAGGACTTCCTTAAACGGCTTCCACTAGATGAGGCAGTTAATGCCTTAAACTCAACTTTCTTTACCATTTTAAACTCCCTTGCCCCACCTAGAAAAATTCAAATAAAAGCTAACATTTCACCTTGGTTATCTAAAATCACCTGCTCCCTTATAAAAAAACAGAGACAGGGCTTGGAAAATATGAATACAATCCAAGCTTCCTGCTGACTTGCAAAAGTACAAAGACCTTCACAGTCAAACAAAAAAACTCATTAACAATGACAAAAAAAGCTTCTACTCTAATCTCCCAACAACATTAAAATCAGACCCCCAAAAGTTTTAGAATGCTATTAACCATATACTACACGTTGGCAACCCAACCTCACCAAACCCATGTCCTGATGACTTCCCAGAACAGACTGCCAATACTTTTAACACTTACCTTATTGAATTTATTTCCAAACTATTTAACAGCACCCCCTCTATCTGCAACTTCTCTAACATCCCTGTACCACCCCAACTGTTGACCAAAAACTCCTTCTCTCTTAAACCCGTTCCTACTACCTATATTAAAGCTATAGTCTCTAAACTCAAAGCATGCTCAGAATCAGCTGATCATATCCCTTCATACTTTCTTCAGACTGCTGCACATTCCCTGGCTGTGCCTGTATCTATCCTTATCAATCAATCCATCTCTGAATCTAAAGTTCAGACTATCTGGAAACAGTTCTATACTCTTCCAATTCACAAGGGAGGCAACTCCTCAGATATATCTAATTTTAGACCTATTGCTATACTCTCTCCTCTCTCACAAATACTTGAGAAATGTATACACAAACAAACAATGCATCATCTCCTACAAGAAAATCTTCTCACTCCAACCCAGCATGGTTTCTGTCCTAAGCATTGTACCACCACTGCTCTCCTATTCTTTCCCAATATTATTTCTTTAGCCAAAGACAATCATAAACTCATATCCTGCCTATTTGACCTCTCTAAGGCTTTTGACACTGTCTCACACTCCCTATTACTTAACATACTCACTGACCTTTACTTCACTCCTGGTACAGTAGCATGGTTCTCCAACTATCTCACTGACAGACAGAAGTCAGTTAGATGGGACTCAGCACTTTCTTTCCCCCTAAAAGTAAAAACTGGAGTTTCCCCAAGGATCCATATTTGGACCTCTGTTGTTTAATATCTTTACCAACTCACTCTACTCCTCTTTCCCCCAGTCTACCATTGTCCAATATGCAGGTGACTCTACAGTCAACACTATTGCAAACTCTCCCTCTGAACTCCTATCTACTACCCAGACATCCTTCAACTATGTCGAGACTTGGATCAAAAAACACCAGCTCATCCTCAACCCTAAAAAACTAAACTGTTTCTCTTTCTCCCTAAATCTGTTAACCACATCAAATCTTCCTTTACCATTACATCGTTAAACAATACTCTTACTGAAGTCAATACCAACACAAAACTACTTGGCATCACCATAGATGACCAACTAAAATCTGATCTACATATTAACAATCACATTAGGAAAATGCACCAGAAGCTAGGACTTCTGTACAGAAATAGCAGATTCCTCACCACTGAAGCTAGAAATACTCTAACTCATGCCTATCTTCTTCCTTGTCTAACTTACTGCTCCCAAATACTTACTAATCTAAACTCTTCTCTACTTTCAAGGCTTGAAACAACCTATCACAAGGTAGCCAGATGCACAGCTCAACACTTTTACAAATCTCATCATTGTCTCTCCCTTACATTCCTAAACTGGTTTGAACTACCACACCTGCTTCTCCAATCTCAATTACAAATGATCCACTGTATTCTATATCAACCATCTTTTTTCCAGCTCTGTCACCTCTCATCTCACATTACTCTCCTACCAGACAACTCAGAAGCGCAACCCAAGACTTTCTAAATGTTTACAAACCAAAAACTTAAAACTGGCAGGAACTTGTATAGTTATCACCCCTCTACTGCATGGGACAAACTCCCTCTAGAAATAAAAAATCTGACAAACCCAAAAAATTTAAAATAGCAACCAAAGATTATTTTAGAAAGCACTGGACCTGCCTCTGCTCAAACCCTCCCTGACCAAAAGTCTCCCTTCTTAGCCACAAAGTAACCAGTTTAGATCCTAACTCAACCCACTTTCCTTTTCTATCAGTCTGACCCCACTACTAAAGTGTATGCTGCCCAGTTACGCTTATGTATGATATAACTTGATAACTATTGTAAAGATGATTGAATAACTAAATATTTGTTCTATTTCTTTTTCTCTAATTATTGAAATGTAATGATTATTGTAAACCAAAGAATTCCTGGATTACTCTCTCTTTCTCTAATATTGAATGTCTAGCTACCATTGTTAAATTGTCCTATATTATATGCCTGATACTTTTCTCCCTGGGCCTCCGCTGAAAAAGGGCTTTGGCTCAGTTGGACACTCCCGGTCAACAAATGTAAATTAAATAATAATAAATAAATTAAATATTTGCATATAGTTTTGTCTCTATTAGGAATACTCAGAGTTGTTCCAAACAGCTTGAGATCAGTCACCTATATTCAGTGTGAGCAAGCAGATATAGGATTGCCATTTTTCATTGTGGCTAAAACCAGACTTAGGCCACACCCCCAACCCCCATAACTCTGACCATGCCCCACCCACTTTCTGCCCATTTCGTGATATCTTTTCACATCACACAAGTGGGAGTGCCCCCTTATTTTGATTGTGATGCCTTTTTTCCTGCAAATCTACTATGCCTTTTGCAAAAAAGCATAGTAAATCTTCTGATTTAATAAACTCTGACAGTCTGTTTCCTTTTTTGAAACAGAATACCAGAGTTGTACAGTGTTTTCTGGACAAACAGACAATCAGTTTGATTTCCAAATAGTCCGTAAAGAAACAGATAGGTGTCAATGCTAAGCAGATAAGATCCAAAATGACTGACTTATTGCATATTTTAAAACTTTGCTTATAATCTCATGTAAACAATGTGGGTAAATTTTCAGAAATTATGAAATTAGAAAGCTTTAAAGTGACAAAACATGTAAACTCTAAATGAGGTTTGGGAACAAAAACAATTTGTCTAAGGACATCTTCAGGGTTTAGGGGTTATGCAGAGAGAAAGGGGATGGGGCCTGGAGTAAGGATGTTAAGGCTGGAGTAAAGGGGAAGGATTAGGTTGATCTTGGAAAATGACGGGTTAATTTAATAAGAATAAGTCAGCAGGAAGTGAGGTAGGTGTATGGTGGGGCTTAGAATTTTTATGTGTATGCAGCTGACATAGGGAACAGATTTAGGTGTGATCTTCTAATACTGCAAGTGTACAAGATAACCAGTAGGTACTTGAGAACAGCTAGGCTTTGGGTTATTAATGATTTGGAAGCTGGAGGAATTTGTGCAGGGTTGTGTTTGCTTTGTAGAGTTGGAATGTGGTAATATTTTTTTTTGTCTTGGTAAATATAGTGTGGGTATTGTCAGGCTCGTGTACTAGTTAATAATTAGTTGTGGATGTGTAGAAGAGCAGAGGATTTTGCAGTGGTTGTTGGTTATGTTTTTTTCTTCAGGGTGAGATTGTTATTAATGTCTGAGCAATTATTGGTGGTCAGTTTAGGTGCTGGTGCCTCATGAGCAGATGTGCATGCTGTGTTGGTTTGGGGCCTTATTTATTTCACGTTCTCATTGCTGCATTAGTGGTTGGGTATTCTGGGATGCAAATCATTGTTTGCAGAAAGCTTCACCAACTGGACTGGATCTAAATTTTTGCAATGGTGGCCTGGGTAGGATGCTTTCTCAGTAGTTGCACAGTCGTGGATTGCTTTCCTTCTTTGGCATAGATGAAATTATGCTTTCTTTTTTTTTTTTTTCTTTTTTTTATCATATTCTTTTATTGATTTTCAAGAGTATAAGTACATTTTTTAACAAGAAAAAACAACGTAATATCAAATTTTTACAAAAACTATATACAAAGTCCAAAATAGATACCAAATCTTCAATAGCATTACATTTTGTCTAATAGTTTTTTAAGCTTTATCCAGGCAATTTGTTTATGAGTCATATTTGAGGAGTGTAACATAGCTGTTTGTAATTCCCTACTACAAATAATCATAGTAAAATATATAAATTCCTTAAAAGACAGGTTATTTGTACATTTCCAATTTCTAGTAATTTCTAGTAATCTAGTTTTTCTTGCTATAGCAAGTAGAGTCCAAAGGAGGTTCATTTGATTCAGTGGAACATACCTTGGCATTGGTGCATTAAAAAGTATCATAGAATCAGAGATCTCTCATCTGTCCAACCACAAAGCTTTAATAAAAAATTTAAACTCCATCCAAAATGTGGTTATTGTTCTGCATTCTAAAAACATATGTGCCCAGTCGGCATCCATTAGCTCCTCGCATCTCCAACATCTATTAAAATCTTTCTTGCTTATTCTAGAGGCTTTTTTGGTGTAATAAAACTTCTATGAATGAATTTCCATGTAAAAATGTTTCAATATGTGGAAGAAGTGGTATGGTAAACATATCTGAGAATTAAAATTTTATCATTTATATGTATTTGGGAGTTGTTGAAATTGTTGATATATTTCCATAAATTGTTGTCTAATATTATTAGATCTGATCTAAGAATGTTGTAAAATCTCGACAATGAGATACCATTATTATAGCCTATATTGGTGACGTCAAAGAGGATGGATAGTTTTTTGGGGAGGTCTGTTATAGCAGGAAATTGATGTCTTTTAAATTCCGTTAAAATAAATTCTCTGAATATTTGAATATTTAACCAGTTATTTTGGTAGATATTATACCTGGCTAAAAGGTAGGTAGTATCATGAATATTATTAGTTCCTAAAAACTGATGCCAGAATAATAACCAATTTTCTTCCATAGTTTTTATTTTCATCATGTTAAAGGAATCAAAGCATCCCTTGGTTAAGATTATTGGAAACATTAGAATGGACAAATTGTTGTTCAAAAGGTTCTTATTCATTACTTTTTTAAAATTTTGCAAGATATATTTAATTATAGGAATAAGATGTGATTTTTCCTGCTCATTGTTGAAGAATTCTTTAATAACTATAAATAGCTTATATAGCTTAATATATGTTTTTGAAAAACTTGTCAAAATTACTTAATAGTATTGTTTTGTGTAAATTTTTCTAATTTGAATGATATTTTGGACTTAACCACAGACTTGTTATATTAAGAATAATGGCATCAGCATAAAGCTCAAAATTTGGAAAAGCAATCCCTCCTTCAATCCAGTTTTTATAGTGCCAATCATATTTAATCCTTGGTTTTTGAGGATACCATAAAAATGTAATTAATATAGTGTTTATGTGTTTAAGTTGTTTTCTAGAAGGAGGAGCCAATAATGTTTGAAGATAAAAAATAATTTTTGTTAATAGAATCGTTTTTATCAGAGATAATCTTTCTTCTATAGTAAAGAACATTTTCTTCCATCTATTAATGAATTCTGTGATTTTATTTAATACAATTTTATAATTTATATTTATAATGTCCTTCCATTTAGACAGAATATGAACCCCTAGATATTTCAGTTTATCATTGGTCCAGTTAAAGTTATTGTAATTAGAGTGTTATTCATTTTTTTATTGATGAGAATAGTTTCTGTTTTGTTTTCGTTAAATCTAAGGTTTGATATTTCCTCAAAGAGTTTTAATGATCTGATAATGTGATCAATAGATGAATCAATATTTCCAATAGTTAATAAGATATAATCTGCAAAGAGTAACATTTTAGAAGAATAGCTCTCATTAACATCAAAACTTTTTATGTTTATATTGTTTCTTATAAAATTAGCAAATGGTTCTATTGCTAATGCAAATAGTAGTGGGGATAAAGGGCAACCTTGTCTAGTGCCTTTTAGAATTTGAAGTGGGCCAGATAAAAAAGCGCCGATTTTAATATACGCTATAGAACCTTCGTATAATTTTTTTAACAAGTTTAAGATTTCTGAGGAGAAATTATATTCTTTTAATACCATAAATAAGTATGTCCAGTTAATAGAATCAAATGATTTATCTAGATCTAGACTGATGAGTGATAATTCTTTTTTTTTTTATTTGCAAAATCTATTAAAGTTAAAAGTCTAATAGTATTATCCTGAACTTTTCTGTTCAGTATAAAACCTGTTTGATCGTTGTTTATTAAAGTCGGCATCATTTGATTTAATCTGTTTTCTAAAATAGATGTAAATATTTTATAATCTATATTTAATAGGGAAATAGGACAATATGATGAAACAAATTTGGAGTCCTTATCTTGCTTTAGAATGGGAGAAATTAGCAAATATTTCCAAGAAGGACAAAGTCTGTCAGTTATTCGAACTTCCTCAAGTGCTTTCATTAATATCTTCAAAGTGGAATCAGGGAAAATGTTATATAATTCACCTATTATGCCATCAAGACCAGGGACTTTATTATTTTTAAGATTTTGTATTCTTTCTTTAACTTCTATTAGTGATATTGATTTAAGTAATCTATTATTTTGTTCTTTAGAAAGTTTATTATTTATATTGTTTTTTAGAAATTCTATTTTTGAACTATCATTAGTAAAGTTTAAGTTTGCTTTATTCATTGTTTCATGATATGTACGGAAAATCTCTAAAATATCTTTTAGATCTGAAGAAGGTTTTGAATTGTGTTTAGATGTGTCTAATATTTCAATTATGTGTTTACTCTTGTGAAAACTTTTCGTTTTGGCTGCTAATCTATGCATATGTTTTGGATCAGATGAATAAGATTGTAATTTTAACCTCTCTAAATTAATTGCTACTTTATGACTAAGAATTTCTAAATATTCGAGATTTAGTTGTTTTAATTCCAGATTCGAGCCCAATTCTTTGGGGTGTAAGTTCTTTTTTAAAGTTTCAATTTTCAATTGTAGATTTAATAATTCTTTGTCCCATTCTTTCCTTTTATGTAAATACCAGGTTTTTCTTTTCCCATATATATAAGATTTTAAAGAGTCCCAAATAAACACTTTATTTGTGTTATTATTATTAGTAAGTTCAATATAATAGTTTACTTCCTTTATAAATCATTCTTTGAATCCTTTTATCTTAATAATATAGACTGGTAGTCTCTGCCAATGAATAAGATTGTTTGGTTTAATTTTAATTTTAAATAGTATGGCATTATGGTCTGACAGAGGGCATGATGTAATCACTACATCTTGAGTCTTAGATAATAGGCTGTCAGATATAAACACTTTATCAATTGTCATCTGTGCACCATATCTATAAGAAAAGTGAGTAAAATTGAGAGACCTCTGCTCTTTGATCATGTATATGTCTTTTAGGTTATATAATGAGACAAAATCTATAATTTTTTTGGCTGATGCAGGTATCTTAATATTGCTGACATTAGTGGTATCTTTAGATGATAGAATGCAATTCAAATCACCTGCCAAAATGACATCTCCTTTAGAATTTGCTGTTATTATTTCCAAATATTTGTTTGCAGATTTAGCACCAATACCAGGTAGCCAGTACATATTTGCTAAAGTAAAATATTTCTTATTCAATTCCAATACTACTAGACACAACATACCATTTTTATCAGAGAAACTGTTAATTATTTTAGGTATTGGTAATGTATTTTTCCACAAAATCATGGTTCCTCTTCTCGTTGTTTGGAAATTAGATTCAGCTAGAATACTTAACCTTTAAAAGCCATTTTTTCTAGATCTTTCTGAATAATGTGCGTTTCTTGCAAAATATAATGTCAGCTTTATTAGATGTTAGGTATTTGAGTAACCTTCCTCTTTTAGTAGAGTTATTAAGACCATTTGCATTCAGGGACAGACATTTAAACCCAGACATTGATTACTTTAAGCTTTTGATGGATAAATATTATTCTGGACTTAATTAACAAGTTATGTTCAAAGAAGATGAAAATATAACTATATACAAAACTAACCATGGAACATCTAGTTCCTGGATTGATGAAGAAGTCATCAATACCACCCTCTATCATCCTTAGTGCTCAAGACTATTGTTCTCTAATGCTTCTACCTAATATTTTATTGAATCAACAAACTACAACCTATTAATTCTCCAGGATGAATAGGAATTATTATGTAGGAGATATTGTGGAAAAACATCAATTACCATGAATAATGTAATTTTCAAAATTTTTAAGAACATTGTCACTTTTATCATGGCATAGTATATCATATTCATTTATGTCTATTCTATACTAATACAGATCTTAATCTAGTATACTGCATTAGACCAAAACCTACTTATCTAGGAATTCAGTAAAGAAGTTTATGTATAAAAATAAGAACATTTATCATGTAACAATACATTCCTGTATGAACTTGTCTGTGAAATCACAACAGTGTTAATATTTACTATAGAATCAGCATTTTAATATATAGCCTATAGGCTTATTTTCCTTTTATATAAGATATAAAATCACCAGTTTTCCCTTCCCCTAAAAAAAAAAAAAAAAAAAAAACATCTGATTAACCTTAAATAATTTCTTAAGGTATTAAAGATATTTAAAATAAAGACGTACTAATGAGAATTTTTTACATGAGAAGATAATATTTTAGTTGCACAAATATCTATGCAGGTATATAGATCTGTGTAATCATCAAGAACATTAGCTTTTCTTTCCAAAGATGTGAGTCTAAAGAAACTATGTAGTATAGCTTGATTTTGATAAAAATATCATATAATGAAGTCACAGCTTTTAACCTTCAAGGAAACTTCAGTTTTAGATGTTATAGTAATAATGTGTTCCCTTAAGTTGTCCTTTTTAACAAAATACATTAACACATTTTACCAATATTTTTTCAGTTAGAGTGGCAGTGGTTAACATGCAATATATCTTTTGCTAGAAAATGTAGTCTACAGACAGTAAAACATTCAATATTTTATGAATATTAGTGAAAATGTCAGATTGTTGTATGCACTTATGTAGCTGGAGGTGGATTAAGTAGATCACAATTTCACCATTCACTATAAATCCAACATAATGTAAACTATTAATTAGAAAAGCAGTTAAAAAGTAAAGGCTACCTTTGGAAATAACAACTGTCCTCATGTCCTGATGAAAGGAGTAACTATAAGTAAAGAGTAACCATCCCCACTTTGCACTACCCCAAACAGTCTTCTACTACTATCAGTGACTAGTGAGGCAAAAGCATCACTTCAGTAACAACTAAGATCATTCTCTAGGCAGAACTGTCTCCTTTTCTTTGGAACCAAAATTTTTCCTGCCCCAATATATTATTTCACCCTTTTATAACAGAATTATTATTTATTGTAATGGTCTGTCTGCAGCTTTGGCTTCCCCAATCCAGCAGTATTGCCATCAACCAACAACTCATATAATTAATAAGATTGGGGATGAAGATATCAGGATGAAAGCACAGAAAATACATAGCTGCCCCAAAATCTACTTTAAAAATAATAAGAACACATTAACCCCCAATAGATAATGTATTTTAGTGACTTTATAACCATTGCATATGCCGCTTTCTGCTCTGCTAACCAAAAAGGATCAGATTACCTTGTCTATGTTTTCACTGTATCTGTTAGCTACAGCTGCCAACTAATGATCAAGTGTAAACTACTTTGTAAAACATGTCATCAGAAAACTTATTATGAAGGGAACAACATAGGCATCAACATTGGTTTAGTAAAAAGGACCTTTATATATGTCTATTTTTTTATACATTTTTCTTTGTCGCTCTTGGTATGTGATAAAGCATTCAATTGTTCCGTTTTCTTTTTCCTTTTTTTTTCATGTGAAGATTTCTGGTAACGTGAATACGTAACCAAAGTTCATATGACAAAAGAGACTTCGAGAGAGTACATGCATAAGTCTCTTGTATTACAAAGAAGATCTGACCAAGAAGTCTCGAGGCAACAGCCTTCTTTTTCCTTTTTTTCCCCTTCCTTCTCCTTTAATATTTGAATTTTGGCGGTTAAAAGCTCGCACTAGGGAATCTGCAGCAAGCTATGATAACTGTTCACAAGATACTCGTGATGTGCATTTTGTGAGAGAAAAGAAAAACAGAATATGTTACTCAAAAAGCATGTATATGAAGTACAAAAAAAAAACAACAACTTTGCCCCATTATATATAAATATAAAATTCTCTGTAACTATCAATTTTACTGGCCAATGTATCTGATATCAAGCATACAAACCCTCCTGTCCCTGCAACACACACTCCACCAGCTTTCATCAGAAAATACATCTCCTTTTCCCTCTCCATCAGCAGATGGACCCACAAACCACATTTAGTAAAGACACAAACCTCTCAATTGTATGAGAATGCATTTTTACATGTCATGACGGATTCTTAGAAATAAACCAATCTTCTCTTATTATGATAAAGAACAATTTCCAATACCTTTTAAACTATTTAGTACAAGTCACATTAAGTTATATCCGTTAGCTCTAAAAGGACCCAAGCATAACATGACATTTAACAGGAGAGAAAGCCCGCTGATGCAAAAAGTAGCTACACTTTCATTTAATTGCACTGAGATGGGGAACCTTCATTTCACTTATCAGAGCGATCTATATCATCATAATCTAATACACATACAGTATTAAGGGGGTTCTTGTTTTAACCAATACTTCTATTGTATTGCTACATTGCCCCTATGTCGTTGTCAACTAATAATACACTCTGTCAAGGGAAGATTTAGAATTTTAACATCTATGTTTAACATTCTAGCGTATTTGTATCAAAGGCTTTTAAACAGCAAATAAATTTTAAAATAAATAAATAAATAAGCATACTTAATAAATATTAAATGATTTTTACCTTAACATGTATGTTTTTCCCCGATGTAGGTGATTTCTAGCATGAAAATTTTGGGATTTGAAGGGATTGTGGAAGAGCTTCATTTGTATTATTTACCCTTAAGCTTCTTGCTTGTTTTATCAATCGATAACATTTTTCCATTTGTTGCCTGCCTTTTTAAACTAGGTAATGAGATGTCCATATCTTCAGTGTTTTCCAAAATCTTATTCTTTTTCACATATTCAGAGGCATCATCAAGATTATTAAATATTTTTATTCCTTCAGATAGATGTATTTTAATTCTGGCAGGAAAAATGATTTGTGCTTTAATTTCTGCTTTCTTCAGGTTGTTAATGGGAGGAAGGCAGGCTTTTCTTTTAGTTATTATAGTAGAGGTATAGTCATTGTCAAATCTTATGTTTCGACCATTAATTTGTATAGGATTATCTGCCCATGCTGCTCTCAGGATTAAGTCCATGTCTTGAGATGATAAAAATTTTACAATAATGGATCTTGAAGCATTTGGATTTTTTTGACACAGACATATTTGACAATGACCTGTGAGCTCTCTCTATCCCAAAAGAAAGAGATTCAGGTAGGTTTAGTGTCTTAGGCAACCAGTCATTCAAGAACTGTATTGTGTTATTTCCTTCCATTTTTTCAGGTATGCCATATATTCTAATATTATTTATTCGTGACCTTGATTCTAGGTCCTCCACTTTATTTGAAAGTGCGGTGTTTTGCTTTAGTAAGAAGTCAATCTGGCTATCATTTTCATGCTGTCTTCCATCTATTTCATTAAGAGATTCTTCAATTTCTGTTATCTGGTCTGTGTGTCTTGTAATTATCTCCTTGAATTCTTCAATCTGCTTTCTATTTTCTTTCTTCATGTTTTCCATGATTTTTTCTAAATTGTCCATTTTCATGGAAAGATCTTGAATACTGGATATTATTGTTTGCAATTCTTTCTTCATGGAAGTTTCCTGGAGAGAGGTTTTTGAATGACTCAATGACTCATGGCTGAGAGAGTCTGTTATATTCAGCTGCTGTACTTCTGACAGGATGTAACTCACTTTCTATTCACCAAAATTGAAATATTTGTAGAAAAAAATAATCCACTGTATCTAAATATATAGGTGAAAGAAAACTTAGATGTTTTTAAAATAATATTAAGAAAATTTCCTGTCATAGAAATTTCTGTTAAGCAGAGCATCAAAAAAGTGCTGTTATCTCTCTGACATCTTGGCCACGCCCCTGGAATTATGCTTTCTGAGGAACATCAGAAACATACAGAAAAAAAATGGAAACATGAGCAGAATTCTAAGATACACAATACTAGAGAGAAAAAAAAACAAATGCAAGATTCTAATTGTAAAGAAAATAAAGAAACTACTGAAGGAAAGAAGGAGATAATTACCTCTGGTGGAAGAAAATAGTTTTCATGTCTTGGTTTTAATAGTGGATGAACTATTTGAAGAGACTCTATTTCATGCCAGAATAGTGTGGACTTAGTTGAGCTCAAAATAAGCCATGTCAAATTCAAAAATAAAGGGTGAGAATATTTTAAGTAGATATAGTTAGATGGGTAATCAAAGGAACATAACAGCTACACTTCTTACCCCTATTTTGGACAAAGAAACTACCAGACACAAAGTACAAACAGTAAGCCAGTTACTACTTCTGAAGCACTTCAGAATATTTATAATCTAGTTATGTTTTGTGGGCATTTATAAACATACAAGATAAAATCTGGAATTATCCATAAAAAATACTGGATTGAGATTATGAAGTGCTGAAGAACATTTTTGCAGCTTGTCTAGACTGTCAAAGGAAAGTAATCAATCCCAGATTTTTGAATATTCTGATAATGATACCCAAAGTGGTTTGTGCACATTTGAATACATAGTAATGGGCATTGTAGGTACATTGACAAAACTAGATAAAACCCACCTGTACATCCTGGCAATTATTTGCAGTATGACAGTATTTATTGAAGGACTATGCAAGCAAATATTCAATACGAAGGACACAGCAAGATCACCAATGTTAATTATTTTCTATGATAGAAATCCTTGAGGAATTCTAACTGACCAAGGAACCTTGTATATGACTATGATCACACATGATCCTTACTCTTTTAAGTGAAATAGTTGAAAATACAAATATATAAACCCAAGCTGATAAGCTAGCTGATTACTTTAATAAGACTTCAATGGCTACTTCCAGAGGGCTATAGAAGTGAACAGGAGAAAATGTAGACAACTGCACTCATATATTTTCTTTGTTGTAAGGAAAATATACATGTCTCAAATGGATTCACACTATTTTAACTCTTGTATGGCAGACTTTACAGAAGTTTGGTAAAAACAACAAAATTAACATTGGCAAAGTAAAAAACATCAACTTTAAAAGTATGATAGAGCATTTTCAATCCTACAACACAAGTTAAGTACTATAATGCCTATAGTAAGAGAATATATGGAAGAAGTACAGGTAATGCAGCAGAAAACACATAACAAAAAATGTTTAGTTCTGGGGGTTCCTGCAGGCAATCAAGTACTAGTGTCAGCACTCAACACTGAAATGAAATTCCCAACAAAATAGCAAGAAGCCTTTTAAGCTGTAGAACAAATCAGTGAATTGAGTTATAAGGTGAGATATCCAAGGAAAAGGAAACCAGAACAGTTACACTATATAATTGTTCTGAAGCCTTGGCATGAACTGAAATTTCTGTAGTTCGTTTTTTTTTTATGAATACTTAATATCCCCAAAGTATGTCCTGAGGTCATAGCAGGGGACAGATAAAATTATATTTGAAAAACTGGAAGTAAAAGAATTTGTAGTCAGGAATAAGGACATATTTTCAGAACTGCCAGGTAGACCCTGTTTACTCCAGCAAACACAGAAGCCATGCTTGGTAAAAAAATAAATTTCAGACATTCCCAGATACCAGCAACTCAATAACAAGCAGCCAGAGAACAGGTAGAGAAAATGACTTTATTTGGGTTTGCAGAAGAATAACAAAGTGATAGTGATAGTTTTGTTGTATTTGTTCCCAAGTTTGATCGATCTGTAAGCTTCTGTGATGCAGTCAGAAAGATAAAATATGGGGGCATGGCCATGATGGTGAGCAGTTAACAGCACTGTTTTGTTTTTTTTTTTTTTTTTTTTTTTGCTCTTTTTCATTTTAACATCTCTGACAGGATTTTTACAGAAAATCTCAAAGAAAATGTTTCAGAATATGATGGATGTATAGTTAAGCAACTTCTGAAAGATTTTCTGCAAAAAAGTTTGAAAAGAAAATTAGAAAAGAACTATCTCAGAATGAGACACTCTAAGCCCAGTGTACAGGACAGTACAATGAAAAAAGGCATACAATCTATACTCAGTAGCATTAATGACATATCCATGAAAACAGATAAGCTAGAAAACAAACTTGACAATATTAAAGAGGAATGTAAAAACAAACAGAAGTTCTTGGTGAAGCTCTTAAACAACAATCATCACAAATCTCAAGTATAGAAGAGGCAATGTCTGATTTAGGTGGAAGAGTGCTTGAAAAAGAGAATAATACTGAATTCCTCTTGAAACAAAACAACTTATTCTGGGAAAAAATAGAAGACACAGAGAACAGAGCCAAAAGAAACAATGTCAGGATTTATGGAATTCCTGAAAAAGAAAATGGAGACTATATGATTCAATTCTTAATACTCGGCTGCCTAAGACTTTGAACCTACCTGAAGCTTTTTCCATAAGGTATTGAAAGGGGCACATAGGTAATTTTCCAATATGTCTTAAAAAATCATTTCCATGGTCAGTGATCATAAGATTTTCTTCATGTTAAGATAATGATTTATTTTTAAAAGCAGCATGGACTAATTATACAGTTAACATTAAAGAAAATGTTATAAGACTTGACTATGACTATTCAACATTAGTTATGTCAAAAAGAAAAGTATGTGTACCACTTATTAAAAGCTTAAAGAAAAACAACATTAAAGCACACATTTAGTTTTCAGAAAAAAAGATTCACCTTACAGAAGGAAAGCATGACTTTTAACAACTTGAAAGACCCAATGGACTTTATACAGAAAAATAAAATTCTAGAAAAAAACAGAAGAAGTTGACTGGAGTCTATCAACGTCTCTGGAGAGAAATGCATCAAGGAGTGGATGGTCAGTAAAGGACAAAAGCAGTAAAAAACTGAAAGACAAATGAAAATAAATGCATTTCATGCTTATGAATGTTTAGCAATTTAACAAAGTGCTTGAATAGTAAGGAGCAGGTGCTAAATATTACTATTTATAAGGTACATTGTTTTTTTTTTTCTTTCCCTACTTCAAATGGTTATTAGTTCCATTTTAAGTATGATAAACCTGAATTATTTTATCAATATATGAAATTGGAGCTATTTAATTTTATTTAATGTTTATATTGTTAAACCACTCATATCATTATAAGCTAATAATTAATGAGATTATGTTAAGTAGCACACTTCTGAAATCTTAACATGGTTTAGTTATGTACTATTAAACATAATACTAGAAACACAAAAATGTCACTAAAGGGGCATTCTAGACTACATACTAATTTACAAAATATGTGGCTGCTTAAATATACAAAAGAGAATATGGGAATGATATCAAATAATCGGTGCTTCATTGACATCCTTACATGTTAAAGTCTGATCTCACATAACTTGTCATTTTTTTTCAAATGCAAGTTTAAATGCTATGTCTTCTCTAAAGAATAGCAGTATGCTTCATCTAGAATAATTCATATTGAAACTTGAGAATATAAATGCATATGCAATGTTAATAATTAATGTCATATAAAGTTTAAGGGGTCATCCCATTTATATCACTAAAAGTAAATAACTAGTGAGATAAAGCTTGTGTAGTTTGATATGCTTTTTGGGATGTTAATATGGTTCAGTAGTGTAAAAATCAAATAATTAGTGAAACTGACACTTTTACAAGTCAGATCTGGATCACAGATAACTGTCATTCTTTTAATACAAGTTTAAATGTAATGTCTCCTTTAAGGAATGACAAAATGCTTCATCTAAACAAACACATATAAATCTTGAAAATATAACTGCATATCTGGCATTAAAGGTGCTGTTGTATCTTTGACTGAGCTTTACCATAGTACGGCTATATTATTTAGTGGTTATTTATTGTTTAAATTAGCTTAATAAGCCTTTTGTATTGAAGTAAAGGTTAAAAACAAACACTTGCAAATGCTGCAAGTATATTAGTGCTTGTAGAATCATTAAAATTATATTCCTTTACATGCAGAAGCTTTTCCAGGGTAAAAATGCATTGGAATGAGTTGTATTGTTTTTTAGTGGTTTGAACAGGCTTGAGTGGTTAATGAATACTGTAGAAGTGGTTTAAACTCGCTTTCAAATGTCGCAAGTATTTTTGTGGAAGCTATAACAGATAAACAAATCATTTTCACACCCTTAACATGAATACTAGCTACTTAAAACAAGCTATTTAAAGTCTCAAGCACTTTCGTGAGGCTTTAGAAGCTTTGAAAAGTCTATAAACTGGCCAGATTATTTCTTCCTGTCTATAAGTGAAAGCTGACCTTTCAGCTCACCTTCTGAACCAGAAGTGACACATTAGAATGTTAAAATGTGAATTGCAGGGTGTTTTGATTGTGAAAGATGATAATTCAACTTAAAATTATACGCATTACATGAATTAAATAGTTTTGAATAATATACAAAGATAATAATAAATACTTGTTAGATAATAAGTAAAAGACTGCAAATTGCATTTTAAAACCACTAACAACTATTCAATACTTTTGAATGCTTGCATTATAGTAAAAACTTGATTTTCGCTCTAAATCGCAAAGTTTGCAGATGACTGCAAACTGGGCGCCATAGTAGAAAACACATCTGACACAGATATCCTTCAGAAGGGTCTCACAGAAACGGATAACTGGTGCCAGAGCCATGGCCTAAAGTTAAATGCCAAAAAATGCATAGTCATACCCTTCAGGAAAAACAAGGTTACCCCTAGCTACCAAATAGGTGGCAATCCACTGAGCACAGAAGAAGTTATCAGGGACCTGGGGACCCAGGTTGATAGTAGTCTGTCATTCGACACCCATGTAGCTAAAGTAGTTAGGAAGTCCTTCTACATTGCCCACCTTATCATGATGGGATTCTCATCTAGATCAAGGGAGGTCATAGTCTCCCTTTACTCATCACTCATCAGACCAATGATTGAGTACAATGCCCCATTCGGAATGTATCTGACCCGACACTTGCAGCAGCTGGAGAGGCCACAAAAGTTCCTCACCAAAAGGATAAAGGGTCTCAAAAATCTGTCCTATGCTGCCCGACTGAAAGAACTCCAGCTCTATTCAGTCACACGCTTGCTCAGAGGTGACCTTTGCCTAACATACAAGGCCATGTCAAACCCAGATTTGATGAGTATGCTTCACCTCAAAAAATCTAGATCCATCAGAGCCACAAGGCGGAGACTTAAACCTCGACACGGCTATTAATAGGACGTGCTGGAGAGATAGATTCATCACCCAAAGACTCCCTATGCTGTGGAACAAAATCCCGGCACATGTGAGGCAGAGCACCTCGCTGGCCTTGTTCAAGAGAAATCTTGACCAATGGATGGGAGATCGCAGATATACCCCAGGAATTACCTCAGTGTCACTGCTCGACAGAGGCACAGCAAAATAATGGGTATAGTTCCCCATACTAAAGGGGTGGCGTAAGCCACAAAACAATGGGCTAGGCTTATAAATGCCCTCGGGCAGATAGCCTAGTATGAACCTATGAACCTATGAACCTATATAGTAGCTTACAAAAAGACACTTCTAATAAAAAAGTAGGATTGGACTTCTTTGTTATTGTTTCTTTTTAATGGTAACTAAATTTAAAATCTCAATCCAATTTATATTGAAATGTTTGAATCTTAAACGGAATATTTTTTCAGATGTTTGTTCAAATGCTCTTAGATATAACATATAAAGAAGAAATAGGACTGAGTCCAGCAGTAGAACTAGATTAAATATTATCAGATGTATAAGGGAAAATATAACTATTTTATTAAACAACCCTCTATGCTAGGATTATAACTAAAATATAGAACATAGGTATACAGTAGTATTATAAGATATAATATACAAGCAGAAATAGAAGAAGATCAGGATAAGTATATAAATATTTATATATATATATATATATATATATATATATATATATATATATATATACATATATATATATATATATATATATATATATATATATATATATATATATCTATAGGATCCCTACATTAGACCAACAGTTCGGAAGATCGACACTCAAAACACCGATGCTGGAAAAATGACAAAGCAGATTACAGACAAGTTGTAATCCCAACAGCGAAAACACTGACAGGGGTAACTTGTGAGCACGACCTGGTAAGTGTCCTATAGTGAGAGACTTAGGGTTAGGGTGCAGGTAAGGTAAATGTGCGATAGTGAGGGACTTAGTGTTAGGGTGCGGGTAATGTTAGTGTGCAATAGTGAGGGACTTAGGGTTAGGGTGCGGGTAAGGTAAGTGTGCGATAGTGAGGGACTTAGGGTTAGGGTGCGGGTAAGGTGAGTATGCAATAGTGACAGACCTTAGAGTTAGGGAGTGGGTAAGGTGAGTGTGCAATAGTTACGGATCTTAGGGTTATGGTTTGGGTTAAGATTAGTGCATAGATAGTTTTGTGTAAGGTGTAGTGTATGTTTTTAGGTTTTTGGTGTGCTTGTGTTGTGTGTAACAGTGAGCTTTTTGTTTTGTTCAGTGTTAGGATTGTGGCTTGTCAGGCATCTGAACTTTTGTGTTTTTGAGGTTTCGTTCTTCTGGCATCAATGTTTTGAATGTCGATCTTCTGAGCTGTCGGTGTAACGTAGGGAAACCATATATATATATATATATATATATATATATATATATATATATATATATATATATATATATATATATATTACATATAGTTAGGACATTGTTATGTCAGCAACTTTACACATAGTTAATGCAATAGAAAAAATATTAAATCACTTGACCTATAAATTAATAAATACAAAAAATAACTACTGACATCTTCCCTCTACTAGATTAGGGAGATAATGTGAGGTTAAAAGAAAAGATGATAAGCAGATAACAGTCTGGTTTACTTATAAAGAAACTGAATCTAAGCAGCTTTTTAAACCTTTCTCATTCATAATAACTCAGTGAGAGGCTTTTCAAAGATGATTTATTCTAAAAATATGAGGTGCAGTAACATGAAACCAAAGCATGAGGTAGGTGTATTCATTCTAATGGAGAGGTTAAGAGGTAACTTGTTAGATTTTTTTAACAAACTAGGCATATGCTGTTCCATGGTTGAATGTTTTAGGGTTATATTATTAGGTACTTTTATTTCTTTCAAAAGTTTTGTCAGTAACTGAATTTTTCACAATATCATTTATAAATTATATAATAAGTTATGTACATAAATGTGATTTTATAATATCTGTTTTCTTTTTCTTATGTAAATGTTTGATTTTAAATGCATATCTGCTAACATTAATGGATCAAATAATCCAGTAAAGAGGGTGAGGCTGCTCAAATACTTGCAGTTACATAATGCACAAATAGTATTTCTAAGGATTTAAATAAACTAACATTAAAGAATAATTTGATTTTAGTAGGTTCTTGTTTTCAAGTTAAAAGAAGAGACACTCTCATTCTATGCAAGAAATCATCAGTAATGCCTAAAGTAAAAGATACCAGTGCTGATAAAAATGGTATGCTAAGCACTGCTGTAATTGAGTGGAATAGAAAACTATATACACTAGTAAACTCTTATTGGATTCCAGGGGTTGGAGCTAAGGATGCAAAAAAATATTTATACACTATAGCCTATTACATGAAAGATGAGGCCATTATAGCTGCTGATTTTAATAGCATTTTATCAGACAAATACACCACTGCTGATAGGAAACTGAAAATCACATCTTCAGCCAAACACTTAAAAAATTTCATAAGTTTCATTGACTTAAAGGATATACATGAGCTAAGAAAAATAAATTCACTTCAGTTTACTCATTATTCGTAGGTTCATAGGTTCATAGGAGGGTACTAGGCTACTGGCCCTAGGACCTATATAAGCCTAGCAAAAATGTACCCTGACTTTTGCCACCCAAGAAAATTATTTTCCTGTGCCCCTGTCGAGCAGAGCCACAGAAGTGTTCCCCGGGGTGAATTTCCTAACTCGCATCCACTCATCAAGATTTTTCTTGAAGAGTGCTAATGAGGAGCTCTGTTTGACATAGATAGGTAGTCTGTTCCAGAGTATGGGAAGTCTCTGGGACAGGAATCTATCCCTCCAGCATGTTCTGTTTATTGTGGTGATAAGGTTTAGGTCCCTAGAGCATGTAGCTTGGATGGATTGGGATTTCTTTAAGTGGAGCATGTCCAACAGCTCTGGGTTTGACATAGCTTTTTATGTTTGATAGAGATCGCCTCTGAGTAGGTGATATGTGACGGAGTAAAGCTGGTGTTTTTTGAGACGGTCTGCATAGGGCATCCATTTGAAGCCAATAATCCTCCTTGTGAGGCATTTCTGTGGCCTTTCCAGTTGTTGTATATGTCTTGTGAGGTACATACCAAAAGGAGCGTTGTACTCTATAATGGGTCTAATGAGTGATGAGTAGAGGGGAACAATGACCTTTTTCTTTCTGGATGAGAAGCATTTGTTAAGAGGTGAGCCATGTAGAAGGATTTCTTGACCACTGTGGTGATGTGATTATCAAAGGAGAGACTACTGTCCACCTGTGTCCCAAAGTCTCTTATCACATTTTTGGCATTAAGTAGACTACTAGCTATGTGGTAGTTCACGGGTACAGAGTTTTTACCAAAGGGAAGACAATACACTTTTTGGCATTGAGCTTCAGGCCATGGCTTTGACAGCAGGCATCTATCTCAGTGAGGCCCTTTTGTAGTATGTCCACATCATTAAGAGCTTTGATTATGGCTCCTAGTTTGCAGTCATCTGCAAACTTTGTTAGCCAAAGACTTTCTGTGTTAGCTTGTACTTCGGAGAAGTAGATACCAAACAGGAGAGGACCCAGTACTGACCCCTGTGGTTCTCCACTTGTCACTGGTCTGAAGTCGGATTTGGAGTCTGCTACTTTCACATTGTGGGTTCTGTCTGTGAGCCAGTTGGCAACCCATCTTCTGACATAGGGATTTATACCTACTTTAGTGAGCTTATCTATAATTCCAGAGGGGGGATGGTGTCAAAGCCTTGGCAGGATCTAGATAAGCTGTGTGAACCACCATACCCTCATCTATGGCTTTGGTGACTGCTTCAAAGAAGTCAATCAAGTTTAGGAGACATGATCTGCCTTTTACAAATCCGAACTGGGTAGGGTCCAGAGTTTGGAAATTACCAATGTCTTTGTTTATGAGTTCCATGATGATGCATTCCATGGCCTTGCAGACCAGGCTCGTCAGGCTAATGGGCTGGTAGTTCCCGGGGTCCGTCGTGGCTCCCCCTTTGTGGAGTGGGATAACCGTTGCACCATTCAGTGGACACAAAGCCTGAAGTGAGGCTATGACTGAACATGGTACTTAGGTAGGGTGCCAATTCATTCTGTAGTTCGTGTAGAATGCAGCCTAGAATATTGTCAGGTCCCATGGATGCTGTGTTCTTGGCTTTGCAGAGTGTGTTTTTTTACCTGTGCAGCCATGATTACAGGAAGTTTGCATTCTTCCAGTATAGAGATGGGCCCTCTAGGGGGTGAGAGGGGGGTAAAGTTTTCACAGAACCTATCTGCCACAATGTAGGCAATATCAGTTGGTTCTGTATATTTAGTGCCATTGTGCTGTAACTTAGAGCAGATCTGAGTGTTGCCATTGAGATTCTTGACATAGATATAGAATGCTTTGTGGTTGTCTTTAGAGTCAGTGGCAATTTTGTTTTCGTAACTAGCTGTGGAGGATTTTATGAGAGATCTCAGTTTCTTACTGAGGTTGACCAGGGAGTTCCTCCAGTCATGGTATTTTACTCCTTTTTTGCAACAGTTTCTTTCTTCTGTTGTAGAGTTTGTTTATGGCAGAGGACCACCAGATCGGCTTCCTTTTTTTGGAGGATAGCATCTTGGTTCTATTAGGGATAGCATGATCCATGCACTCGTGTAAGTGCTTATAAAGTGCATTTGTGTAGGATTCAGCAGTTGTAACTCTATTGTCCGTCTGCATGGGTGTCATGAAGTTTGCCACTTCTGTCTTAAGAAGTGTGAAGTTGGCTTTGGAGAAGTTTATTACTGTGGTTTCCCTAATTGGAGGTGGGGGTGGGATGTGGATGTCTAGGGTGATTAGCTTGTGGTCAGATCTGACCAACGAGGAATTGACCACTGGTGTGGAACACCGGTTGCCCATGTTGGTAATGACCAGGTCTAAGATATTACTGCCCCTTGAGGGGGTGTGAATAAGTTGATCCAAGGCATTGGAATTTATGAATTCCAGAAAACTTTTAGCAAAAGAGTTGGTACATGAGTAGTTTTCCCAGATAATGGTGCGGTAGTTGAAATCGCCCATTATTAGGGTGTTAGGTTGTATCCTAATACTTTCCAGTGTATCAAGAAATGAGGAGTGGGAATCCTGGGGCATGGTGGGGGTCTGTAGCAAGCTATAAATCGGATTGCAGTCTTGCCCAGAGTTAGTTGCACTTGGATAATTTCGGATGCATTATGCTGTTCAACTAGCCTGGAGGTGTGGATATCACTAATGAATATGGATAGGCCTCCACCTTTAGTGCTTCGTTCTGGTTTAGGTGGCCGAAAGGTGTGGTATGAATTATAGCCTGGTAATGCAGGGGTGCTCTCTGGAGCTTTGAACCAGGTCTCTGTCACTGCACAGATGTCAATGTTCTCCATTTTAAGAAGTGCCTCGAGTAAGTGCATTTTGAGGTTTAAACTTCTAGCATTGAGTAGCATTACCCTCAGATTTTGCTTGCTTGTACCTGTTATGGTGGTGAATTTGTCATTTGAACCTTGCCTAAAAAAGGCACTATAGGGGAGGCAAGAGCCATAGCCAGTATCCTGAATCCCAAGGGCGACAGGTGCAAGCCATCTCTGGCAAAGCATCGTGGTCTGTTGACCAGATCATCCCAGGCAGACATATACTGGATCCCCTTTGAATGACACCAGAAGCTTAGCCAATTGTTGAAGTCAATCATTTTGTCCTTGTACTATGGCATCATTCTGGGTGATGGCAGAATGCTACTCAGGGCCAGGGTCTTACCTGCCTGGGCTACAAGATCGGAGAGCTCCTCCATGTCTCTTTTCATGTAGTCCAGGGAGGTACATCTCAGGTCATTCACACCAACATGGACAATGACAGTGTCATATTTGTACTTGTTATGGAGTGACCTGAGTGCATGCATTATGTGGCAGATCCTGGCACCTGAGAGGCAGCTGACAGTAACTTTCTCCTTGTTTAGCGTGGTGAGTGGAATATCAGTGTGCCTGACTATAGAGTCACCTATGACTAGAGTGTTGGATATATTGTTATGCCTTATGGGCTGTGGTTGAGTGGCACACTGAGTTTGTGGGCTATGCGTCATTTGGGTTGTGTTGGGGGGTGGAGTTTGCTTGCGTTTCTGCTTTGGAGGTCCCTGATGCTTTGGCAGGTTTTTATTGAGAGCCTCCGTGAATGTAAGTGCGTGTTTTGTGTTTCTATCTGTGTGTTTTGGTGGTGTAGGTTTTGAGGGACTATGTGATGAGTGTGGTGTGGTGCAAATGTTTACCTTCTCCTCTTGACTGTCTAGTCCATTTTTGGGTGAAGAGAGCGTTGCTTCCAGTTTGGTAATATAAGTGCATCTCTCACAAGTTGTAGTATTGGGTGGTAGGAGGAGAGGGTTGTTTGTGTAGATGAGGCAATTGCTGCATTGCCCCAAGATGCCCACATTCATCAGGTAGACAGGAGAAATCACCGGGAGCTGACCCTTGGACATGCCTGGATAGGTGCTTATTTATTAAGTACTAAAAACTGGTTTCCTCTAGCAAGTGCAGAAAGTTGAGTGCTGTAGTAATTTGCAACTTATTTAGTGCTTACAATGAGTTCTGAACAAGTGCTGAGTTCAAAGAAACAGATGTGAGTGCTGAAACTAGAAAACTGGCAAGTTCTAAGAAACAAAATTAAGCTAGAAGGCTTCCCTCCAAAACAGAAAGGCTTGGGGGCTCAGAAGACTACAAACAGTCTAGACCACTTACAGGAAAGGCAGGAAACAAGCTTAAAAATGTTTTTTTTTCTTTACCAGATGCTCTGTTTGTACACAGTAGGAGTGCCTGAAATCAGAATATGATCTCACTGCACTCAGTTGAGTGAGCAAATGAGATGGGCCCAGAAGGAGTATCCAAACACAAACATACAAGAGGGGCGGGCAGTTTCAAAGCCACCAAGATTAACACCAAAACAAAAACAGGGAGGGTGGGTGGGGAACTGAGAAAACAATGTCAAAACTTCCAGTTCAGTTAATATTCAATGTAACACAATAACTCAATTTAAATGCAGTATTATTTGAAACATGTGCAGATAAAAGGTACTTAAATTCTCTTATATGGCCAGTTGAATACAGCTAGATCTTAGCCGGCCAAAGCTGAAGTTTTTAAGCAGAAACTATTCCTAAATGTGCCACTTAAATAGGCAGGGACAAGCTATCAATGAATGAGACATTTCCCGCCTGCAATTACTAACAGCAATAAACTCTAGCAAGCAGTAACTGACAAAACAGTCAAAACTTCCAGTTCAGTTAATATTCAATGTAACACAATAACTCAATTTAAATGCCGTATTATTTGAAAAATGTGCAGATAAAAGGTACTTAAATTCTCTTATACATACAGTTGAATACAGCTAGATCTTAGCCGGCCAAAGCTGAAGTTTTTAAGCTGTAAGTTGTATTCATATAGATATAGAACACAAACAAATACTGAAAACATTTGTGTCACAAACAATCTTTTATCAATATTAGAGAAGTTTCAATAGTATCATGTACATTATATGATCACAATACTACAGTATTCGATATTATATTAACAACAGACAACTTAATACAGCATAGAAGATTAGTGGCATACATTGTTAAAAATACAAGGATTCAAGTAGGGGTATGTTAAAGACATCAAAAATTTCCTAAAAATAATCATGAATGGTGAAGTATCTGACATTGTCCTGTGGGTTTCACTAAAGGCTTACTTAAATGGAAGAGTTGCAAGTTGGTATATTAGTAAAACAAGATAATTAGACAAATAATTAAATACACTATAGGCCAAAATAGATAAATTAAAGTTAAATCTAAAACCAAATGATACTATCAGCCAGTCAGAACTTAAAAATTTAAATATAAAATATGTTGAAATTCTAAATTATAAAGTTTCAATAAACATGGAAAAACCTAAGCTTCAAGCATATTCCATAAACTCATTAATCTTACATAAACTTGCTATTAGTTCAAGCAAAATGAATAAGCTAAATTATATCAAAGAAATAATTACATATATAAATACAAAAGAACAGATATTAAAGGTATTCTTGATAGCTTCAGAATATTTTATGAAAATATAAACAAAATACAAATAACTTAGATAATTATAAAATAACCAAAACTTTTCTGAGGTAAAATATAAAAAAAAATAAATTAACAATTGAACAAATAAAAAATGATATACCACTCACTTTAATAGAACTAAAAGATCAAATAAAAAAATAAAAAATAGTAAGGCACCTGACTCAGATGGTCTTATACCAGAATTATATAAAGTACTTCCAGATGATGCTGTTAAAATGTTAGAAAAGGTGCATACATAAATAAAAACAACTGCTGAAGTTCTCCCATCATGGAAATATTTCCTCATATCAGCAATTTTAAAACAAGTTAAGGATCTTAGAAATTGCTCATCATACAGACCCACTTCACTTTTAAATGAAGGCTATAAGATGTTCATGTTCATTTTATCCAGCAGAATTAATTTACTAATACCTAAACTTATTAACAATGATAAAGCTGGGTTTATTTTAAAAAAGGCAAATACAGGATAACATAATAAGAATACATACACTAATAGACTATGCAAATAAAAATAAAAAAAAACTTTATACCATTAGTTTTGATTTAGACAAAGCTTTTATCTGTTTAACACACTTAAAGTATATAACTTCTCATCTGAGCTAATTGCATTAATTTCAAAGTTCTACAATAACTCCTGTGCTTATGATAAAATAGTCTCTTTTCTTTTCCTAAGTCATTTAAATTACAAAAAGGTACAAAACAAGGCTGTCCATTATCACCTTTCTTTTTTGAATTAGTAATAGAACCCTTTACCATTTGTATTAGATCTAATAAGAACATTAATGGAATAAAAATAAAAGAAGATTTTGAACTAAAGATTCAACTCTTTGCTGATGATATTTTACTAACAATAGGAGATATAGAAAACCATTAGAACATGTAATTAGTTTTGTGAAACAGTTTGAAGAAATCATGAACTTAAAATTTAATAATAACAAAATAAGTATTATTAAGCAATATTAAATTTAAAACTCATACACAAATATTCTAAAATCAGTTGGAGTAACACTCAAATTAAATATCTTGTATAACTATTATGTCTAATAGTAAATAAATTATAACAATTTTCAACAGTTTATTGATAAAAGTTTAAGTTTAGTCACAAATTGGAATAAATTCTTCTTTACTATGGAAGAACAATTACTGTTAATTAAGATGGTAATTCTCCCTATAATTTTATTTGTCATACAGTTTTTAGTACTAGTATCCCTATCAAAAAAATTAATGAAGAGGATAAATAACATTCAATTTTAATTTCTTTGGCATCCCAGTAAACCAAGAATGTATTTTAATTGGTATAGAAAAGGTTGGAATAATGGTGGAATAGGGTTCCCTGATATTCAATTGTATACTACTTCAACAATTGTAAACTTTATTGCATTTTGGATAAATTCATCATATGGTTCAAAATGGAAACAGATACATCAAGAAATATTATCTATAAATAATAAATATATCACAGCCAGTCTTAAACATATAGTCCCTAATAGTTTTATCTGGCTATTAAAAGATTTTTTGCATAAATGGAAATATTTCTTCTAATCAAATTCCCTATACAAATATTGTTTTCATTTCAGAATTTCACATATTCTAACTATAGTAGTAAAGACTTAATATTTCCTATATTTCTAGTAGCATATACAAATGAATGCTTAGAAGCTAACAGTTTCATCAAAATGATAGAACTGAAAGAACAAAATAACTTAACTTATTGGAATCAATTTTTAAATGGTACTGAAATGCATACTGTTGAACACTAAAGTTCTAGATGCAATCACAATTTTAAGAATTGATTACTAATACAAATATGTAGAGATTTTATGAACACAGAGATAAATATATTCAATTTTAGATAATAAATCATTCCTCAATGTATTGGAATTCTTATTAAATATTAATAATCATACTTGACACAAATGTATAAAATTCTTATGTTAGATCTCACATACTTCGATAATACCTATTGGAATTATTCTTCAAAAAATTATATGAAGACTTCACTGAAGAAAACAAGAAAATAGTATTAAAGCCTACAGATAAAATTATTTCATTATTATATTGGAAATTTTTAATTTAGAAATTCTTACAAAGAGCTTTTGTTACTCATAACAACATTAGAAATATGTATAAATCAAATAGAATTAAATGCTGGAGAAGTGATTCTGAAATAATAGCAGACGTGGATGCATACAGTGTATGAATGTGAGGTCATGTCCCCTTTTTAGAAAGAAATTAATAACTTCATTCTAGCCCTATGGTCAGATATATGTAATATTTCAAAATCTTTGGTTTTATTTAATGCTCTGATTCCTGAGATAATTACAAATACTCAAGTGTCTCTTCTATGTTCTATTCTAGCAATAGTTAGAAAAATAATAACTAAAAAGTAGAAAAGTAAAGTTACCCCCTCTAGTGTTGAATTCATAAGCATGACAAAAAGTGTTTGCTGTAGTGAATATTATACTACAAATATTAGAACTTCTAATATTACACATTCATATAAATCTTGGCTTTAACTTAAGTATTTGCTTGAAAAATATTAATTGTTGATTTATATAACTTTGATGCATTAATTAGCTGTCACATATGCCAATATTTATTTGTTTGCTTTATAATAAATCTGTGCATTGTTATGAAAACAAAATAAAAGTGTTTTATAAAAAAGGGAAGCTAAAACATATCTCTAAATCTAATTCAGATTCAGTGCCTGAATGGATGAACTATAATTGAAAAACTGGGAAGGGGTAGACTACTATGTACTTTGGACTTAATCAGAGGTTACTGGCAAACTCTGCAGCCCGAGAATGAAAAAAAATATATAATTTTCTGCAATGATTCACCCTACCACTATAGTTGCATGCCTTTTAGTCCTCAAAGATCACCAGCATCATTCCAGAGGTTGATGGTCAAGACTATTAAACCCTGTACCACATATGCTGCAGCCTACCTGAATGACATTGTACTCTCTGTATATTCAGAATTCATCTCCCTAAAGTCAACACTATTTTGATTTCATTGTACCTAGCTTGATTGACAATTAACCCAGTTAAGTGCAAGTTAGGCATAGCAGAATCCTGTTATTAAGACTATAAAGTGGACAAACAGAGAAACTCCATGCTGAAAAGGTAGAGGTAGTCCAAAACTGTCACACAACAACTACAAAAATGTAGGTTAATATTCCTTTAAGCTATTTGCACAATGTTTGTCCCCGGATGTACTGCTATCCCTCATTCCTTGGCAGATGTGACCAAGGATAATGTTCCTTTGAAAGTTGAAAGACCAACTGAAGTTAAACAGACATTTAAGAAATTGAGATGTCAGCTATGTTCAGAGCCTGTAGTTGTAGTTTCTGACTTTTTCAAATATTTCCCTTTCCACTCAGATACCTCCAAAAGGGGATTTGGTTCTGTTACCTCAGATGACTGAGGAGAAGATGGAAGATCAAATCTGTTACATCAACTGGAATGTCAGCAACACTGAGAAACACTATTCAGACATAGAAAGAGAATGCTTATCAATCATGTGGGCCCTCACTACCCACAAAAATATACATGCTTGGAAGAGAATTTATACTTGTTATGAACCATGCACTTCTTTAGTGACTTTATAGAAAGAATGACAGTAATTCTAAATGTTCTCATTGGGCACTATCTGTTCAGCTACAGAATTTTAAGATCAATCATCATTCAGTCCTCAGATACTTCAATGAGGATGGCTTGTCTCAGGTGTACAGCTTGTCCAGTGGGACATGGACTGATAGTGTTATGCTGGAGGTACTATGGGGCACAGCGGGATCAAGTGAGACTAGGGAGCACATTGCCTTTAAAAGAAAAACAGAGAGTATGCAGGAAAACCTCAACACAGAAGAAGTGGATGTTGGAAGGAATATAGTGGACATTATCACAGAAACACATAGATTCCTGATACCGGATTAAAAATCTCTGGTTAGAGAAGATCCACACAGGATTCACATTGAAGATGAAAGTGTGAAGGCAGCTTTTTCTAAAATGGAATGAAGAACAGAAGCATTATATGTTTAATCCTAAAGGAGAAACAAGAGTGTTACCCTTTACTGAGAAGTCAAAATGAGTTTTGTTCTATATTGTAGGCTAATGGAGTTGCCTGCTAGGTTAGTGAAAAGGAGTGTTTAAGGAATGACAACTGAACTACTGAACTGCCCAAATGATGTCCTATTCGTTAGGAAATTATGCATAAAGAAGCCCATTATGAACTGAACTTTAAACCTGAGTGCGAACTTGGCTTTGAAACCTACTGAATTCACTGCAGATTTGTATTATATGTCCCTTGGTTGTTGAGTGACAGTGTGATGTTATTCAACTTATTATCTAAACCAATGCTTTGAGAACTGCAAAGTGGGCTAAATGACTGATTTATTTCTGCACAGTAGAGGGACACGTGTTTGTATGTGTGTGTGTGTGTGTGTGTGTGTGTGTGTGTGTGTGTGTGTGTGTGTGTGTGTGTGTGTGTGTGTGTGTGTGCATGTGTGCGGGTGTGTGTGCGTATGTGCGCGTGCACACCCACATGCGTGTATGTGTCTGTGTTTGTGTGTGTGTGTGTGTGTGTGTGTGTGTGTGTGTGTGTGTGTGTGTGTGTGTGTGTGTGTGTGTGTGTGTGTGTGTGTTTGTGCTTGTCTGTGTGTGTGTTTATGTATCTGTGTGTGTGTTTGAATATACTGGGTTTGAAGTATTACAAAGTAGCTGTTATTGTGGGCTTACTCAACAAGTTTCCTGATGACTGCTGTAACCATAAATCATAACCATGTTTTCAAACCCACAATGCCAGATACATGTTTTATTATACCACAAACCCTGTTTCTTTTTTGTTTGTTTGCCTGTTTTATACATTCTTATTTGCCATTCATTTCCACGGAGGGAGTTAGAACTTTATTGCGTGTAGGTTTGCAATTGCAGCAGAGTTCTATGATTTTCAAAATGGAAGTAGTGACATGTTATCAGGTTATAGGTTCATAGGTGTGTACTAGGATAATGGCCCTGGAGCATTTACAAGCCTAGCCCATAGGATTAACCTGGCATCATGCCACCTGACCTTAGTTCCCAGTGCCTCTGTTGAGTAGAGCCACTGGAGTGATCCCCAGGGTGAAGTTTCTATTTCCCATCCACTCATCAAGATTTCTCTTGAAGAGGGCCATTGAGGTGCTCTGTTTGACATAGTATGGGAAGTCTATTCCACAGCATGGGCAGTCTCCGGGTTATGAACCTGTCCCTCCAGCTTGTTCTGTTGATTGTGGTAATGAGGTTGAGGTCTCTGGAGCATGTGGTCTGGAGGGATTGTGATTTCTTTAGATGTAGCATTTCTAACAGAGCTGGGTCAGACATGGCTTTGTAAGTCAAGCAGAGATCGCCTCTAAGTAGTCAACATGAGACAGAATAGTTGGAGTTTTTTGATTCTGTCCATACAAGACAAATGTTTAAGGCCTAGGATCCTCTTTGTGAGGTACTTATGCAGCCTCTCCAGTTGTTGCAGGTGTCTAGTGAGGTACATGCCAAATGGGGCATTGTACTTGATGATTGGCCTAATGAGGGAAGAGTAGATTGAGACAATGACCTCTTTCTTCCTGGATGCAAAACCCTTAGTAATGAGATGTGCCACATAGAAGGACTTTCTGACCAAAGTGGCAATGTGGTCGTCAAAAGAGAGGTTGCTGTCAACCTGTGTTCCCAGATCTCTTATAACTCCTTCTGCATTCAGTGGACTACCATCAATATGGTAATTCAAAGGAACCAGGTTTTTCCCAAAGGGGATGATGACACATTTTTGGCATTGAGCTTAAGGCCATGGTTCTGACACCAGTCGTTGGTCTCAGTGAAGCCTTTCTGTAGGATGTCAACATCACTTGTGGAGTTAATAATAGCTCCCAACTTGCATTCGTCTGAAGACTTTGTCAGCCAGAGTCCCTTTGTGTTGGCCTGGACTTCATAGAAGTAGACAGTGGCAGCTAGCGACTTCAAATTAAAGGGAGGCTGCAGGAGACCGCTGAATGGGTTGGGCCAATGGGAAGTGGTGTGGCCAACTAGAAAGGGGTGGAGCTATGCTCAAAACCACAACAACTGAAACTTTAATTGAATACGCTGCCCTGGGTGCCAAACTGCCATTACAAGAGTCCAATCAAGACAAAATGAAGTGTAGAAGAAAAAAATATTTCAATGCATTGGCTACATGACAGCTTACTTAATATCTATATGGAAATGCAACAGTTGTGAGGCATGAAAAAATAAATTACTTTTTAAATACATTACTGGAATGCCAGTCAAAATAAAGTATATAAAAAAAAAAACAAGCAGCACTCAACTCAAACCACTTCTCCTTGCACTGCAGTTCTAATTATAATTTATATTCAGCTTTGTGCAGCGGTTAGCATTGTTGCCTCACAGCAAGAGGTTCTCCCATTCGATTCTTGGCTGGAGCGCCTTCTGTGTGGAGTCTGCATGTCCTCCCTGTGGTTGAGTGACATTTGAAAGACATGCAGGTAGGTGCATGCGAGAATGGGTGTGCCTTCTTTGAAGGTTGGGCATCAGGCTGACAACGCGGCACTGTAAAAACCTACTGCCAAACATTAGCGGACTAGAGTTCCGCTGTGGCGACCCCTAACCGGGAAAATCTGAAAGACCATTTATTTTATAAAATTACCAAGTAACATGCTGAAAGTAGCAATCTCTGTGATATCTCCACTTGTAAAAATTTTTCTTATCCAAAAAAGACCTGCTGCCTGACAACAACTATTTACTTTTTTCATGGGGAAGACATGATCAAAATAAATAATGAACAGCAAACAAGAAACAAGCTCAAGATAAATTGCTTAAAGGATTAATGCACAAGTTATTGACCACACATGATAGATTGGCAGTTTAGTTTATGGGTAAAACATGCAATGATGACTGCAAGTCTCCAACAAATGTAATGAGCTTCTGAAAATACTGTAATCCTGTCCTTTATTACAAATACTGTCATATGCATTTCAATACCTAAGGCTTCTACGTTATCTAGTCATGTAAATATTCTATGGATGGCAACAACAAAAAGGCTTTCAATGTTGGTAATTATTTAACAGTATGCTTATTAAAGCTTACTTGCATCTTTCAGTCTCCGACAAGTTTACCTGATGGTCATTAAAGCATTGCTACTTAAACACAAAGCAACAGGGCACTGCGACAGCATGCATTTTCTGAATAATAAGAAGCATAAATCAACAGTATAAAAATATGAGAAAACCAGAACATTCTTCAAAATTAAGGACAGATGAAAAGCCGCTGTTGTATTTCTGTCTACCTTGGATGGGGGAATACTCTGTACACTTACACTGCATAACTGCTCCTTGCCTTGCTTGGACATATCCAAAGTCACTACATGGGGGAGTGGGGTGCAACAAGTATGTCACTATTTGAAATGACTCTGGCTGACAGTGATGGCTCTGACACTGATACCTCTCAACCTCAGAGCAAGAAATCTGGACAAAGCCATACATAGAAGTGGGACACAGGCCCAAAAATAAGAACAATTTTTAAATATTGCTCTTATAAACTTAGAAAGATAATAGAATAGTAGTAGCGCTTACATTAGTATGCATTTTATGAAGGGTATGAAATCTGAAACTCAAATGTCTGCCATTATTTTCTAACTTCAATCTTTAATGATTTGCCACTAATTTGTCAGAAAACCACAATTTTATGAAAAACTGACCAAAAATATGATACAAAAATATAAAATTGCCACACAATACAGCTGGGAACCTGTCAAAGGACAACTTTTTAATATTATTACTGTTAACTTGAGCAGCTGACAAAATAAGAGAATCTACGTACATTTATGAAATAAAAGTAATCTATAACCCTGATCATCACAGTTATTTATAATTGTAAACCCTCCAGGTTTTCTTCAAAAAATGCCATTTTGTGGAGGGATTATTAGGGGGAGAGCAACATTTTGAGTCAAAATTGGGGACAGTTTAGAAGTTTGGATATTTTTAATTCTATAAAGTGATTTATTTGCACATAACTCTCAACCTTTTAATGCAGGAAATCTGGACAAGGCCAAATATATTGGGGGAACATACAAATAGTACTAAAAATTACTCTTGTATAAACTTAATACAGTTGATAGAATAACAGGTCTGGCTTTAGCATGCATTTTTCTGTAGGTTATGATGTCTGAAACTCAATGTCTGTCATTATTTAGTGACTTCATTCCTAAATGATTTACCAGAAAAGCACAAATTTTATGAGTAACAAACCAAAAATAAGAAGGAAAAAATCTATTCATTCTGCAAAATTCTGGACAGTTGAGAGGTATAGTTCATCCGAGGCTGTCTTTAAGTTTGCTGCCCTTCCCCACTCACAAAATCATGGTCCCCCTTGCAGCCATTCCAATGTCCCATTTCTTGGTTATTTCGCCCCATTTACCATAAACATTGTAATTTACTTCTGCAATGATTTAGATTTCATTTGAAAGTTTTATTTTGCATTTTACAGCACAAAAACTAATAGATATCTGCTAAACAAAGCAATGCCATCTCACAATGAAAATATACTTAGCATTAAAACTTCTCTGTACTTGAAACTCACATTCATTATAACAGCATTGAAACCCACATTCAAAGAAAGTACATTTTGCCAGTGGCAGATAAAGTTTAACTCTGGGCTGTTTTCAAATCATAAGCCCCTTGCACATGAAACATACATGTGCTCTTTGATACACCTTCCTGATAGTATTAAATTATATTCCTTCTAAAATACAATACAGTTGTTAGAGGGCGTTTTAAATTTATTGTGTTGAACATTTTTCCAGTAAACAATGAAACAAAATGCATGCACCAATAATGACAAAACTGCCCAATTCAGAACATTTCCAGTCCACCAGTATCAGTAAATATGCACAATCTCTGAAGAAGGAAAAGTCATCTAAATAATTCCACATTAAAGAGATATGTAGCCAATGAAGAGGTTGCTGCTAGGAAACAATTTTATATTTCATTGTTTCATCTACAAATAAAGTACCTGTTGCCCTTGAGGAATAAATTGCTAGTGATATTGCAACAGGTGTGTAGCTAGGATTTTCAAATTTGTACTGACAGCTCTCAAACTGCTACCCCCCCCCCCAGCCAAGCTACGGTCATTCTCGTAATTCACGGTTCGCTCTTTTAGTGTCGATGAAGAGGCATTCGCTGTAATGCCTCTTCAGTAATATAATATAAATTCACTCAAACTCGGTTCCTTGAATTGAAAATTAACCTGAAATGTCAGTTCTTTGAAAAATGCAGCATGGTAGTTGGGGTAGAGACTTTATGCTTTTGTTTTCTGTAACTAAGGTACAGGTTTTGAGCTTGAGTAAATTACTAACCACCTGCTACCACTAACTAGGATGTTTCATTCACACACACACCCCTACCTACCTCTTAGTGCAAGAAATATGGACAAAGCCTAAAATAAACAGGGACAGATATTAAATAATGTTCTCGTGAACTTAGAAAGTTGCTAGAATAACAGGATTTGTGCTAGTATGAATTTTTCTAAAGGACATGAAGTCTGAAGCTCAAATGTCTGTCATTATTTAGCAATTTCAGCCTTCAATGATTTTCTAGAAAATCACAAAATTTATGAGGAACAGACAAAAATATGGGGCAAAAATCTGGACATTCTGCAAAATTTGGACAGTTGAGAGGTATGCTACCTACCACACACACACACACACACACACACACACACACACACACCCTCTCAACCTCTTACAGCAACAAACTCATAAATAAAACTGAGGCAAAGGCCCAAAAATAAGGAAATTTTTAAAAAATATTGCTCTTATAAACTTAGAAAGATAATAGAATAGTAGTAGGTCTTGCATCAGTACGAATTTTCTGAAAGGTATGAAATCTGAAACTTAAATGTCTGCATTATTTTCTAACTTCAGTCTTTAACAATTTGCCACTAATTTGCCAGAAAACTGCAATTTTATGAAAAACGGACCAAAAATGTGATGCAAAAATATAAAATTGCCAGACAATACAGCTGGGAACCTATCAAAGGAGGGACACCATTTTAATATGAGAACAGTTAACTTAGAGCAGCTGACAAAATTAGAGAATCTACATGCATTTCTGAAATAAAAGTAATGTATAACTCTGATCATTACAGTTATTTATAAAAGTAAAGTAAACCCTCTATGTTTTCTTCCAAAATTGATATTTTGTGGAGGGATCATTAGGGGAAGAGCAACATTTTGAGCCAAAATCAGGGACAGTTGAGGTTTGGCTATGCCTAATTCTATAAAGCAATTTGCATGTACCTCTCAATCTGTTAATGCAATAAATCTGGACAAGGCCAAATATATTGAGGGAACATATAAACAGTACTAAAAATTGCTCTTGTATAAACTGGGACAGTTGATAGAACAGGTCTTATTTTAGCATGCATTTTTCTGAAGGTTATAAAGTCTGAAACTAGTGTGTCATTATTTAGTGACTTAATTCCTAAATCATTTGCCAGAAAAAAAACAAATTGAGGAACAAACCAAAAATAAGAAGCAAAAAATCTATTCATTCTTTGAAAATCTGGACAGTTGGGAGGTATAGTTCAGCTGGGGCTGTCTAAGTTTGCCGCCCTTCCCCCTCACAAAACCATGGTCGAATGGAGCCTCCCCCTGCAGCCATTCCAATGATCCATTACTTTGCTATTTCACTCCATTTACCATAAACACTAATGTGCATACTGATTTACTTCTATGATGATTTGAACTTCATTTGAAAGTTTTATTTTGCATTTTACAGCACAAACACTAAGACATCTGCTAAACAAACTTGGCATTAAAACTTCTCTGCCCTTGAAACTCACATTCATTGAAACAACATTAAAACCCACATTCAAAGAAAAATACATTTTACCCATGGCAGATAAAAATTAATTCTGGGCTGCTTTTAAATCATAGTCCCCTTGCATATGAAACATACATGTGCTCTTTGATACACCTTCCTATTGCTTTGAACATTTTTCCAGTAAACAATGAAACAAAACTGTCCAATTCAGAACATTTCCATCATAAAAGTCTAGTCAAACTTCTACAGTCCACCATTATCAGTAAATAATATGCAAAATCTCTGAAGTAGTAAAAAAAGTCATCTAAATAATTCCACGTTAAATCTAACTAATGAAGAGGTTGCTGCTAGCAATCACCTTTATATTTCATGACTTCACCGAAAAATAGTGTCTGATGCCCCTGAGGAATAAATTGCCTAAATTACATTAATAATAAGCTAGTAATATTGCAATAGAAAATGGATAGCAAACTGATAACAGGCTCATAGTTAGTAGTACAGCAGCATTCACCCCTTATGGGAGTAGAACCAACAACCTTCTGCATTAAAAGCAAGTAAACAACATTTTGTGCTACTAGCAATGTGAGCCGACTTAGCATAATCAGCACTAAACTTCTTCCCCTGCAGCTCTCAGTTCCTTGTAAAATCTACGCAATACTCAACTACATCTCAACTTCGCAGCACAAGAAGTCTGGAAAAAGCCAAATTTATTGGGGTGGGTCAAAAGGGCAAAAAACAGGAACACATTAAACATTGCTTGTATAATCTTGGAAAGCTGCTAGAATAAAATGCTGTGTTACCATCATACATTTTACTGCCAAGGTCACTGTGCAAAATAGTCAGAACAACATACCACTATGCCAAATCACTTGCTTTGTGAAAGAGAGGAAGACTGAAACTTAAATGGCTATCATTTAATGAATTCAGTTCTCACCATAGCTGTCAACCTCTTAGCACAAAACACCTGGACAAACCCAGTAATGAGGGAATACAGCCCTCAAACATATTCAGTGAATTCAGTTCTTGCCATAGCTGTCAACCTTAGCACACAAAACCTGGACAAAGCCAATAACAGGTTATTACAGTCCCAAAAATAAGGACAAATTTCAAATAGTCATAAACTTAAAAAAATGCTATAAAAAAGGTTGTGTTAGTATATATTTATTGCTAGAATAAAAAGTTGTTTTACTATGTCACAAACACAGGAATAAGATGCAGACTCTACACAGAAGGCACCCCAGCCAAGAATCAAACCAGAAAACCTACAGCTGTGAGGCAACAATACTGCCACTGCACCATCAAATATGTAAAGAAGTAAACATTCAGAAACCTGAAGTCTGAAATTTAAATGCCTGTCAATGTGTTAATCAGGACAGTCTGACTTGGAACAAAAAAAAACACAATTCTCAGCAGAGGCCCAGGAAAAAATAATGCAGACATGTCTTTGTAACATGGGAGGACACAAAAGCAAACCCACACAAACACAGGGAGAAGATACAGACCCCCCCCCACACACACACACACAAAGAAGGCACCCCAGCCAAGAATCAAACCCAAGAACCTACAGCTGTGAGGCATCAATGCTACATTGCTACCACTGCACCATCAAATTTCAAGCATTGCAATATTTAAAAAACACAGATACATACAGATATTGATCAGATCAAATATGAGGCAAAAATCTGCAATTTTTTTACAAATGGTGGTGGGTAGGGAATTCAGGTCTTTAACACCTGCATAAAAGGTATTCCCTACCACACCACCATGAGTAATCACACCAGTACATCCCACCTGGGGCATTTTCACACACACACACACACACAGCAGCTAAATGTTATTCTTGCTTTGAAAGCAGTATTACCTTAAACAAGTTTTCCTTAAGTGCTTACTACAGTTCGTAAGACAATACTGACCAATTAAAATGGAGAATGGTACAGCAGACAGAATTATAATTGACCATGAAATATTTAATTATGCTATGTCTGATCCAGTCATTTTCTGACTATATAAGCTTAAAGCTTTTATTTAGCTGAACAGCTTCAAATGGAATTCAAAGACGGACAAAGCATTTTCAGAAAATTTAGATAGGTCTCTTTGTATAGCTGTTTTTATTCTTTTCAAGTATACTGCTATTTTATCCAAAATACTCTTTATATGGACATTTTTTCTAATATTTCTTAGTTTTGCATTTTGGTAGAATAGGCATGCTTAATATATGTACATGCTTAAGATGAAATTTGTAGAACTGATCTGAGACAATGCATTTCATTTCTATATAATTCACAAGTAGTTTCCCTGAGTGTGGAAGTAAAACATGAATTACTGCATTACAAATGGAACTTCATGAATTCATGCAACTTTTTTTTTTTTACAGCTGCATCATGATGCATCGAGTAATTGCCTTTCTTACACAGCGGAAGCATACAAAGCTTATTATGTGTTTAATGTATTATGTTACTGAAACGTGCCCAAAAAATGGTAATCAGCCACAGAGGACACACAGCATTAGACCCACCATATTGGTCATTAATACTCATCACTCAGTGGGGGGGGGGATTTACTGTAGAAGATTAGGGACGGGGTGCACTGCTTAAACCAGAACAAATGTTAGCTTCTTGTTATCATTTAACTTAAAGGTGAAGACAGCTGGTATACTGGGATTACTTCCTACGCAAGTGAAACAGAGTTCCTAAAACACACACACACACACACACACACACACACACACACACACACACACACACCATGAAGTGAGACCAGCTCGGACCAACACACACTTCATATTACTCACCAAGTCACCAACCCTCCATGAAGTGAGACCAGCTCGGGAATCCTCCTCCCGCTCAGACCAACATAACGAATCCTCCTCCCGCTTGGAAAGCATGGAGCTCCATTCCAACTGGCTGCCTAAAGCGCACATGTGCGGTGAGCTCCATTCCAACTGGCTGCCTAAAGCGCGCTGACGTCATCGGCAGTAAAGCACGAAATAAAGAAAATTTAAAATGCTACCCCCCCTTCTACATAAGTTGTACTGAAATCAGTACAGTGCGTATGCCTCCCGACATCCCTGTATTGCAATAGGGAATGGATGGCAGACTGATAACAAATTTATAGTTACTAGGTATCTTCGACAAAATGGACTGCAGCATCCACCCCCTTTACAACACAGTACAGTATCAGCAATGCATCCACCTACTGTGGGAGTAGAACCCACAGCCTTCTGCATTAAAAGCAAATACATTACCTGTTGTGCTATTAACAATGCAAACAGGCTCAGCATAAGCAGCACTAAACTTTTGTTCCCCTGCAGCTCACAGCTCCTTGTAAAATCTACTCGACACTCAGCTGTATCTCTGAACTTTGCAGCACAAGAAATCTGGAAAAAAGCCAAAGTTTATTAGGAGGGGGGCAAAAGCCCCAAAACCAGGGAAGCATTTTGAACATTGCTTGCAAAATGTTGGAAAGTTGCTAGAGTAAAATGCTGTGTTACCACCATAAATTTCACTGCCAAGACTTAAACCCAAGACCCTGTACAAACCAGTCAGAGCAACATACCATTATGCCAAATCAGCTGTTTTGTGAAAGAAAGGAAGACTGAAACTTAAATGGCTACCATTTAGTGAATTCAGTTCTCACCATAGCTGTAAACCTCTTAGCACAAACCACCTGAACAAAGCAAATAATGGGTGAATACATCCCCCAAACATATTCAGTGAATTTAGTTCTCACCATAGCTTTCAACTTCTTAGCAAAAAATACATGGAGTAAGATAGTAATGGGGGAATACAGCCCCCAAACATTTTCAGTGAATTCAGTTCTCACCATAGCTTTCAACCTTAGCACAAAAAACCTGGACAAAGCCAATAATGGGGGAATAGAGTCCCAAAAATAGGGACAAAGTTCAAGTCCAGTTTTCAGGTTATTGCTGAATCCAGAGCTGTGTTACAAGTTTCTGTGTTGCCCATACCTTACTTGGATAGAAGGAAGATTCTCTGTTCACCTGTGAGAGAAGAGAGCTTTGAGCAGCCTATCTGTCCCTGGAGGAGGGATTTCAGCCCAGAAGTTAGTAGTTTATTGGCCATTTTGGACTAATTTCAATCTCTTTCACTTCCCTGCTATAAAAACCACATTTGCGCGCTTTTGCACACAGGGTAGTGACGGTTAGCTAGAGTTAAACTATTCTCGGCTCCACAAGATCTACTCTTCATTTTTTCCCTTGGAACTAGACAAACCTTCAACTCTAGCACTCAAAACATTAATTTCACAGTCACAGTCAAGCACTTTTTTAAAACTCATAGCAAGCACTAATTAACCCTAGCACTAACCCCCTCATACTGTCAAGAAGGACAAGGCTCTCTATTCATCTCCACCAGCCAATCAAAAAAACAGCTTACTCTACCTTTTCAGGCATGTCCAAAGAGCAGTTTCCGGTGCACTCTCCAGTCCAACTAGTGAATCTGGGCATTTTGAGGCAATGTTACAACTGCCTCATGTACACAGACAACCCTCTCCTCCTACCACCTAACACTAATATATGCGAGAGATGCAACTATACAGCCAAACTGGAGGCAAAGCTCTCTCAACCCAAGACTGGAACTGACAGTGAAGAGGAGAAGGGTAATACTTGCAACACACTACCAGTCTCACATAGACCTAATAAACCAACACTGGCAAATAACACACATGAATACATGAAAACATACTCGGAGGCTCTAAATAAAAATCTGCAAAAACAACAGAGACCTCCAAAATAGACATCCAAGCAACCTCCACACCCCATCACCAACCATGAAAGACATACTTCACATAATCAGTGTGCCATGCAATCACAGCCCTTAAGGCAAAATAACATACCCAACACACTAGTAATAGACGACTCTATAGTCAGGCACAGATGTCCCACTAACTAGGCTGGACAAGGAGAAGGTTACAGTTAGCTGCCCATCGGGCGCCAGGATCCGCCACATAACACAAGCACTCAGGTCACTCCAGAACAAGTACAAATATGACTCTGTCATTGTCCAGGTTGGTGTGAATGACCTCAAATGTACCTCCCTGGACTACCTGAAAAGAGACATGGAAGAGCTCTCTGATCATGTAGCCCAGGCCAGTATGACCGTGACTCTGAGTAGCATCATACCCTCACCAAGAATGATGCCACAGTATAAAGAAAAAAATGATCAATTTCAACAATTGGATAAGTTTCTGGTGTCATTCAAAGGGGATCCAGTATCTGTCTGCCTGGGATGACCTGCTCGACAAGCCACGTTACTTCGCAAGAGATGGCTTGCACCTGTCACCCTTAGGCTTTCAAATACTGGCCAATGCTCTTGCCGCCCCCATAGTGCCTTTTTTAGACAAGGATCAAAAGACAAACCCACCACCATGAATAGCACAAGTAACCAAAAACTGAGGGTAATGCTACTCAGTGCCAGAAGTCTAAACCTCAAAATGCATGCACTTGAGATACTCCTCAGTATGTAGAACATTGACATGTGTGCAGTAACAGAAACCTGGCTTAAGGCTCCTGAGAGCACCCCAGCACTACTAGGCTATAACTCATACCATACCTTTTGGCCACAGAACCATGACTGAAGCACAAAAGGAGGGGGAGTATCCATATTCATCAAGTATACCCACGCCTCCATGTTAGTGGCACAGTACAATGCATCAGAGATCGTCCATGTGCAACTAACAATGGGCAAAACTGCAATCCAAATTGTAGTTTGCTACAGATCACCCTCCATGACTAAGGACCCCTATTCCGCATTTCTGGAGACACTGGAAAATATGAATTTCCTACCAAACACCCTAATACTGGGTTATTTCAATTACCCAAACATAAACTGGGAGAACCACACAAATTCTAACTCCCTTGCCCAACTCTTCCTAAAATTTATAAACTCAAATGCCCTGGATCAACTGGTCAACACCCACACCAGACGGAACAACATATTGAACCTGGTCATCACCAACATGGGTGACCGGTGTTCCACACGTTCAACCCCTCACTGGTTAGATCAGAACATAGACTAATCACTCTGGATATCCACATTCCGCCCCTACCCCCAATCAAGTAAACCACTGTGAAAAACTTTTCAAAAGCAAACTTCACGTTACTTAAGACCAAGGTGGAAAGGTTCACAGCCCCCATGCAAAGGACAATGCTGTCCAAGTTGCTGAAACCTTTACAAAGGCACTCTATGGGAATCTGCAGGAATGCATGGATCATGCTATCTCAAGTAAAACCAATACTCACTCCTCCAAGACAAGGAAACCAGTCTGGTGGACCCCTGCCTCAAATAAGCTATACAACAGAAGGAGGAAACTAGTACAGAAAAGAGTAAAATCCCAAGAAGGAAAGACATCCCTGATCAGTCTCAGCAAGAAACTACGATCCCTCATTAAATCATCTAAGGCTAGTTTCGAAAGAAAAATTACCAATGACTCCAAAGATAACCACAAAGCGTTCTTTAGCTATGTCAAGAACCTAAGTGGAAACTCCCAAATCTGCTCTGAGTTAGTGCAGAATTACACAAAATACACTGAACCGACTGATATTGCCAACATCCTGGCAGACAGGTTTAGTGCAAATTTCACCCCCCTCTGACCCCTAAAGGGCCCATAACCATACCAGAAGAATGTAGGGCCCCATCAATCACCAACACAGGTTAAAACAGCCCTATCCAAGCCAAAAACACAGCTTCCATGAGACCGGACGGTGTCCCAGGCTGTGTCTTACAAGAGCTCCAAAATGAACTAACCCCTCACCTAAACACACTGTTCAAACTCAGCCTCTCTACAAGCTACATACCCACAGAGTGGGGCAAGCAACAGTTATCCCACTCCACAAAGGTGGAGCCACAACAGACCGTGGGAACTATCGCCGTATAAGCCTGACTAGCCTGGTCTGCAAAGCTATGTAGCGCATCATCATGGAACTCATTAACAGAGACATTGGGAACCTCCAAACATTGGACCCTACCCAGTTTGGCTTTGTTAAGGGCAGATCATGCCTCCTAAACCTGGTGGACTTCTTTGAGACAGTTACCAAGGCATTAGATGAGGGAAAGGAGGTCCACACTGCCTACCTAGACCTCGCAAAGACTTTTTACACTATTCCCCATTCTAGTATTATAGACAAGCTCACCAGCTTGAGCATAAGCTCCTATCAGGAGATGGGTTTCCAACTGGCTCATGGATAGTACCCACATGGTGAGAGTTGCAGGCTCTACGTCCGACTCTAAACTGGTTACAAGTGGCATCCCCCATTGCTCAGTCCTAGGACCCCTCCTGTTCGGTATATACTTCTCAGAGGTACAGGCAAGCATAGGAGGACTATGGCTGACCAAGTTTGCAGACGACTGCAAACTAGGGGCCATAATTGATTCTCCGGCTGATACAGACACCCTCCAGAAGAGTCTCACTGAGACGGATACCTGGTTTCAGAATCATGGCCTCAAGCTAAATGCCAAAAAGTGCATAGTCATCCCCTTTGGAAAAAATAAAGTATCCGCAAACTACCACATAGTTGGTAGTTCTCTAAATACAGAAAATGTAATAAGGGTTCTGGGGACCCAAGTAGATAGTAATCTCTCCTTTGATAATCATATTGCCAAGGTGGTTAGAAAATCCTTCTATGTGGCCCACCTAATCACAAAAGGGTTCACATCTAGAACAAAAGAGGTTATTGTGCCTCTCTACTCATCACTCATTAGACCCATCATAGAATACAGTGCCCCATTTGAAATGTACATTACAAGACACCTGCAATAGCTGGAAAGACCACAAAAGTAACTCACCAAGAGGATTACTGGCCTCCAAAAGATGTCCTATGCAGCCCAACTCAAGAAACTCCAGCTGTACTCGGTTGCATACCGCTTACTCAGAGGTGATCTCTGCCTGACATACAAGGCCATGTCCAACCCAGAATTGATGGACATGCTCCATCAAAAAAAAAAATCCCAGAGAGCCAGACGCTCTAGAGATATAAACCTCACCACAACGGTAAATAGGACATGCTGGAGGGATAGATTCCTGTCCCAGAGACTCCCCATGCTTTGAAAGTGGATTCCAGTATAGATCAGGCAGTGCCTCTCACTAACACTCTTCAAAAGAAACTTTGACACGTGGATGTGAAACAGAAAGTTTACCCCGGGGATCACTGCAGTGGCTCTGCTGGATAGTGGCACAGGGAACTAATGGCTCTGCTGGACAGAGGCACAGAGAACTAATCTAAGGGGTGACGAAAGCCAACACATTGTGGATAGGCTTATAAATGCCCTTGGGCAGATAGCCTAGTACTTACCTATGAACCTATGAACCTATATCCATCTTATAAACTTAGAAAGTTGCTAGACTAAAAGGTTTTGTCTTACCATGTACTTTCTGAAAAATATGAAGTCTGAAATTCAAATGCCTGTCATTTTTATTTATTTAACATTAGTTAACCAGGAAAGTCTGACTTGGAACAAACACCAATTTTCAGCAGATGCCCAGGGAGAAACACTCCAGACACATGTCTTTTTAAGATGGGAAAACACCAGAGCACACAGAGGAAACCCACACAAACACAGGGAGAACAAGAATCAAACCAGAGAACCTGTAGCTGTGAGGCAACAATGCAACCTCTGCACTACTAACCATGTAAGGAAAAATAAATACAGAAACCACAGATTTTATGAGGAACAGAACAGAACAAATATGAGGCAAAAATCTGCAAATGTTTTACAAATGGTGATGGGTAGAGAATTCTGGCTCTTGCCACCTGTACCCAAGGTACAGGGTTCAAGCACACCACTATGTATCCTGAGCTCTCTCTAGCCACCAGTATATAGCAAGTGGGGCATTTCACACACACACTTCTGCAGTAACTGGTGAAATCCAAACCTAGGTTAATTAAATTAATTCCATCTCGGCTAATCCAAACAGTATCCATTTTTGCAAAATCCCAATAATCCAAAAATATAAAAGTTCAATGGCAATGCAGGTCTTGCCACCCTGTGATTTAAACACATCTTAGCAGACGCAGTCACCTACAAATGGCTGACCATCCTAAAGCAACCTAAGTACATTTGAAGACCAGATAAAAACAACCCCCAGGAGTCTTTTTTTTGTTTGTTTTACTAACATCACATCATTAACAATCTATGATGGTGCTTGCTTAGGTATTTTTTTAACTAACATCGCATCTCTAACAATCTATGATGATGCTTGCTTAGGTAAAAAACCCAAACCATTATTCCAAAAATGGATTTTAGTGATATTTAGAATGCCACCCACTGCCTGAATGTCATCCAACACTGAAAACTGCTAACTCCACTGCACCCCCCCCCCCCCCGTTCTTGCCAAATGGCAACACATTGCAATGGAGCAAGACTCAGAAAGACTTCTCCAAGCCTCATTACCTCATCCTTAACAATCCAAAATATGAAGGTATGCATTGCAATCAAGACGTTCTTGTGCCCTGCATTTAAAAACAACAATAATTACAATAACTCACAAAATGTCTTTATTACCCCAACCATTACCTTGAGTGACTTACCACTTACTATGTCTGATGCTTTGTCGATATGAAATGAGTATGCAGAAAACCTCTTCCCATCATTCCTTGACAAATCAAAGCTCACTTAGCAATATGAAAAAAAAAATGCCTAGCTGTAATGAGTCCCCAAACATGCAATTGTCAGACCAAAATAATGTGATTTACCAATGCTGCATTCCCTTGTGGTAAAGCCCATGCCACCAGGCACAACATAACCTCATTATTCATTTGCAGCACCAACTGTTGTCCCTGACCAACCTGATCCAATTTGGATCTACCTAACAAGACCAACACTTCCTACTCTATAATACATAATTCATCCACCTGGCATAGGCCAACAACTTACTGTCACAAAAAGCTTCCTCATACATAGAATCAGAAAGCAGAGCCCATAAGACAAATGGATTACGATTAACCAATACCTCACACAGGCCTTCTAACAATAACCGAAGTAAATACCTATGTAAAGGTAGACACTTTTCAGCCCCAGGCATTTAATCCTTTCCCATACTTTGACCATCGTCAAAATCCAGCAATTCATTGGAATATCTTTCAAGCCTAAAAACATAGCTGTTGTGCTCATGGCTGACAAATTCACCCTTACATTTTCAAAGCCTCGCCCATGTGCCACTTGTAAACTACATACCCTGCAACTAACCTGACAAACCCCACCCTATCTTGAGCAGGCAAGCTCCCCACAAAAGCTGCAAAGGATGCTAAAATGTGACATGTGCTGTTCTAGTCACTATAGCCCAAGACTGCTTCATAAGCCAATCTGCTACTAACTGCCAATGCTTCACACCTCCTCTGACACTGCATCCAGATGCTCCTTCAATTTTGGAGCCATATTGTGAAGCCCATTGAAGTGAAAACAAGACAGACTATCGGCTAACACCTTTTGTCTACCTGGAACATGCTTCATAGACAATGACATATGCTAGTGCATCACAGGCATCCTCAATAATACCTGAATTACTGCCCAGTTATAGAAGTAAAAAACAACCCAAAGATTACTCAACCCCACTTTCAGCACAACTAAAGCAGCGTAAATTTACATCAGTTCCAAGAAAGTAATGTCCTTCCATTCAACCTACCACTTGTGAGGCCAAGTGACTGGAAACCAATTTCCTTTAAAATGCCTAAGCCCCTGCATAGGCTGTATACATAGGGCAAGTCATAAACGACACCCAAACCTACAGCCAAAGTGATACCATCAAACTGTCACAGGAAGTCTTCCTAAATGAACCGAAATTCCTTAACCGACCTTGACAACCACACTCTATGATGCTTATGCCTACTTCCCTGCAACAGGTAAGCCAATGATTTTTAGAAGGTCTTGCCATGCCCTAATTCTCTGCAGGCAACATTCAACAAACCTAAAAACTGCATTTTATGTCTAACCCTAACATTAGCGTCCTTCAGGAAGACCCTGATCTTGTCACCCAGCTTGACGCGTTTATCTTCAAGAAGACAGAAGAACCCAAAGCTAGCATCCACTTTTAAATGCAAATTATTTATAATTTAGCTGGCCACTCAATATTATGAGCTGCTAATAGTACCACTAATTCACTGCACTACTCTGAAGAAAAAGGTGCATACCTTCCTTATTTGCCACCCCCCCACCCACCGTAACATGAAAATTTATGCCATTTGTTTTCTCTTAGCTGATTTACATAGAGTTGCAGCACCACTTTTCATTGATTGCCTTTGTGCATATATGAGCCATTGTACTATGAATAACACCCAAAGTGTATAACTTTAGAAATACAGAAAGTTATATATTAGCTATAAAGGGTGGATAATTGTGCATCACTATACAGGACCTCCTTTACTGACTGCAGATAATGTCTATATGCTTTAATACTTGAGTATTCATCTGGTTACTTTACTATGTTTTGCAAGCCAAGATAAGCACCTATAAACTAACATTAACAAGCACAGAACAGCAACAGAAATTATCTCTAGGAAGCTGTCATTCTTGTCTTACAATGGTATCATCATATACATGCTCTTCTGATAGACAGCATTATTTTTTGAAAACAGATCTGATTTCTTAAGGAAATATCAGAAAATTAGAAATATACAAAAAAAAAAGTTTTTAAACTAATAGCTCCCACAACTGTGCTCTTACTTTAAGAGAGTAAACTGTTTTCCTATTTAACAAATGAAGTTTGAAAAGGGTGAAGATTTAAGTAGTGCATATCTTCTGGGTAACTTTTATACAGAGAACTGGATCTTGTTCTGCTGGGCAGTTCCATTTAGGACAAATGTAAAGCTGACTACTGCTCTATAATCCTGCTTTACTATCTACAAATTGTTCCCTGTAATGAATTCTAGCTTGTCTTTTTTTTCATTCATAACTATATTCTAAACCATAAATTTCTCAGTCAGTTGTTATTATAGACAAGCCTGACTTCTATTTACTTTGTTATAACACACTGCTATACAGTGTATGATGCATTTGCAATTTCTGTATGTGTGTGTGTGTGTGTGTGTGTGTGTGTGTGTGTGTGTGTGTGTGTGTGTGTGTGTGTATGTGTGTGTGTATGTGTGTGTGCTTGTGTATCTGTTAGTTTGGATGACTGTTGTGTCTCCTGCACACTGTAAGTAGTACATATGTCAAATACCTGCACAAAAAATGCAATAAAAATGAGGATAGTTAAGCCACAATTTCATTGTTTAGAAAAGTGTATGACTAACACAGTTAAAAACAATAATAAAACAGTTGTTTTTTGACATAGCAGATGAGATCACTGTTCTACAGATGAGTTTGTCAGTAAAGTGATTAGCAATATTTCCAGAAGGCTTCTGTGGCATACGTATTTGAGATATATGAATGACAAAGTTAATGACTAAAACTGTTAAAGGCAAGAAGACGTAAAGCTGGAAATTGCATTTTTGACAGATGAGTAGCTAGCAGAGTGAAAGAGTCAAGGTAGACTCAGGAGGTGAAAATGTAGATAGAAGAATGATAGATGCGAGAAGCAATATATAAATGTCTAGACGCAGAACATTGAGACTTTTGAAACAGGAGGGAAAAAAATGAATAGCCGAGATGATTTATTGAAAAAAAAAATCCACAAGAAGTATAATACCAAAGGTTTTTCTTCTTTTCAGAACCATTTTATTGCACTAGATAAAAAGTTTGAGCAGCAAAAAATAAAACTGAATCAAAACTTAACATCTTAGATATAGTAGGTTTGTATGTTAGACAGAGAATGGCAGAGACAGAGTAAGGTGGATGGAGGTCCATACAACAAACTGGCTTTTGGAGGTAATTTAAACTGATAGTTTTTATGTATGTGTGTCTCTCTCCCTCTCTCTCTATCTATATAAATATATATTTATATATATGGTGCCCCTTCAGAAAGTTAACGTACCATAACATCAATTTTCAAAACATTGAGACCAGAATGTCGACAGCTCATATGAACAAAAGTATAGCACATGGAGGCATACAGTATCAAGTATGTATCACAGCAGGAAGAGAATAGTCCTGCTCTACAATGCTGAAAGACAAAACTTGCATTGGAGATTGACAATCCATGAGGTACAGGAATATGCCCTTTCCCAATGGATTGTGCAATGTCAGAATTAGCATACATAACACACAGGGGGCGTAGGGGTGTAGGAGGACTTGTTCTGCTGTGAAAATGGTGTTATTTTTATAACTTTCCTTTCTTGACTGTACAGCAGAAATACTCTTTCCTGGCTGTGAGACACATTTTGTATTGCATGTCTTGATAGTCTAGCCATTTTCTCAAGTAAATGATCAGCTTTCTGGTCTAGCTGTTTTGAAAGTCAGTGTTCTGGTATGTTGAATTGCTGATAGAGACATATATATATATATATATATATATATATATATATATATATATATATATATACATATATATATATATATATATATGTATATATAAATATATTTGTATATGTATATATAAATATATTTATATATGTATATATAAATATATTTATATATGTATATATAAATATATTTGTATATGTATACATACACTACGTATATACTCACCCAAACACAAAGACTTTATTTATATATATATATCTATATATGTATATATATATAGGTGTATGTGTTTGTGTGTGTGTGTGGGTGTGTGTGTGTGTGTGTGTATATGTGTGTATATATATATATATATATATATATCTATATATATATATATATATATATATATATATATATATATATATATATATATATATATATATATATATATATATATATATATATATATATTTATATATATATATATATATATACACACAAACATATATGCCTCATTTCTAACCCCCCCCATTCCAGTATGTCAGAAGAGATCCTCGCCTACCATTCCAGTTGAACAAGTGCTTAAGACATTCTCACACAATCAGACTTTGTCTCTTAGGTAGTGAATTTGAAATGCAGTACATCCATGGATGCACTGCTAAATCTCTTAGCAGTTTTTAGTAAATGTAGAGCCAGTCACTTAGAGTCAGATGTATACTTTCCTTAAAATACACACACACAATGGCCTAAACATGTGAGCAGATTTCCACTTCATTTATTACATATAATACAGTTTGGGTATTCACGCATGCAGTTTTCATAAGGTACATCTGTTGTATTTTTGTAGTATTATTTATTCAAATTATTAGGAACAAATTTTGAACTTTAGAATATAATGTTGCTATTATTAATCGCCGAGCATGATATACTTTTTGTAACTGATTTTAAACTTGTGAACAATAGAGAAGAACTGATTTATTACATTATTTTTCAACAGCTAGAAAATAAAACTGACACATCAGTATATCTGAATTTGGATGGTATTGCTGGCGTTCATTTTGACCATAGCAAGCATGGTGATGGGGGTGAGCACGGGTCACAAAACTACCTTGGCAACAATCTGCATTGTTTTTTGCTGTAGGCAGTGCTAGTCACTTCATTTTATAATCTCTTCTTTCATCAATTCCAGCATAAATGGTTTCATTAGTTTAGTTATATTAACCATTTTTGGTTACTAGGAAAATGTTTCTAGGGTACTCATTGCTATCCAAGACAATTTTCATTCATCTCCTACTTTGCTTTTCTGTATGTCATTCTGTGGGTTCTACCCATATCCAAGATTCTCTTATTCTACTTGTATTTATATTCAGTAGAAGGTAATGAACTGCAAATTGAACACCATTTAGTAGTGAGTTGGTTCAGAGAGGCTGAATAGTAGTTTGATGATACCAGGAAACAGTGTGATGGTGTCCTTGGAATAGTGCATCTCTGGGTAATGCCAGGTCACTGGAAATCAAAAGCATCTTTCAAAAGCAACAAAGATCATCCTGATGCAAAATGACTTTTGGGATTTACCCACCAGGTCTAACACCTCTCAGATTGCCTCATCATCTTGGTAATTAATCCAAAGCAAAACCGTGAGTCCCCTTACCACTAATGCACAATTTTATTAAGTTTTTTTTTTTGTTTGTTTGTTTTTGTTTGCGAAGTTCACATGTGGACTGAAGCTTGAACCCTTTCAGATATTGAACTATTTATTTCATTTTCTTTCTATCTTTCTTTCTTTTTTCTGTTTGTTTACCCAGGTAGTGGATTTATCCACAAGGACTGATTTTAACCTCTGGCAGCACAATCTAGTTAACTGACTTGTTAACTATCACAAGTAGGTGGAATCTGATGAATTAAAATCGTAGACAACAGTTTGGCATTATAGTATATATATAATACAAATGTATCAAGTAATATAAAGTAATAAACAATGCCAAGAAATGCACAAAATAACATGTTGTTGTTGTGTCTTTCGGCTTTTCCCAGTTAGGCATCGCCACAGCGGAACTCCGGTCCGCTAATGATTGTCAGTAGATTTTTACATGCCGAGTTGCCAGCTCTGATGCACAACCTTCAATGAAGGTATGCCCATTCATGCATGTCTCCACACAAAAGATGCTCTAGCTGAGAATTGGACAGGACAACGTCTTACTGTCAGGCGACAACGCTACCGCAGCACCACCGCTGCATAACATGAAATAACAGAATTAGAGGTAGCAGGAAAGTACTACAGAATTGACAATAATTCACAATAAAGAAATCATTGACTTTTGTAATGGGAATATAAAAATGGGCCAGAGTCTAAACTGTGACAGAAAAAAAAAAAACAAGACTACTGACCACTGTGCAAAGTTACTCATAAACATGCAGACAAGGCAGGAATCGCTCACAAATCAAAGGTACCTGAAAGCTTGAGTAATATTCCTTGAAATAATTGCATGCATAGATTGTTTTCAAGAAATCATTTGGCTTGTTATGAATGTTTATAGATTAAGCTTATTTCTTATATATGAAAGTACAGAATTAAATGTGCTGGGATACACTTTGAGAATGCTTTTTTTGCTATTCAGATGCAAAAGAAGACATTTCAAAGATCAGAGCTTTTGAACTAAGAAGGAAGCTAATGGGTGAGATAAAGGTTGATGTGCTTAAGCCACATATACAAGGTACAAAGTTTGATTCTCACCTTTCAAAGGGAAATTAGCTAGGCTTACAAATGGCCCACAAGGGCAGCTAGTGTAGTACTTATGTTATGTCCTAATGTTGTACATTTCTGGGGGTGGCACCTATGTCCCAAATGGATAGGGGCTGTCGGTGCTGGTCATAGATTCGATCTGTGAATTACGACCATCTAACTAAGATCAATTAGTAAACATGGGTATAACATGGCTAGGCTTGTAACGGCTCTACGACCATTAGCCTAGTAACCTCCTATGAACCTATCTAAAACTTTATCGTAAATGTTGGAGCAAGGAGAGGCAGTATATTCTATCCTATAGATTTTTATATCATGTATCCCATAATGATTGCAGCTCATCCACAATTAGTAGCCAATTTGCATTCCAAAGAAGCAGACAATGATGCATTCTATCGTCAGCAAGAACATATGGTTTGTTTACACATTTGTTAAGAAGGGCTATGTTTTGAGGTGTGTGAAGTTCAATTACAAGGACTGCATATTTGAATTTGAGGATCAGGTAGATTGCTCAAAGGGTTACCCTTGTCTCAGGTATCATCAGTTACAAAAATGAGTAACTCAGATTTATTTCCATCTGATTGCTTAATAAGAATTACATGGGGTTTTGATGTGAGACCTCAGAGACAATTATTTGAGGATTATGAAAAACAAAATATCAGTGTCTTGTGGAATATATATATATATTTTATGGGGGGGGGGTTGATAATAGGTTTGCTGAAATGAACCAGAAACAAACAGAAGTTAAGTCTGTCTGCAGTTCAGTAGTGGATAACTGTACTTCCCCCACATAAGAAAATAAGTAGATTGTCTGTGTAGTATGGTAATATTTATATAAAGGACAAAGAGAATTGGCACCTAGACCATGTCTTGGGAGAGGAAACACAGACTTGAAGATATTAATGTCTGACCAGCAGCTTCTGGAAATGACTGAAAGGTCTGGTTAAATAGGGAGACCCTAAAGAGCAGCTATGCACATCAGCAATAAATCTGAAATTTGCATGTCTCTGCAATACCTATGTTGTACATCAATTAAGACATCATATATTTGGTACTTTTCCATTATCGGGGCAACAGCTGTAAAACACTACCCTGCGAATGCAATGATCTCCTTAGCCTATATTATTAATCTTTCGTATGTAAGTATGAACTCAGCTTGATTACAACAGTGGAAAACAAGGCTTTCTGTAGCTCTAATTTTATTGACACGGTTACCAGAAAAAGGCCTCCCTCTTGCGTCCTCTCTGTTGTTAGTCGATCCATTTGTTCTTGGTAGACGAGATCCTGTTTATTAGTTCTCTTGCTGCTTGAATGCCTCATAGCCTGAAACTCTGATTTGTATGCATTTCAGTGAGGCAAACTACTTCTGAATGCCCTCTCTCCCTTGTATTCTGTTTTGATCGTGTTGAATATTTAACATGTTCATCTAAAAATAGTCATCGTGACAAAAGTTCAAATGCTTCCATTTATAGAGGCACATTAATCCTTTGATATTATCGTTTCAAGGCTGCCAGCATTCTGTGATCCATTAAAAACTAAACTGCTGCCTTACAGCTGTGGTTTCAGATCTCTAGGTGGGTGACTATTGAAACTTAAAGCAGTATGTTAGTTTCCAGACTTCACATGTGTAATAAACTATAATCACCTCCCTGACCTTGTTGGGTGCAGTAGCTTTGGTAACCAGTTGGGAAAGGCCTAGACTGGAAGGAGATGAGTCTAGTTGTCCTCTACACCAGTCTAACAAGTTGAGATATAAGTCCTGGGGAGTGATCATTTTTTGTTTCTTGAGTTTGTCTATGCTCATGCCTTTTAGGATACACTCTGACAGACGAAGATGAAAGGTGAGGAATGTACTAATCACATAAGTATCTGTTGTGTCACTAGAAGATAACACGGTCCCAATCCGAGTTAGGGGTGTCACCATCAGAAGGGTTGGGAGCAAACGTTAGTAACATAACTGCAGTTGGGCAGGGAATTAGGAATAGCCTTAATATCAACAGAATACGATGCTAAAGAACAGAAGTATAAAGAGGATTTATTTCTTTCTTTTCTTCATTTTCTTTCCTTTTTTCTCCTTTCTTTTTTTCTTTATGAAGGTGATTCTGTCCTTGCAAGGTGTGTAAGCAAGAACTGCCTTTGGGATGACCATGTACCTTTGAATGTATAGTCAAACCAACAAAACCCTGGAACTATGATGGAAAGCAGATGCCACCCTTACATCTTGCATGAACAACCCTGGTAAACAATGAGATAGCCTTGGGAGGGCAGATTATAGTGACAAGGTAAGGAAGGAACAGGAGAGCAGTTAAGAGTAACAGGAGCAGTAAGACAACCCACCAGTGAGCTAGAAAAATTCATGGTGTAAATGACGAGCTGCTAGAAGTCTTAATGGTCAGTAATGACCAGGCAGTGGATGGTGAGTGATGAAAGATAGGGGAATTAAGGTCAACCTCCAGCTGGCTAAGAGATCAAAGTCAGAAAAGGATATAGGAGGGTGGGGAACAGCAATGTGGTTTGTGTCTGAGTAATAAAATACTGTGGTGAGGTTGGGATTCCATAGCAGGCTTAGCTTGTAAGATCTAGCATTTATTGTGAAATATTGAGGTTAGTGACATAAGGCTTGACAACAGATACATGCTAAATCCAAAACAACAGTAAATTCATAGGAATAGTAGGATAATCTAGCATTGATGCGAAAACAGTGAGTATCACAGCTTTGAATTTGGGTTCTTACAGAAGAACCAGAACAGCACTTGAATGTTTAATGCTATAAACACCATGCTCTTCATAACAAGGGATTACTGTTGACAGACAATGAAAAATACTACCTTCAATATTGCACAAGCACACTGCACACAGTTGTGAATCTGCAAACATTTACACAAGTTCATTCCTACTTAATGTTTTGTATGGATACAGGATTAGTAACATGTAAACAATGCTCAGTAGCAAACCAGATGTAAGAGTCACTTCATTCTTTTGTGGAATTTAAATTCACTAAACTTTTAACAAGTCAAAACAAACTTGTCAAACTTTTCACTCTACAAAATGTACATTTTTTCCAAGAGGAAAGTTTCCCTATGTCCCAATATGCTGAACTTCACCCCCTGTCCCTTTAACTTATAGATCTTATTTCTGCAGTTGTAAAATCTTGGGGGAAATTTCCCACACATTGAATCAATGCTAGTATATGCATAGGAACTCCGTGAAAAATTATGTCAAACAGGAAGAGTGATCCACACATTCAACATCAAGGATCTAAACTTGATGAGTTTAAACATTGTCCATTTTATACTCACCCAAATGTAATAGTCAGAAAACAGATTACATACGCTGAAGTAGACACTCTCAAATATGAATACCCATATAATCTTTAAGGGAAATGTTATGTTTAAATATGCATTCTACATGTTTTGTTATATGAGGATATATTAGGTATCTGTCTTACAGAGCATGCAATCTATGCAGTGTACAGATGGCAGATTGTCAAACCTGACTGCCTCACACATAAAGAAAAAGAGGGAGGAGTCAGTGACCCAAAATATAACAGGACTACGGCAGAAAACAGGAACTGTTGTAATTACAAAGATGCAGTTTAGACCCAAGTGAATAAGGCCAACCATAATGGCAAAAAGAAAGCTGGGTAACAAGGCAGCCAGCCCTTACTTAGGCAGATCAAGCCACATATAGGAATAGGCAAGAAAACCTTCCTTTGTCCCCATGTCCAGCCCTCAGTATTGAGAGGTACAGTTTTCATTCCAATAAGAACAGATATAATTTGAGGGTGTAGAGAGAAAAAGAAGGAGTAAAGAATGTTTCACCTTTTTCTATTTGAGTTTTATACCTCTGCCTAATGGCCTGACGATTCTGTACTTGTCTCAAGCCCATTCATTTAATAGTGGTGTGGGATCTTCAGATCCACTAAGATGAGAACCATCTGTAGGGAAGATCATACAAACAGACATCAGGGTTACTTCCACCCTCACTGGTATCCTGGCAATGTAGGTGCTTTATATTTGTCTAAATTCACTGTACTTGGCAAGGGGTTGAGCAATCCAGATCACTACAGAGGCTCATAATACCTTCCTTCATGGGCACACACTGCTGGACAAGTTCTATAGAGGCTGCCATCAAAACTGGTGGCTTATTTATTTATTTATTTATTTATTGATTGATTGATTGATTGATTGATTTAGTTTAGTTTAGTTTTGTTTACCAGAGTGGTACACTGATTACAATAGATCATTCGCAGGCATATCCTGGGTGAAGAAATCCCCCCAGAATAAAACAGAAAAAAAATTCACAGATATGTGGTAATCACAGAAGGCAAAGAATCCCACAGACAATTGAATCAATATGTAAATGTAAATAATAGAGTAGAAAATCAAATGTGGATTGATTTTAGTCATAAATACGAGAGGGAAGCATCCGGTGAGAATAGAGGTTTGAAGTACAAGTGATGTAGGTGAGGAGGAAGTTAGGTAATGTGTCAAGTGGAAAAGCACTTGCAATCAGATTTTTGATGGGGGAGTCATTTTAGTTGTGTTCTGAAAGTTGGGAAACAGGAAACTTCTTTTAAGAGAGAGGGAGGGAGTTCCAGAATTTGTGTGTACAAGAATGGAGAAGAAATCTTCAGTAAAGTGTAGCTTGATTTGGGTAGTCTAGAGTATGGGAGATAACTGGGAAAGGTTGTTGAGGTTGTAAGGGATAGTTTTATTATGGAGTTTGGTGGCAAGAAAAGGGAAGGCTCATGGGTGAACCAATTTGAAAAGAAAAAAATCTTAGCAGTAGATCAACTCTGTAGGAGGCTAGTCTCCACCCTGAAGAGGGTGGTGCATTGCTATTCCTTAGAGGGAAAAATAGAAATGAATCAGACAATTTTGTTGACAATGGACTATAGTGTTTGGGTTTTTTTAAGAGGCTGTGGCCTATTGCAGCTTCAGGTGGTCTGGAGAAACAGGGGAATATTTTGCAGGACCAGAAGAAAGTAAATTGAGCTTTTTCCTGGTGTTGTCAACATGGCTTTGGAAATTAAGTGACTTGTCTAGTCACAAACCTAGTTATTTCTTGGACGTGTTTGTTTCTATTGTGCAAACAATTGAGATATATGAATATTTTAGGAGATTTTCAGGTTTTGTGAGATTCTGAACTTTTTGTTCTGAAGGGGTTTAAAAATAGTTTATGGTTGTTTAGCCAAGAATTAAGGCGGTGGAGGTCAGCTTAAACCTGGGGTTGATTTGTCAAATGTGACAGACTGGATCAAATGATAACCATGTATTCTGAGTATAGACTGTAAGGTTTGAGAGGTTGGAGAGCAGTTTGTTAATAAAGATTGCAAATAGTTGGGCGAGTATGGATCCCTGGGGCACTGTTCTGGTAAGGGATGCCAGAGGTGAGATGGATGAGCCTGTTTTGATTCTGAAATACCAAACTGTTAAGAAATGTTGGAGGCAGGTGACAGATATGTGGATAACCCCAATCTCTTAGAGGGAGAGATGGATGAGGAGGCAGTCAATAAGAACAAAAGCTTTGATAAGGTCAATAAGGTCAATGGAGAGAGTTCTTGAAAGGTTTCCTTTAACTGTGTTGAAAATTATATCATCTTTAAGTAACCACAGTGCTGTCTTTATGCTCCTTCCAGCCAGAATCCATACTGTTTAGGAGTGATGAGGTAGTACTGTTGGATGTCAGTGCATAGTTCATTGTAGATTATTTTTCTAATATTTTCCTAAGTTTAGTGAGGATGGAGATAGGGTGGTTGTGTGAGGCACTGTTTGCCTGAAGGGATTTGACAAGATCAGTTGTCCATGTATCTGGTATTGTGATTTGAGTTAAGTAAAGGTTAAACAAGGAGAAGAAATGTGGTAAGGAGATATTTGCAGACTGATATAAACCAAAGGAGTAGGTTGTCTGTGCCATGGGGTGCATCCAGTGGTATGTTTTCTAGTGGAGGGTCATGTTTTTGTGAGTATTTTTTCTTAAAAGAAAAGAGGGGAATAAAAAAGCAATAGGACTTTCAGAGATAGAGGGATAGGTAGAGTTTGCCATATTAAGGAGGTGGCTGAATTCTGTGAGAAAGTCAGAGGCTGACAGTTGATCTTTTGAGGTGTGAATGGTGATTGCGAGGAGGAGGAGGAGGCATCTGTGGATTTTCAGCCTGTGATAATATTTACTTCCTGGTTAAGTGTTTAAGTTTGCCTAACAGAGCAAATTGTTTGAGATTGGAATAGATGGTTGTTTTTTTGCCTGCAAATAGCTTGCCTAGCTAGTTTATGTAGAGAGGTAAAGGCAGTATGACTTTCTGGTGAGGGGGCTTTATCTCCATGAAGACCACAAACTGTTTCTAAGTTAGAACAGGGTCTTCAGTTCAGTGGTTAGCCAGGGGGCTTTGTTATATTTGAAAAGGTGCTGTGTGTGTGAGAGGGAAGAATTTGTCTTGAAGTGAAGAACAGCACATGCAAGACCTGTGGCAGGTGTAAGTTGGTAATGGGAGACCAGTCAAAAGTTGATAGCTGTTTTTTTTTTTTTTTTTGAGTTTTCTGTACAGGTAGTAGCTCTCAGTCTGAAGGTAACTTATTGGGGGGGGGGTTGTGAATTGAGAATAATTTGGAAGGTTATTGATGAGTAGTCACTGAATATTGATGGAAGAACAGATATATTGAAGATAAAGGGAGTGCTGTCAGTCATTTGCAGGAGGGAGTGGTTAGTTGAGAGGTTTGGATGGGTGGAATCATTTACTAACTGCATAAGGTTGATACTGGCTAGGAATTTGGCAATGTCATTTCTCAGGAGACAGGACCTAGATAGTTTTTAGGTTAAAATCCCCTAGAACAGCAATTTGATAGTAAGAATAGCAGATTTAAATTTCTTAAGGGACACTGGTGGAGGAAGGAAAGTGCTATTAGAAGATGACTATTTTTCCAGGAGGGAAGCTTTAGAAGGATCCATTCAGTAAAGTATCTGAGGAGTCTTTTGCTTGAGCAATGATAGTTGGGTTAATGTGATTTTTGTACAATTTGAGTGTCCTCACCTTGCCTATTGTCAGGTCTGTTATCTTGGATGAAATTACAGGAGGGGAGTAGATACTGAAAATTGTGGTTGGTTTGTTTAAGCCATGTTTCAAGGACAGTGTGATATTGGGTAAGTGGCCTGTAAGGAAGGAGCTTATTTGGTCAAGTTTATTAATGATGCTTTGGGTACTGTTTAACATACAAGATGGGGTAGAGATTTTGGGAAAAGTTTGTGGTGTTATTTAGTGGGAAGGACCAAGATAGGATTTAATGCTGGCTTTGAGGAGGATAATGAAGAGGGTTTGGTGAACCTGTAACCAAAAAGTACACAGTGAATGAATTCTAGGTGTTCCATATTTAAAGTGGTTCCAAGGTTATCCTTATAAAAGGGTTTTCAGAATTTTGCATATTTACACACACACACACACACACACACACACACACACACACACACACACACACACACACACACACACACACACGCACACACACACACATGCACGCACACACACACACACACACACGTGTATGTATATATATATATATATATATATATATATATATATATATATATATATATATATATATATAGATGTGTGTGTGTGTGTGTGTGTGTGTGTGTGTGTGTGTGTGTGTGTTTGTGTTTAGGCACTTAATCTATATTCTGTAAACTTTTAAATGTGTGAATAATCATTGGTTATGCAATGTATAAACTGCCTGCTGATATGGGAAAAATGTACCATGCGATCTATTAGATAATTAATTAGCAATACTATTTAAGTGGATGTTTTGCAAGTGTCACTAATTCTGAAGAAGTCCCTGAGTTTATCTGGATGAAAGCACTTAACATTTTCATGAATAAACTTGGAGTGTAATTCAGTAAAGCCTACATGGAGCTATTCTCCATGTAGGCATAGTGTTAAAGCTCGCACATGGAATCAGGATGCCGAGCAATCCAGGAAATAATACTTGGGGCGTGCACGAGCCTCCCAGCACTGTTCATACACGGTGGTGACTGCATAATGCAAATCACCTCATTTGCTGGTGAAAACCATGCAAATGAGGTGAATTTGCAATCCAGGAAGCAGACAGGCATCCGTGTAGGAGTCGTGTCTGCAAGAGAAATGTATGTGGTTAATATCCATTTATCGTAATGTAAAAATAAAAAAGGGGCCATGACAACTCAAGTAAAAGCATGTATTAGGTGCAGTAAGCATGCCAATGGCCAAAACAGTGGTTATATGCAATTAAAACTGATGCAATTAATGAGAAAGCAAAGTTTTTTTTATCACATATGACAGGTATAAGCAGTACTACATAGTAGATTGGAAAATTAAAATTAAAATAGCAAAATATGAAATATAAATCTTGGGTCTTGGAGGAGGAACGCCCTCAGCCTATCCCTGTAGACAGATGTAGGCATGCCCAGTACACCCTGGCCTTGGAAAAGAGGCAATGTATAGCACATACACTGACACCCTAGGGGCCCAGGGACTGACACCTCACTCCGACTCGCACTCACAGTAAAATGATGCCATACACATCACATTACCTGTACCTTTCCATGTATAGGCTGTGTTCTGTGTGCATCTGACAGAGTTAACCCTGAATCACTGTCCTCACAACTGCTGCAGGCACAAGATAAGTTACTCTTCTTAACAATAAATGAATGGAGTAGTAGACTGTAGTACCACATCCATGGTATTGCTGCATGTATGCAAGGGAATGGGGCGGGCTACTAAGATAGCAGCAGACAACTGATTGTTACGTGGGACAACAGTAAATGTCTACCAAATCCTGGCTGCCCCAGAATCTGCAGTAGTCCCCATGGTGCCAAAACTCACTGCAGTATATGGGGGACTAAGAAACTCCGGGGTCATAGGTCACATGCATGCATGTCATAAGTGCAATAAGTCGATGTTGGAGTCCCATACACACCTCTCAGCCTCTCACAGCAAGTCATCTGTACAAAGCCATAAAGAAATGTGTGGCAAAGGCCTACAAATAGGGGCAGTTATGAAATATTGCTCAGACAAACTTAGACAGTGATATTAGAGCAGGTTTTGCTGTTGCATTAAGTCTCTGAAGGGTAAGAAGTCTGAAACTCAAATGTATGTCATTACTTTCTAACTCTGATCTGTAATGATATGCCAGTATTTTCCAAGACAACCACAATAATTTGTAAATGGACCCGAATTATGAAGCAAACATCTGGACAGTCTGTGGTAATTTGTGCAATTGAGAGGTATGTCCTCCTCCCCCCAACACACCTGTGTTCCCATGGAAATGCAGTAACATTTATGTTTGTAGGCTAATAGCAGCAGACCACACATTCCCAATCAACTTGCTAACTTTTTTCATGTCCACAATATGCAAGGGTCAATGTGCTATGTCTGTGCATGGTCAATACTGTCAGGAAGTGGACAGCACTTACTGTTGGCTATTGTGGCTTAGTGGTCTAAGTACTGTGGTTCACAGGGTCTGTGGTTCAAGACTGGCCATGCTAACTATTTTGCATGTTGGCTACACCTATGGTAGGAGTTGTACACACTGTCCAGAAGTCAATATTTGTTACTGCAGGAAAGCTGGACAATGGAGGGACAGGGGGCCACACATATGGACAGTACACAGCTCGGAGTAACCTACACAGTACCTAGTAGAACAGCAGGTTATGACAAGGCAGTGTAGTGCCAGGTTATAAATGGTTGTCACATTACTGTGTCAGTACTGACATTAAGTCAGTGGGCACCATCCATAGCCCTGGAATAACAGAGTGTCACAGAATGTACACACCTATGCCTCACATATCTGTTCTGCTCCTCATAACATTGCATTTGCCTGCCAAACTATGTGCAAAACAATAACGGTTGATGTGAAACATCAACAGCAGACAGTTGAGAAGCAGATATCATACACAAAAAACATTCTACCAACTATCTATGCTTGGAAGAGCAATAGTAAGACCCTGTCCCCATGTCTGGGGCTGTGTCTGACTGTTATATATGGGCCTGAACAGACGTCAGTCTGTAAGAGTTTGACAGCTATGGCCAACATGTAGCCTTATAATAACACTGCAACACAAATCATCTGAGGAACACAGCAGATGTAGGGGTATAATCATGGACAGCCTGCTAAACAGATGAGGAGGGTAGAATCTACATCAAAGTAACGTCTATCACACCATCAACTGCCAGGTCCTGTGCAATGCTCAGAGCATATGTGTGTACTGGCAGCCCTGGTAGTTATCACGAATCCCACATATGGCATGCTTCACAGCTATACCAGGCATTTGCCAGGGGGGACATCCTGTACAGTCATCCAGTGGGGGATGCTGGATATGCCCTTGAACTGTGTATGATGATAACCATCAAAAATGCACAAGCACTCACTGAAGAATGCCATAATGAGGGACACGCACAAACTAGGAACATCATACACCATGTGTTTGGGCTGCTCCAGTCAGGGTTCCATTGCCTTGACATATCTGGTGGAGGCCTGCAGTACTCTCCAGCCACATGTGCAGACATGTTCATAGTATCTGCCATGCTGCATGATATGATCCTGCAGAAACAGCTGCGACAGGAACTTCACAGGGAAGGGGGACACAGGACCCACCATTGCTAAGGTCCCCACAGGCACAGGGTGAATCGGAGGAGGAACCCCCTCAGCCTGTCCCTGTAGGCAGACATAGGCATGCCCAGTATACCCTGGCTTTGGCAAAGAGGCAACGCATAGTACGTACACTGACATTCTAGGAGCTAGGGACTGACACCTCACTCTGACTCACATACACACAGTAAAATGTATGTAAGTCGCATCACATTACATATACCTTACCATGTAGAGGCCGTGTACTATCTGTAACTGACAGAGTCAGACCTAAGGCACTGTCCTCTCAACTGCTGCTGGCACAAGGTAAGTCACCTTATTAACAATAAATGAATGTGGTAGTAGACTGTGGTAGCATATGAACGGTATTGCTGCATATATGCCTGGGAATGGTATGGGTTACCAGGATAGCATCAGACAATGGACAGCTATTTGGGACAACAGGAACTCTCACCCAAATACTGGCTGACCCATATTATGCAGTAGGCCCTAAGCCAGCAAAATCCATTGCACTATGTGAGGGACTTACAAACAGTGGGATCAAAGGACAAATGCATGGACATCAATGTCGGAGTCCCATACATAGCTCTAATCATCTTACAGCAAGAAATCTGTACAAACCCATAAAGAAATGTGGGGCAAAGGCCCCAAAACAGGGACAAGTTGAAAATATTGCACTTACAAACATATAAAGTTAATAGAATAACAGCTGTTGCAGTAGCATGAATTCTCTGAAGATCATGAAGTCTGAAACTCAAATGTCTTGTCATTATTTTCTAATTTCAGTCTATAATGTTTTCACCATTATTTGTCACACAACCACAATTTCATGAAAAATGTGTCCAAATTATGAGCTAAACATCTGCACAGTCTGTGAAGATGTGTACACTTGAGAGGTATGTCACCCTCCCTTCAACACACCTGTGTTCACATAGAACTGCAGTAACATTTAAGGTGATAGCAGCAGGCCACATATTGCCAGGGCTGTCACAATCAACTTGATAACTTGTTCCATTTCTGCAATATGCAGGGGTCAATGTGCTATGTATGTTAATGGTTATTAGTGTCAGCAAGTAGACACCACTTCCTGGTGGCTGTTGTGGCTTAGTGGTCTAAGTACAGTCTGGTAGTTGTCAGGGTCCATGATTCCAGACTGGCCATGGCAGCTATTTTGTATGTCAGCTATGCCAATGGTAGAAGTTGTACACACTGGTCAGATCTTAATATTTGTTTCTACAGGACAGCTGGACAATGGAGGGACAGGGGGCCAAACATATGGACAGTACACAGGTCTGAGTAACCTACACAGTGCCTACTACAATAGCAGGTTGTGACAAGTCAGTCGAATGCCAGGATATAAAGGTTGCCACGTCACAGTGTCAGTACTGACAACAAGACAGTGCACACCGTCCATACCCATGGAATAACAAGGGTGTCACAGAATGTCCACATGTATGTCTCATATATATCTGTTCTCCTTGTAATAACATTGCATTTGCCTGACAAACTATTGGCAAACCAATAAAGACTGATGTGAAAACAGCAATGACCAACAGTAGAGATGCAGATGTCATACCCATAAGTCAATGCAAGCTAATATAAAACCATTCTACCAACTGTGTACGTTTGGAAGAGCAATATTAGCAGCCTGCCCCCATGTCTCTGGGCCTTTATCTGACTGTTGTATATGGGTCTGTCCAGATGTCTTTCTGTAAGACTCTGAGAGCTATGGCCAACCAGCAGCCTTACAATAACAGTGCAACACAAACCATCTGAGGACCACAGCAGATGTATGGGGCACAATAATGGACAACCTGTTAAACAGGTACAGTCAGAGGTGTGAGGTCTGTAACCCTGTGTGGGTTGTTATGACACCTACCCCACATACCATAACTACGAAAACATAACAGCAGCAACTGTGGACAAAGACCGTGATTGCACTATAGAAGGACAAAGACACACATATAAGGGGAAGGGGAACCACTGACCAAACAAACATAGAATGTGCACACTAGAACAATTTCTGCTATAACATAGTTCACTGCCTTGTATGGGGTCAGTAAACAAATGTTGTTCACTGCTCCCTCACATTATTTTTTACTGATCTGCCACTCACATACCAGGTATCACCATGCTATGTAGAATCCTCCACACATATTACTGAAAACTCTGCTCAGTCCAATGCACTCTGTACCCACACCAGGATATGACTCAGTTAATAAGGATAGCACACAGCAGGAGATTCCTCACACAGTATATCACTGAGGTGCTGGACTGTTTACACAGGTTCATTAACCAATCGGCTTTATCACATAAAATCCTGGACCAGACTACAGCTACCACTGGAATGGAGTCAAACGCTTACTACTGAAGGTCTTACTGGGCATGCTCCTACACTTAGAGAATTACAGGCCATGTATAAACCCACATCTGACTATACAACTCTGTTATCAGGATATGTCTTCGCATACACACAGCTATGTACACCTTGACTGTGTCTCCCCACCCCCATCAGACGGGAGTAACTGCAGCTATCTGGAGGTGGCACATATCTGATATATCTGCATCTGTTGAGTGTGATAGACATACACATATATAGGAAACATATACAAATGTGTGTGTGTGTGTGTGTGTGTGTGTGTGTGTGTGTGTGTGTGTGTGTGTGTGTGTGTGTGTGTGCGAGGGTGTGTGTGTTTGTAGGTTAAAGTATTGTGAGGCATTTTCCACCCAGTAAACTTCCACTTCCCTACTTTACAAGGCTTGTTGATGTCATTCACCTTAGAAGAACCTTTAGACACTTTTCAGCTCTATAAGCTCTGTGGTGCATGCGATAAGTAGGCAGCACTATAGTAAATACAACTAGGTAGGTAGGGGTTTGAATCTCAATATAGCCAACTATACTACTGAATATGTTTGTGTGTGAAGTATATCCCCTGTGTGTGTTGGTTCTAACATTTTAAGGCCTGTTGAACCCCTCCCTCTGGCATTACTTTAAAAATATTGCTGTTGTTATCTACCTTAGCTGCACCATGTCAAACTCTACAGGCCATACCAGTCATCTGTACTGATGTATGCAGATGTTTGCAACATATATGTGGTCTGTGTCTCATAACAATGGGGGATTATGCTAAATCATTTGCAAATATGTGTCAGTTGCCATGCAGACAGGGGCTTCAGACGTCATACCCATCTAATTATTCTGATGCAAGATCTGGTACACTATCACTTGTCAAGGTTTGTAAGAACAATATGTGAGAACAGTCCCTATTTTGTGGTGTATCCCACCATTCATGAAGGCATTCACAAGATTAATTGGTGTAAGAGGATGTAAGATAAGTTCCTGGCATATAATCTCTGTGGTGCATGCAATATGTACATAGCATTATGGTACGTATAAGTCAATAGGTACATGTTCTAATCTGACTTTTGCCAACTGTGTGAGTGTATGTATTTATATATGCATATCCCCTGTGGCTGTCTTGTTTGTGTGTACGCAATGGTTATACCATTCTGTGTGGCTGTTCCACCCTGTTAACTCCCCCATTGCCAACCCATTTAGATGCCATCCACCATAGAAGCACAGTTACACATTTTCTAACACAAAGGCACTGTGGCACATGCAATCGTCTCTTCTGTCTGTATTGTACATAACAAGATAGGTAGGTGTTATAATCATGGAAGTGTCAACTCTTTGTGCATGTGTGTTTTAATGTATATCCCCAGTCAGCTGTGTATGTGTGTTTTTGTTGGCTCTGCCATGTTAAGGGCCTTTGAACCCCCATTGGCAATCCTAACAGGCCCTGCAGTTGTCACCCACCTGAATAGTAGTGGCAGACACTGCAACATTATAGTAGCAGTGTGGTGCTTGTGTTATGCATATAGCAGTACTGTATATAAAACTAGGCAGGTAGAGGTTCTACTGTCAACAAGGTCAGGCCATGAGTGCATGTGTGTGTGTATGTATGTATGTATATCCCCTTACAGCAGTCTAACTGTGTTACGGCCACCAGCATACCTCTCAAACCCTCACAGACAGAAGTCTGGTTAAAGCCACATTGAACAGTGGGGCAAAGGCCAAACATTGAGCACAAGCTTCTTATATTGCTGTGACATGCATGGAAAGTAGATAACAGAATAGGTTGTGCATTTGAATGTACTTTCCAAAGGATATGTGTTGTGACATGACAATAGCCATCATTAATCTGTAATGTTAGTCTGTCATGCTTTTCCAACAACTTGCCAGAAAACCACAATATTATGACAAATGGAACCAAATTATGTGACAAACATCAGGACATTCTGCAGACATATGTAGAGGTCAGAGGTATGGCCACCATCTGTACCACCCTGCAGGTTGCAGTCCATGTTTGGCAAGGTGTGACCTGTAATGACAACTGAAACAATACAGTGGTCCGGAGAGTGTAGGACAGCAGATATTTCATAAAGTTGTCTGTAATTGCATAGAGCAGTTATTGCACATCAGAAGCACCATAATATTATGACAAATAATGTAAGCTAAGGTAATGTCACACAAAGAAGGTGTCATAGTAACACACCAAAGGAAGTCCTGTGTGTTGCACTTGTCATGGGTGTGGTATGTCCTGCCAACTGTCACATTACTACAAGACGTGTCCCACAGTCCACATTTGATAAGGTGACAACCACAATCTGTGTCACCTATGTGTGTGCAATATGTAGACATGAAGGCCTTGTGACTACTTTCTCCCCCAATAATCCACAGGTATATACGCATGAATGTTAACAGGCACCACCCACATATGTAGGTACTGCCTAAGTCTGTGTCAACTGTAAGTACTGAGCAGTCTGTCATTGAGCCATAAACTGCTAACACACTGCAATGAGCCATACAATGGATATGGAATGGTGCCAAGATCCTGGCATCATGCTGAATGCAGACAACAGTGTCATCATACCATACAGCAAAGACATGACCCCAGTATTCTCCACATCAGCACCAACCCCATAAACACACATACTGCGATGACAGACATGCGTTGTCAGGATGCTAACAATGTTGCATTCAGGTAGCAAGTAGTGGCAATGGTCAGAAAATGCTTTTATGTGGTTCACCACATTGGTACAGAGACCACATAAGACAAATGGTGGCCAGTGCCTCTGAATAGTCCTCAGTCAGTACAACAATACATTAGCAGCATGGCTGGTCTGCTATACACTTATGCAGACATCCACAGAAACTGTGAAGGCTATGTTAGCACCCACAAAGGTCAGCCATGGCCCTCAACACCTGTCTCATACAGACAGCCTGTAATCAATACTGCCCAACTGGTTATCGGCCAGGTTGTCCACAGGTGTCTGTGACATGCCTAGATGGCAATGCTGTGCTCAGCCTTTCAACAGCTGCCTCATATATGAGAGTATAACTCTGCACATATTACTGGCATGAGAGGCCTGCATCGCATATGAGATAGCAAAAACACATGTTGGAGAGTCAGGTCTGGCTCCCAGAGGCTGCCCTGTGTCAGGACTACACTCCCCAAACATGTCAAACACACTACTGTGCATACCCTCATCAACTGCATCAAGATTGAGTGGATGGGAAAAACATCTGTTTTTTTTAATTTCTCCAAGTCTCTTGGATTTCTAATACCATGACAGGAATGGGCCCCATTCCTAAGTCAAGGTACGATTAAAGTTCATGAAATTAGTATTGTTTCACTCTTTGATTTTGGCCAAAAGTGCTCTTCGCAGCACCCACAATATGCCCAGAAATGACTCCTTCTGCAATTCGTATGGTGTTACATGAATTGGTAACATATCTAAATACGATTGTAAATTCTTTTTTATAAGAACAGTTGCTCCTATTTCTGTTGAAACTGTCTGGGCATCTTTCTTCCACATGGCTCTCATTTCTGCCTGCAGATCAAGGTAGTTCATAACTTTGTGTCTCTCTGTATGCAAGACACTGTAGTCACTAGGTGTGTCGATTTCAATGATCAATGCTACTTTTGTCTTCTTTTCTTGGACCACTATATCTATTTTTTTAGCATCTATCTTTTGAACTGTTGGTATTGGGTGATCCGATGTGATATAAACTTCATCATTTCCTATGACTATTTGTGGCTCATATTTCCAGTGTTTTTCAGCCACTTTAATGCATAATGTTTGCACAATCTCTAGTGTAATAGTCTTGCCACATTATTATGCCTTTCAGTATACAGTCCCTCTGCCATTAGTGCATTGCAACCAGCAACAAGGTGTGCGACTGTTTCCAATTCGGTTTTGCAAAACCTACTTATGTCTATTAATCCCACATGTTTAATGGACTTTGTAAACCAGTGTGTATGTAGCCCACTATCTTGGGCTGCCAATATTAACCTTTCATTTCTTGATGTGAATTCACCTCTCCTTAACCATTCCTGCATTTGTTCTTGATCAACATGAGGCTCTTCCAGAAGTTTTCTATACTTGCTACTATATTTACATTTTACCATATTTCTTGCCTTCTTATCTGGTCCTTCACCTTATATTCTTTCTTTTGTTTTTTAGCACATTCAGTTGCTGCCTGGTTTTTATCTACTTCTGGTTTGATTTCCATTCTTGCTTGATGTCGATATGCTTCTGCTAAATTAAACAGAGATATCATCTTAGATTTATTCTTCTTATATTTCAAAACTTTCACTACATTTGGATCTTGTGAGGTCAGTAGATATGTGTGGAGTCCCACATTTGCAGATATATACATGTAATCATTTTCAAGGTAGCCCATACCTCCTTCAGAATGGGGAATATATAATCTTGGTATACACTGATTTTTATGAATTATTTGGTGAGCATGAAGCATCTTTTTTGTTTTAATATCCAATCTTTCCAACACCTTTTGGGGCTAGTCAATCACTCCAAAACTATAAGTCAGGACAGGAAGAGCAAATTGATTTATGGCTTGGATCTTGTTCCTAGATGTCAGTGCTGTTTTCAGGATTAATTTAAGTCTTCTAAAGTATCTATCCCTTGGGTTCAACCTGTGTTCAGCAATGCCACTGGCAACAGGTGCTGATCAATGATTCTGTTGGGATAAAGTAACAGCTAGGCTTGTAAGGGACCCAGGGCCAGTACTCTAGTAACTTCCTCTGTATCTATGAACCTGTGAACCTATGGGACACCAAGGTGACATGTATGAAGGCTGTCTGGCTGTGTCAAGGGTATGCATGCAAGGTTACACTGTCTGCCCCCATTGTCCCTCACACACTGTTGCACGCATACGCACCTAGGTAAACATGGACATATACAGCTGTACCTTAGCAATGAAAACATCTCTGTGATTCCACTCCCCCATACTCGGCTTCAGTAATGGCAACAGCTTCCCAGGACATACACACACAGACATCTGTAACAGAAACAGAATAAGGTCTGTGAGACAACAGTCAGTCAGCAGTACTAACAGCAATAAGAATCATGCCACAAAGGTACATACACTTTGATGTGTACCCATGACAATTGGCAGCAGACAGCATCTTACACGGCATAACAGTACTACACTACGCACTGGGATTACCTGTAGTATATTCGCACTGTGCATCAGACACATATTAGCATGTCCCGGCATCGATGGTATGAATAACAGGGATGTTGCACAAATATCATCACATGCACAGGGTGTGATGTAGGGTTGCCAAAGGACTTGGCTGTGCCACACAATTGACATTGTGTGTGTGTCTGGAGGCGTGGTGGTCAGCTGGGCCATGGAGAGGAGCTGTGTGTGTGTAGAGGCGACATGCATTTGATAGTAATGTGTGTGTGTGTGTGTGTGTGTGTGTGTGTGTGTGTGTATGCACACAGCCAAGCCATGTGCTAGTCCTACACAAGGGTAGGTTGGACAGCCACAGTCCATACATGGCAGGATGTACAGCTCACTGTCTCCAGCCATAACACAGGAACTGGTCCTGCCAGGAGTGTCACTGGTACCACCTTGCCCAATGCCAGATGAAGTATTATTTCCTGATGGTGACTGTTGTCAGCTGGGTCCATATCCCTCACGGGATTGGCCAGGACAATGTGCCCATGGCCTGCTAAATTGAGGTGTGGACAGCATCCTCCCTTCAGTAGTGCTGGTAGTACTACCACTAAGGGAGTGAGAATGTGCACAGCCACGTGGGCTCTCAGCTGATGTTGTTGCTGACCTATGTCCATGTGTCTGACTCCCTACTCCCACCACATGTTCAAGCACAGACATTGCACAGTTATTGACTGACAATGTGTCACTCCATCATCTATCTATGACATCAACAAAATAATGTATGGCATCATGCATGCCAGGAAGTGTTGTATCCATGACCCTGAGCATCCATCTGTGTACTGTTCACAATGTGCCTGTTCCTCCATGATGGGCCAAAATATGCATAGGGTGATACATGCTGTGACACCTCTGACAGTGGTTGGATGGGCAGCATTCCTTCTTCGAGCACTTCTGTCAATCTGCCTGTGTGGGACCTCACCAGGTCTCTGACTATGGCTAGTGTCTACAGTCACAGATGCCATAGTCACCACACTACCCTGTTTGATGCCACCACTCTCTGACTGTCTGATATTTGTGGCTGCTGGGGACTGAGTATGTGTGGGCATACGGACCGTGTGCAGGAACATTGGGAGTGGAAGTGGGATGTCAAACAATGGCACATATGTATCCCCGGACAACTTCACCTGTGCCTCACTATGGCCACCATCATCATCAGAGTCTGATGAGACACTGACATCAGGTTGTGAGGGGTAGAGACCCAACCACAACATACGAAAGGAAAATTCAATGAAAAACACACCACAAGAGCCTTCTTCCACTGGAAAATAATTTAATGAATGATCTGGTACCTCGGCAGTTCGCCTTCAAGGATCAAGGATGAAGGCGAACTGCCGAGGTACCAGATCATTCATTAAATTATTTTCCAGTGGAAGAAGGCTCTTGTGGTGTGTTTTTCGTAGAGACCCAACCTCCATGTTCACTTCTGAGGGGAAGACAACATAAGTAAATTACTTCCTGCACTACAATGTTTGTTGATCCACACACACACACACACACACACACACACACACACACACACACACACACACACACACACACACACACGCACATGCACACACACACACACACACATGCACACATCCACACACATACACACACACACACACACACACACACACACACACACACACACACACACACACACACACACGCAAACACACACACACGCACACACACATGCACATATCCACACATGCACATACACACACACACACACACACACACACACACACACACACACACACACACACACACACACACACACACGCACACACACACATGCACACACACACACACACACACACACACACACACACACACACACACACACACACACACACACTCACGTGGTTTGCCACAAAGGCATTATACAAACCACACCTTCTGACTGGTGCCATGCATGACACACAATCAGACCACAACAGGCACACTCTGGACAGGCCCTCAACAACATGCATTGGAGCTATGTCCAATTAATGTTGATACTACTACACACCTGTGAGATATGTGAGAAGTGGTAGTATGTTCTGGACCTTCGCCTAACACACAGTACACCCATGTACACATTATTAATGTACCCCTGAATAGCACAGTGGCTACACCTACACAAAAGTATTTGCCAATATGTTTACAACTCCTCCAAATAGGCTTCTGTGATGAACAATGTGATGCACTGCAGTGAACCCCACCACAAGTGACCATGCACATATTACAATATGGTTATGCTTAACAGTTGTGTGCATGGAAAACTGGCTGCCCTTAACATGCCTAGGGTAGAGGTGAGCCACATCATGACAGTTCCACACTCACCAACTTCAGACTGATGTTCTGCAGCCACACCAGAGGGACCTATGGAGTTGTGGGGGAGAGTTACTGTCAGCACACACACATGTGGCAGAGGTACAGGATAATCTGTACAGCTGTGAAACTACCCAAATCGCTGACATTCACAATATGTGTGCACATGTGTGCATTATAAATCCCCAACCACAAATGCAGATTGACCTGAAATATGCATACAGGTATGTAAAGGTCACCACTATAAATGCTACAGTATTAATGTGATGCCCACTGGAGCTTTACCTGGATGCTCCTCGGCTGTGGAATCTGTGCCATCCACCTCCACGACATATGTAGTCATGGTTTCCTGGGAAGTGGTGGCTGAACCAAGGTTTGCAAGGAACTCTTCAGTGGTTGAGAGTGGTACTTGAGTAGTAGGCCCTTCACCTGTGGCTGCATGGTCCCTGGCCACAGCTGCAACCCATTGCTGTGCATTGTGGATGAGGTCTGCGGCATGGTGTCGGACCTATTCATAGCTCCTGTCTCAGTGGCCCACATTGTTGACATTTGCTTCAACTTCTGCCTATAGGACAGTGTGTTGCTGCTGGTTTTGATGGCTCCTTCCCAACAGTTCCTGGTGATGGAGTCTGAGGGCATCAATGATTGCAGCAGTCTCCACTTATGAGAAGGGTGGGTTCTGTCTTTGGTAAATCCTACCTGAAAGACACGAACAGGGGAACACATCAGAGGAGCACATACATTGGCCACCATTATATACAGACTCTACACATCCACTTTTACATCTATCAGCACAGTCTGTGTGTGGCTATCGGCAACATACTGGCATTACAGGCATGTGTTGGCCCCCTGATCCTGATGTTTCACATTCCCCCCAATGAGGACCATTAATGTGCATAATTCTCTGTTCATCATTCACATCACACAGCACATACAGCAGCTGGGTTCATCACAGAGGTTCCCCACCAGGGAATAGCAACCCATCAAACATCTACCATACACCTATCGGCTATAAGGCCAACCCTCTACATGGTTTCATGCATAATCCTCAGGAGTGACTACACTCTGGCATGCCAGGCAATCATGGACTCCACATTGCTGGGACTGTTGCATGAGTGCAAGTCATGCTCTGCTCTTTTAACACACACACACACACACACACACACACACACACACACACACACACACACACACACACACACACACACACACACACACACACACACACACACACACACACACACACACACACACACACACACACACACACACACACACACACACACACACACACACACACAACCTCCACCTGTTGAGTCACCTGAACTGGCCTTGTTGACAGCTCGGATGTGTGTCCCACGCAATCACCCTGTGGTGGAATGGGCACCATGTTCACATCAGGCAAGGTAGCTACCTACACCTTTGCAAGTGTAACCTGGTCAACTGGATGGTTAAAAGCACATATACCCTTGGGATACCACCTGTGTCCCTGTTGGATGGGGAAGTCAGCTGCTGACTTCCATACACATGGGCTATCATGTGGCCTAGGCATATAGCTGCTCAGGGCCCATAGCCTAATAACCTCATATGGTACCAGGAATAACAAAAATGGTCTTACTGCTGTGACAGATTGTGTTATTATGTGTCTACATACATCACTGCCATCAACTGTTGGGTGTCACCTATGGCCTGCATTACAGTAACATGTCATCCAGCTTACATCCCACAAATAGATGAGTGCTAATACAGGTGCATGTGGACATCCCTGTAACATCTGAGGAACACAATAACAGAGAGCAGTGCATTGCATATATGTTGTAGAGTGACCTCCTCATAGGTGTCTGACATCTGCACTATCCAGATGTTTGCGGAATGTGTACATATGCCTGATAGATGTAAACCACCCTGCCAGACAACTGTCTATTTCTGGACACCAGTTGAACAATACATGATGGTTATCCACAGAGTTTGGTGAATGTGTCTGTGACATGCCAGACTCCTGGGGACACAGTAATGGTACATGAATATCTGGTACTGTATCCATTCCCTTACATTGTATGCTTAGCATGACTGCTGCTGAGCCACAGCCAGCATTCCCCACCTACTACTACCTACAACCTGATTTCCTGCTGCAGGGGCTCACCAGGTATGCTAGCCATCGATCAGATACTGGTGTGGAGTACACACTGACCCAGCCAGAGTATGTCCAGGAATGGTCAGGGTGACCTGGACAATCTGTGAATTAATACTGTATGACATTGGTAGACTGAGAGTGGCTCAATGACAGTACATGATGTGATATGCCAGTGGTATCCACCAGTATGGACTGTCACTGTGATGCCCCTGCACTGGCCCAGTAATCAAGTAGCTGCAATCCTCTCGACTAGCACCAGTGTGGGACATACACAATGGGGGGACGACACGTACACACACCGTGCAGTACAAGCACCCTCCAGAGCACACAGAGATCAAAGTCAGTCTGGGGCTGGTTTCTTCCTCTCTCTCCAGATCTCCAGTAAGACTCCCCACTGGCACAGCTATATGGTTAACATATCAGCAGAGCAGTCAAGCAAAAACCTCCATCACCCTTCCTATCCCTGCCCAAGTAGCTGACACACACACACTTTGAGATTTTATTTATAAATCACACAAACACACACACACACACACACATGCGCACGCACACACACACACACACACACACACACACACACACACACACACACACACACACACACACACTCCTAGGAAAGGTTGGCACAGGTTTACTAGCTATGGTCCAGACATAAAGGTAGTTCTGATTGCCACTATTCAGCTCTTTATCAGCTACTCTAAGGCCCTTACCAAAGGATGACAAATCCTACTGTGTGATGTGCCTATTATCCAAATGGTAAGTGTGACCAAGACTATTAGAATGGCCTATACAGTGTCACCAAATACGTATGCAAGTATTCTAAGAGCTTACTTAGTTCTATACAGTCCAGATACAATTACAAGGTTTGACTACCTTTAATAATGACTAATAAAGGAACATGGCAATACTCAATTAATACTGTAACTGCAGAGTTCAGACTCACACGGAATAATTTAAGACAACATTGCAGGACAGTCTGAAATAAATACAGCAAACATCTAAAGTAATAGGTTTATACGTTCATAGGATGATACTAGCCTATTGGCCCAGAGGCCCTTATAAGCCTAGCCAAGAATTTTGCCCATGTTCCTTCAAAGTCAGCACCTGTTCTCCTGTCCAGCAGGGACACATGTGGGATCCCAGGGGTGTATTTTCTGTTTCCCATCCAGTTGTCCAGGTTCTCATTAAAGAGGGTTAGAGAGATAATCTGCTTGACATGGAGAAGGAGTCTATTCCACAAATGGGGGAGTCCTTGGGACTCAAATCTAATCCACCAACAAGTGCTATCCATGTCACAGATCAGGTTAAGGCCTTCCATGTGGGCTGCGTGAGTGGAGTTTGTCTTACAGATATCAGCAACTCCATCAAGACTGTGTCGGGAAATGGCCTTGTATGGCAGATGCAGGTCACCTTTGAGCAGTTTGTATGAGACTGAGTTGATGGACAGGGCTTTTAGCCTATCTGTATTGGACAGGTATTTGAGACCCTGGATTTTCCTGGTCAGGAACCTCTGTGGTCTCTCCACTTGCTGCATGTGCTTGGCAAAGTACATGCCAAAGGGACATTGTACTCTATAATGGGTCTGATAAGGGAGGAGTACAGGGATGTTATGACCCCCTTATTCCTGGATGAAATACCCTTATTTATGAGGTGGGCCATGTAGGAAGCTGTCCATACAACGGAGGCAAAGCTGTGGTCAAAATTCAGGTTGCTATCAACCTGGGTGCCCAAGTCCCTCATGGCTGATTGCATGCTTAGTACATTGTTATTGATGTTGTAATTAGTGGGGATGACATTTTCCCCAATATGGATAATGATGCATGCCTTGACATTCATTTTGAGGCCATGCTTCTGGCACCAGTCATTAGTTTTGGTAAGGTGGTCTTGGAGGATGTTCACATAACTAGGAAAATTTAAGACAGCACCCAGCTTGCAGTCATCTGACAACTTGGTTAGCCACAGACCACTGGTTTTGATTTTCACCTCAGAAAAGTATATGCCAAACAGTAGAGGCTCCAAGACTGATCCTTGGGGTACACAACTCATACGGGTCTACAACTAGAGGTGGCTTCCCTTACTTTGACTGAGTGCGTTCTATCAATGAACCAGTAAGCTATCCATCTGGTAACATACTGGTTGATGTCTAGCTGGGAGGTTTATGTATTATGCCTGAGTGGGGAATTGTGTTAATGGCTTTGGCTAGGTCAAGGTAGACACTGTGCACTGTCTCTTCCATAGCTTTGGTGTCTGTTTTGAAGAAGTCGACCAAGTTTAACAGGCATGATCTCCCTTTGACAAAAACAAACTGTATGGGCTCAAGTGCTTGGAGGTTGCCAATGTCCTTGTTTATAAGGACCATAATAATGCACTCCATGGCCTTGCAGATCAGGCTAGTTAGGCTGATGGGCCTATTATTGCCTAGGCCAGTGGATGCTCCACCATTGTATAGAGGGATGACAGTGGCTCTTCTCCATTCAGCTGAGATGAAGACATTGCTCAGGCTGTGGTTGAATAGGGTGTCTACTGGGGGTGTATATTAAAAAAAATGAAAGTTTTAAATAACGGACACTCACATGAGCAAAAATGAAAGACCTTGAACTCCTTATTGTGGGGGAGCTACACCCCCACACCCCCACTAACTATATAATCCAACTCCGAGATCTCACTACAGTGAGGAAAGGGCAAATATTCAAATCTTCACTGTACTGCAATCCTAAAAAAAAACTTTCAATGTCCTGCATTTTTGCTCATGTGAGCATTCATTATTTAAAACTTTAGTTTTTTTAATATATTTTTAATTTTTATAAAAAAATGTTCTCCTTAATTTTATGCAAGCATTTTTAGCGGTATTATGTAGGTCAAATATAGTATGTATTTAGTAGTAAACTAACTTATGTTGAATTGATTTTTTTGTTAAATTGAAATGTTTTTTTTTACTGGTTGGTTGTGTCATGTGCTTTATTGAATGGATTACTTAAAGTGTAGTTTTAAAATGGATCAAGTATACTGATGAAGGGTGTTACCTGAAAGCTTTGTTCTCTCTTATGCAAATAAATCAATTTTGAGCATTTTTTCATCTGTTTTTGTCTCTATTTGAAGTGGAATAATTCAACAGAGAGAACTTTCTGCAGTTGGTTGTTGTATTTAATAGTTTCATGTAGCACAGCCAGGAATGTTATTGGGTCCCATGGATACTTTATTTTTTGCCTTTGAGAGGGCATTAAGGACCTGCTCTATGGTGATGAGGTGAGGGGAAAGGTGCTGGGGATATCCTGGTTTACTGAAAAGGGGGGACGGGGATGAAGTTTTCACTGAACCTGTCTGCCAGCAATTTGGCTATATCTATGGCGTTTGTGTATGTGGTGTTATTGACCAACAGTTCAGAGCAGATTTGGGTGTTTCCTTTGAGATTGTGAGCATATGCAAAGAAGGCCTTGTGATTGCCTTGGTGGATGTGGCCAATTTGGACTCATATTTAGCCTTAGAGGACTTCACCAGTGACCTTATTTGCTTGTTCAGACAAAGGAGAAATTGCTTCCAACTTGGCACCTGCTCCTTCTTGGCCCTGGACAGCAATTTTTTTTCCTTCTGTTACAGAGTCTGTGTATTGCTGCTGTCCACCAGACAGGTTTACTCTTCCTTGAGAAAGATGATTTAGACCTGTCAGGTACTGCTGAGTCCATACAGCTATGTAGGTGCTCATACAGTTTTTTGGTGTAGGCTTGGACATTAGTGCTAGCTCTAACTGAAGAGATGGTGGCTGTGAAGCTGCTTATACCTGCGCTCAAGAGATTGTAGTCAGCTTTGGAAATGTTTTTTCATTTGACCCTGACAAGGGGTGGTCAGGGGAGATGGTGACTTCAAAAGTGATTGCATTATGTTCAAATCTTACCAAGGAGGATGACACTGTAGGAGTGCTACAGTGACTACATATGTTGGTGAGGACCACGTACAGGATATTTTCACCTCTCATAATGGTGTCGACCAGCTGATCCTATGTGTTGCCACTGACAAAGTTAAGTAATCTCTGGGCATTCATGTTTGGGCTAGAATAGATCTTGCACTCTATGGTTGGGTAACTAAAGTCAGCCAGGTTCAAGATAGAGGGTTGAATATTGATGTATTCAAGTAAGTCCAGATAGGTGGAGAGTGTGTGTCCTGAGTCATGGTTGGGGGGTCTGCAGCTAGCTATGATTTGTATAGGAGTTTTGTCAACAGTTAACTGCACTTGGAGTGTCTCCTGTGAGTCATACCATCTGAGCACCCTGGAGGTGTGTATGCCTTTGATAGATATTGAAACTCCACCTCCTTTGGCTTTGTAGCCCTCCATTTGGGGTCTGAAAGTATAGTAGGAAAAGTAACCTGGTAAGATTGGGCTCCCCACAGCTTTGCAACAGGTTTCAGTGATGGCACAAATGTCAGCATCCTGCAGGGAAATTAATACTTGTAATAAGTGCAGTTTCATGCTAAGACCCCTAGCATTTAGCAGCATGACCTTCACATTTCATTTATAAGAATTTTCCATGTTGGTAATTTTGTGTTCATGACTTTACCTAAAAAAGGCACAAAGGGGGAGGCAAGAGCCTTTGGTCTGTCAATCTATACTGACTTCTGACCGATACAGCAAGTGTCCTAGGTTCTTAATGTGATTGCATCTCTCACATATTGTGTTCCCAGGTGGTAGTAGTAGAGGGTTGTCTGTGCACATAAGGCAGTTGCTACACTGTCTCACGATGCCCATATCAACCAGAGTAGCAGGAGAAACCACAGGAAAATGCCCATCCATGGTTATCAGAATCTGTGGAAGAGAGGTCATGGATGGCAGAGTGGGTACTATCTGAGGATAGTACCTATCGGTGTAAGTATGTCTGGATAAAATCAATACAGTAGCTGCAGGTGAGGGCCTCACTCACACAGGAGCGCTAGTAATGGAAAACAAATGCAACTGAGATACCTCACAAAGGGTTAAAAAAGAACAGCTGTGGTGCATAATGGGCAAACAAGCACAAACCCGCACAAATGCTGGGTTTAAATACCACAAAAACAAAGTTAAAATAGAAACACTGGAACTGACCAATCAACCCTTGTCCCTTAGCTCTTAGCTCAATGCCCTATGCTAGACCAGTTCCAGCCAGTTCACTTACTCCTAGCAAGTGCAGGTAGGCCCTGTCCAACAGGAGATGTTGTAGCAGGAAAAACAGGAATCACACAAACAGATCCGAATACAGAAAAAAACTGTAAACAGACTACACCAAAGATATTTAAACTCTGTTTATGTCAATTTAACACAGGAGAACATATATACACTTAAATATAAGAGTAGCAAACAGGAGCAAACTGATTTAAACAAATTAACCAATTAACCAATTAACCTATAAAAAAGCTTAAAACTGAGCCCTGTCCCAGTAGTCTTCAATCAGACAAGTTCTAACTGCACACTCCAGCCACTAGGGTAGAGGGGAACCCTCTCCAAAAAAAGATGGCCTGGATTAGTGCTCAAGTTATACAGACAAAGCTAGATTCAGTAGGTCTGAATCTTGTCTATGCTACAGCAAACAAGGTGCACCAATTTCCAAAAGACACAGTTCAAATAGGCAGGCACAATAAGCCTTTAACCAGCACTTCCCAACTCAGATGGGCACAATCTACCCTCTCCTCACACAAGAGTGCAGACCACAAACCTTATGAATATAAAATAGCTGGCCTGAAGCCCAAGTGCTTAAACCAGAACTAAGACACTTTTAGAATAACAGACACTAAGCGTCCAACCAGCAAATCCCAACTTAGAAGGATGTAAGCTACCTCTCCTCCCACAAGAGTGCAGACCACAAACCTTTTTAATGTAAAACAACTGGCTGAAGCCCAAGTGCTTAAACCAAAAGGCTTAGAATAACAGTTACAATTTAATCAGGCTACTAACAAGCAATAATAAATGTAGCAGAATAAGTGCAATTGAGTACTTTTAAGAAAATGCAGCAAAAGCAAAATAAAGTAATAAGGTAGGAAGAAACACAAATACAGTAAAATTATATTTCTTTTAGGTTAAGTGGGAAGTGATGAAACATTTTAATTTAAGGTTGGAAAACTAAGAGGGGGGGGGGGTTCCTTCCCAAATGATCTCTCTCTACTCAGTAGAATAAGATGATTAGATGGGACTCTAAGGAATGTCCAAAATGAGATCTATAGTAGGGGTGGGCAACTCAAAAGCCACCAAATATAAGAACATAACAAGGACTGCATGGGTGGGAAGGGGAACTCTTAAAACTCCAACAGAACAGAAAACTTAAAACAAAAATATGTAAGACTAGAATAAGATGCACAATAGAACTGATCAAACCTGCTTCAAATCAACATTAAATGCATAGATGACTGATACTTAGAGCAATGCAGACCACACAAACACCAGCTAACTACAGATATTTCTAGATAAAAGAGCAATGCTGTCTCTCAACTCCTCCCACTAATTAACTGATGCTATTCACAGGTTGCAGAGGAATTCTTTGGGAACTATTTTAACTGACCCTAGCCAAGAACTCTTAAATCTCCAACAGAACAGAAAACTTAAAACTAAACAACTGTAATACTAGAATAAGATATAAAATGGAAGTGATCAAACCTTAAATAAAGAGCTTCAAATCAAAATGAAATGCAGAGATGAGTGATACTCAGAGCAATGCAGAACACACAAACATCAGAGAGATATATTATTTTCCCATCTATATGTAAACGGTTTTACATTTCCCTAGTTCCTTACTATTAGCAAGGCAAATGTAGATGAGTGGATGTTGTCAGATACAAAGACACATACAAAGGTCTTTCTCTGAGACATCTCTGAAAGTAATAATCAACATTAATGCTGGGTTAGCTCAGATTACATCAGTGTTTGTCACCTGTCTTCAGTTCCGAGGTTAACAGCAACTAACATATATTTTTGCTTCTCTGCATCAAAAATACATATCTGCCTGATGTTTGTGTAGAACTGGAAGTCATAACACAGTTAAACACTTTTACATTTTTAACCTAGTAATTATTTGTTTCAAGACAATACAAAAACCTCTAGCTGTCAACATTTATATCTGCTTGCTGCACTGAAACTGAGATAACACATTTATAAAACAAGTTCAGCTTATTTACTTGAAGTTTTGCAACTTATGTCTGTATGTTCTAGGCTTCCATCTTCTACTAGTAATATATACATTTGCACAGGTAATACTTTATATACATGTCTGTTCTTTGCCAGTACAGTACACTGTGGTTATACTCTTGTAGATCAGTCATACCTCTCAACCTCTTAGAGCAAGACATCTGGACAAAGGCACAGATAAAGGGGGAAAAAGGAGCAAAATAGTGCCACTTTATAAATATTGCTCTTACACACTTAGTTGATAGAATAGCAGGTTTTGCATTCACATGAATTTTCCAAAGGATATGACATCTGGCATTCAAATCTGTTCTATTTTATGACTTCAGTCTTTAATGATTTGCCAGACAAAAAAAAAATGTATGAGTAAATGACTATAAATATGAGGCAAACATGTGGTCATCTGCAAAACTTTGGACAGTTGAGAGGTATGAGTTCAGTACATAAGATACAGCTCAACACACACTTTTGCACCAGTTGTTTAATATCCACATAACATATATCGATCTCTTAAGGCAAACATATGCATCATATTAATATTCATAAATAACATATGATTATTTACAACATCCCAGTTAGCTGGGCTGGCAGTGTCACAGTCAGTATTGTAAAACAGACAATCCAGTAGTTCAGTAGTAGTCATATGTGAGCTGACCCTTGATAGGGTGAATCAGAGGCTATATCTGTGATCTATGTCACTGCAGATAGTGCCATCAGGGATGGTCGTAGGTGCTAGACATCAGACTAACAGCAGCATGTCAGTCCAGGAAGTGTTGTTGAGACCTACTGTTTAAATTCCTATTTCCCATGATTGCATCCCCCCTATCTGCATTCCATTACATACTCAATTCTATGACATACCTGGTATAGTTATGTACTCTTTGTCAGAAGAAATCCACAAGTAGTGTTCTAAAGAATCACATTCTTAGTTCATGAAGAAAGTGTTAGACCTGTTTAGCATAGGCAGAAGTTTCTTTTTGTAGGTAAAGCTCATGAGCAGGTGATGGCCTGTGCACCAGTCTGTGTCTCCCACTTGCTAATTGCACCCAGAACAGATGTGTTGTGTTTCCATTAGCCAATGGCATGGCAACACAGTGCTATAAATAAGGCCTTTGTGTAGGCCTTGCCCCTTTTCCTGGCTAGTGAGGAGGACATTATCAAGGTGTGGGAGCTACAGCATCACAGAAGGTAGGTGAAAATACTGTCCACTCTTTGGATTGATGTGTTATGTCCACAGTTTGCATGCTATGTCTGCATACCTCTCAACCTCTTAGCTGGACAAAGCCGGGCAAAATGGGTGGACAAAGGGCCAAAAATAGGGACAGATTTTAAATATTGCTCTTATAAACTTAAAATTTTGCTAGAGTAACAGGGTTTGCTTTGACATACATTTCCTGAAGGATTTGAAGTCTGAAACTCAAATGTATATCATTATTTAGTGACTTAATTCCTCATATCATCCCAGTGATTTAGCAGAAAACAATAAATGTTATGAGGAACAGACCAAAATTATGAGCCAGAAATCAGGACATTCTGTGGAAATTTGCACAGCTGAGTATGTATGTCTGGCCATTGTTAACAGACTTTCAGATTCTGTTGCAGTGTACTGTGTAAATGTGTGTTGGGGTGATTAAGGAGGCAGGCAGATGTGAATGTCATATATCCTTTTCTGACTGTGCATGCTACTACAACATACCTCCCAACCATGCCAAATTATTCATTTTTTACCAAGTTTTGGGGTTCAAATGAAGGGGTGCCACGATTCTCGAGTGACACTCCTTCATTCGCACTGTCGGCAATCATGTCATCACGTGCGCAATGACGCCACTGCCCTCAGGGCTATCAGCCAGTTGGATTTGAGCTGAAGGAGCTCACTGGCCTGGCTGGAAATGCGAGTGGGAAGGGCTTATAACAGATCGATTAGCAGCAGTTTGGGCAGGGGAATTGCAAATGCAAATGGATGGATCCTCAAGTAAGGAAACAAACTGGTGTGTGCATGTGTGTGTGTGTGTGTGTGTGTGTGTGTGTGTGTGTGTGGGTGTGTGTGTAAATGCCCCCATTTAATATACCTGGTGGCGACAGGTATTTAGGATCAAAAACGAGCCTAAAGTCCCTAGCCACCACCATCTGTGAGCTCTGTCCAGATTATTTGTGTTAAGAGTTGAGAGCTATGGTGAGAAGTGAGAACAGAATTTGTATTCCCAATTATTGACTTTGTTGTTTGTCCAGGTGTTTTGTGATAAGAGTTGAGAGCTATGGTGAGTGAAAAGTGAGAACTGAATTCTCTACATTTTATTGTAGCAATTTTCCAAAATTATACAAGCAATGTTTAAAATGTGTTCCTGGTTTCCCATTATTGGCTTTGTCCAGGTTTTTGTGCTAAGAGGTTGAGAGCTATGGTGAGAAGTGAAAATTAAATTCACTAAATGATAGCCATTAAGTTTCAGTCTTTCTATTTTTCAGGAAACTGCTGATTTGGCATAGTAGTGAGTTGCTCTTACTGTAGTGCATAAAGTCCTGGGGTCAAGACTTGCCAGTGAAATGCATGATGGTAACACAATATTTTATTCTAGCAACTTTCCAAAACTATACAAGCAATTTTTAAAATGTGTCCCTGGTTTTTGACCTTTTGCCCCCCCCCCAAAAAAAAAATGAAATTGAAAATAAGTGTGAAAAGCTGTGCAAGATGCCTATGGCTTGCACTACTGTCATTCTATTTATGGTGAGGGTGTGGAAGTAGACTTTTATGATGTAAATGTTCTGAATTTGGCAGTTTTGTCATTATTGGTTCGTGCATTTTGTTTCATTGCCTTTGCCTACAGTACAGCCTACTGGAAAATGTTCAAACAATAAATCTAAAATGCGCTCTAACAAGTGTGCTGTATTATACAAGGAATGTAACAATAAATTCTGGAAGGTGTGTCAGAGAAAATAACACATGTATGTTTCTTGTTTTGTGTGCAAGGGGCCTATGATCTGAAAACACCCTAAAGGTAATCTTTAACCACCACTGGCCAGATGCATTTTCTTTAGATGTGGTATGGGTTTCAATGCTGTTTCAATGGATGTGAGTTTCAAGGCAGAGAAGTTTTAATACCAACTCTATTTTCATTGGGAAGCAGTATTACTTTGTTCAGCAGATGCCTATCAGTGTTTGTGCATTGTGCTATAAAATGTAAAAATAAAATCAAATAATCATTGTAGAAGTAAAGCAGTATGCACACATTAGTGTTTATGGTAAATGGGATGAAATAGCCAGGTAATGGGACATTGTAATGGCTGCAGGGGGACTCTGGTGCCATATTTTGATTGTCTGTTATTCAGTTTGCGGTTGAAAGTTGGTATCCCACGATCCCATTGGAGTGGGTGGGGTTACATAATTATGTATGCAAATTAGATGTTAATCAGCATAAAGATGTGTACCTATTTTTCATGGGCCTTGTCCAGATTTTTGATGTTTCCAGGTTGAGAGGCATGTGCTACAGTTGATGCTGGTCTATCAGCTGTGTATGTATGTAGGGGCAGACTGAGACATGTCCCTTAAAACCTCATTTCCCCCTACCAACCCTTTATGTCTGGCTGTTGTGTGGATGCACTGCTCTAAGTGTTTGGGAGCAATGTTAGGTCTGTAGCAGGTAGTTGGACATACTGCGGCATGTGTAGCAGCCCACAACTGCTGCATTCTGGCCAGGAGTCAGACTATGGATTGTGAAGACACTGGGGGAGAGCAACCTGTTACTGTCAGTGAAGGTGCGGTGTCAGTGTTTTGTCACAGCATGGCCTGGTTGAGGGTACCTGCAACAGTCCAGGTGAGGCATGTACCTGTGGTGCATGTGTTAAATAACAGTGCCATCCAGAGAGTGCTAAGCAACATTTAGTACACATATTCATAATTGTGAAATGTGTCCACTCTGCAGGCCTTTAACGTGATATTGTGGGTGGTAGTGAATGCAGTAGGACCAACCAGTTTTGCTGGACATTGCAGGGCTCCATAATTCCTAAGTTGTACTGAAATGCATGTAGTTGTCCTCCACAAACTGAGCTGTAAGCCAGGATTTTGGGTGTCTAGATGTGACAGATGCTAGAACTGTAACAGATGGAACTACCAAGTCATTATTATGGCAGGTGTATTTGTAAGACATATATGCATGCATACAGTTTGTAACACAGGATTAGCATGGACGTGTGTTCTGATGGGTATGACGTGTAACATTGAGCTGTCTGTCATGCATTTGTAACCCCAATCTGCACTGCCTTGCCAGTATGTGAGCACACAGAGTAGGTTTTATGAGGACACTGCCATAAATGGGGGCACAACTGAGGATATTCAGCAACAGTCTGTGCAGTTGTCAGCTCTACCTGATATCAAAGGCCTGCTGTACATCCAGTAGCATTTATTTGCCTGTGTACTCATTCTGTGTCTGCATCAGAGGCCCAAGTATACTGTGATTTGGGCCAGTATATATAGTAGTGTGTGACTCGCAATCAGGATATGTTTATAAAAAACAGTTGTTATACTCCAAAGGTCAATTGGCTTACTGGTATATTACTTTGACTGTAGTACAAAATTTGGCAGTGATGTCTTTTTTCCCAAAAGTTACATCCTTGTAGTGCATGATATATTTACAAATGCATCAGTAATTCCTCAGAGCTGATTTGGTGTGTTGGTGTGTGGCTGTGACTATGGTTCAGAAGGTCCTGTGTTCAAGACTTGGCAGCTTTGTCTTTTTTCCCTAATGTTACATGACTGTGATGCATGATATATTTATAAAAGCATTACAAATGTTCACAGCAGATTTGGCTTAGTGGTGAATTGTTCTGAATTGGGTGCATAGGGTCCAGGGTTCAAGACATGGCAATGATGACTTTTTTTTCCCCTAATGTTAAGTGGCTGAAATGCATGATATATTTACAAAAGCATTACTAAATCATATTCCTGATTTGGTATAGTTGTGTGTTGCTCTGACCCTTGTGCACAGGATTCTGGATTTGAGACTTGGCAGGGATGTCTTTTTTTCCCTAATGTTAAATTACTGTAATGTATGATATATTTACAAAAGCATTAGCAATTCTCACAGCTGATTTGGTGTAGTGGTATGTTGTTCTGACTCTAGTGCACAGGATCATGGGCTTGAGGCAGGGCTGGTTAATTTGTTGCTGGGCAGAACAGTGGCTAAATCAGATGGCGTGATTAAAGCAGTTTTAAGTGGGTTTGCATGGTTTTGCGTGATGCAAAGAGATGTCAAGTGGGACTTAGTCCTGCTTAGTGGTGCTTATTCCCACTTAAACCCATGATAATTCCAAAAAAGAAAAGAAAGGAAAAAAAGGATGATAGGAAAGTGCTGAAATGGGGGCAAGCAAGGGGAAAAACATTATGAAAGGCAGCTAGGGATATGCAGGATGGGTGTAGGAAAGGACCATAGCTCTCCATCTCTTGTGTAGCAACAGCTGTGTGTTATGTGGACAATTTGGAATTTAGAGTCTCACATCCCACAGGGAGGGGAGTGGGCGACATACATTTCTTGATTAAGGGTATATTGATTAACATCAGTGTGCATAGGGGTGAAATGGACAGCTATGTATGGGACAATTTTGTATTTGTTTTTGGTGGGGACAGATGCTCCTTTTTATTTTTTTTTTAAGGTGAGAGTGGGATGTTGGGGAAGGGTTGTATGTACATTTGGGGAGGTACGTTGGGTAGGAGAAGTTGCTTTTGCAGACAGACAAGATAGACAAGGCAGCAGATAGATTACACATGAGGGAGTAAACACCTTGGATGGGGGGGGTGGTTGGAAATCGGAAGACCATGTGCCCCCAGATGGAAACAATGGAACTGAGGTCCTCACCACTGCCCCTTCATGGCCCCGAAGGTGGCTGTGCTGAGGGCTGGATGACAGGACCACTCTGCTCCTCAAGGTGCACCAGTCTGCCCTCAATCTGACACAGGCATACATCCAAGTCCCTCTGGATGACCCTGTGCTCCATACTTCTGAACTGGTGTTGGGTGACAAGGTCCTCTCCACACCTGTGCTGTGGGGGACTGACCCCTTCCCCTGATGCGGTTCCACCCAAGGGTAGTGCAAAAACAGCAGAGGATGCAGTTCGAGGTTGGGTCCCAGACATGCTGGGAGATGGTGCAGTGGCCAGATGAGGCAGGACATGTGGATCCACTGGGATCTGCTTACCTAAATGTGCAATGGTGTTGAGGTTTTTCAAGGTGCACTGGTTAGTCATGAACAAAAATTTCAACATTAGTTATAACAGCATGCATGGGAGTACCAATTAACCCAGAATAATAGAATTGAGAAAATTACATGGCAAATAGAATACATGCAGAAATGGAATAACAGTCATTATTGTAACAGCATGCCAGTAACAGTTACAGTAACAGGCCAACAACAATGGAATTTGAACAAGGTATGTTAGTACGTTAACATTTCAATATATACTATATGAAGAATAATACAACACATATCCCAACATTAGGTTTTGAGAATAACATACCCGTAGTATGTGAATAATAATTATTGCTGCAGATAAAGGGCTGGGGGAATGAAAAATAGTCCATTACCAACTGCATAGGCTTATATTTTTCACAACAGAACTGCTCAATACTCTACAGGTCTGCCCTCACTTTACATCTACCTGAGGCCTATAGCTATGGTAGCACATATATATCTGTTAATCTGTTGACCTGGAATGCTATGGGCTAAGCTGTGACAACTGTAGGTACATGAGTAGAGGGGACTCATACATGTCAAGGTAACATATATGACTAACAAGGTGTACCCTGCACTGATGTGTGAGTGTGCTGATGGCATACTTCTACTGGATGAATATCTTTGTGCAAGGTTATTGGCAACATCGATCACTAGCTTTAACAGCATGACACTTGAGACATGTATTAGGAAGACTGCATAGTGTATATAGCTATCATGCTGTCATTTGTAGGCATGGGGCTGGGCACTGGAACATCTGTACATCGTTTATTACCTTCATTCGGGTAATTCAATCATTTCTTTATCTGTGAACCCTGTGGAGAAAATATATGTTAAGACTACCTGACAGTTTCTACAAATACTCAAGCCTACTTGTATGTCACTATTAACACATCTTTGTACCAGTCCATGGATCTAAACTGTGGTCTGTGTGTGCAAAAATTAACAACAGAGATATCTATTTCTTATCACACTGATTTACTGGTGCACTGCTGTCTGCTTCTTGACTGATTTGTGCCTACAACTCACTTGGTCACACATTCTGACTTTGCAATATTAGTGGAGTGTCACAGTGTCATGCATGAAAGATAGTGAGCTGTGTAGAAATGCTTTGTATGCAGGTGTACACATTTAACCCCTAGTGGATGTGATTATGTGTTATCTGTACAGACCATAGCAGGCTGCTGGTTTGCATACCTGACCCATACACATTTGGACATCATATATTTGCAATCTCTACCTATTACAATCTCATACTTGCCTGCATCAGCATACCTACATTCAAAAATACATGTAGCTGAAATGCAAAGGTTAACAGAGGACAATGCTGCAGGGAGCACACTGTACAAGTTACTATTCAGGGTTCAGATCTTAGTGCAGAAAATATATCACCTTTCATTGTATCTTGTTTTACAGCTCCACATCTAAAGTTTGGCATAACAGCTGCACTTAGCAGACAAACTGCAGTGAATTCATGCTCTCACAGCCATATTTGATGTGTAGCACCTGTCCACTCATAATTCTTCAACAACAGACCAGTTTAAACACAACAGTTTGGAGGAATAAGCTTTATTTAGGGTGAAATGACCCAGTGATTTATTACATTCAAAATTCTGAATTCACTTGTACAGCATACCCTGTAGATGATGAATGTATGTCAGTTTGTAGGTTCATAGGTAGGTAATAGGCTATCAGCCCAAGGGCCAACAAGATTACCTGGCTTATGACAACCCAAGAAAGTTATTTTCTGGTGCTCCTGTCAAGCAGAGCCACAGAAGTGATCCCTGGGGTGTATTTCCTATTTCCCATCTACTCATCAAGATTTTTCTTGAAGAATGCTAATGAGGAACTTTGCTTGACATAGATGGGTAGATTGTTCCAGAGTATGGCAAGTCTCTGGGACAGGAATCTATCCCTCCAGCATGTCCTGTTTATTGTGGTGATAAGGTTTAGGTCCCTAAAGCATGTAGCTTGGAGGGATAGGGATTTCTTTAGGTGTAGCATGTCCAACAGCTCTGGGTTTGACATAGCTTTATATGTTACGCAGAGATCACCTCAGAGTAGGCAATATGCTACGGAGTAAAGCTGGAGTTTTTCAGATGGTCAGTGTAGGGCATCTGTTTGATGCCAGTAATCCTCTTTGTGAGGTACTTCTGTGGCCTTTCCAGCTGCTGCATGTCTTGTGAGGTACATTCCAAAAGGGGCATTGTACTCTATAATGGGTCTAATGAGTGTGAAGTAGAGAGGAACAATTATCTCTTTTTTTCTGGATAAGAACCCATTTGTGATGAGGCATGCCACATAGAAGCATTTCCTGACTACTGTGGTGATGTGACTATCAAAGGAGAGACTACTGTCCACCTGGGTCCCAAGGTATCTTATCACACATTCAGTGTTAAGTAGACTGCTGCCTATGTGGTAGTTCATGGGTACAGAGTTTTTTCCAAAGGGGATGACAGTGCACTTTTTGGCATTGAGCTTGAGGCCATGGCTCTGACACCAAGCATCTATCTCAGTGAGGTCCTTCTGTAGGATATTCACATAATTTGGGGACTTGACTATGGCTCCTAGTTTGCAGTCATCTACGAACTTCATTAGCCAAAGGCATTCTGTGTTACCCTGTACTTCAGAGAAGTAGATACCAAACAGGAGAGGTCCCAGGATTGAACTCTGTGGTACTCCACTTGTCACTGGTTTGAATTCAGATTTGGAGACTGCAACATTTACAGTGTGGGTTCTGTCAGTGAGCCAGTTGGCAACCCATCTTGTGACATTGGGATTTATACCTAGTTTAGTGAGTTTAGCTATAATTTCGGAAAGGGGGATGGTGTCAAAAGCCTTGGAAAGGTCAAGATAGGCGTTGTGAACTGCCTCAAAGAAGATGATCAGGTTCAGGAGGCATGATCTGCCTTTCACAATCTGGAACTGGGTGTGGTCCAGAGTTTGGAGGTTACCAATGTCTTTGTTTATGAGTTCCATGATGACAACTTCCATGGCCTTACAGACCAGGCTCATCAGGCAAATAGGGCTATAGTTCCCAGGATCATTGGTGGCTCCCCCTTTGTGGAGTGGGATAACTGTTGCTATGCACCATTCAGTGGGCCAAAAGCCTGACATAAGGCTATGATTGAACATGGTGCTTAGGTGGGGAGCCAGTTCATTTTGAAGTTCATGTAAAACACAGCCTGGGATGTTGTCTCGTCCCATGGATGCTGTGTTTCTGGCTTTAGAGAGTGCAGCTTTTACTTGCATAGTTGTGATTACAGAGACTCTGCATTCTTCCTATATAGATATGGGCTCTTTAAGGGGTGGGGGTGGGGTTAGCACTGAACCTATCTGCCAGGATGTTGGCAATATCAGTTGGTTCTGTAGTTTTTGTGCCGTTGCGCTGTAACTCAGAGCAGATCTGGTTTGAGATTGAGATTCTTGTCATAGCTCTAGAATGTTTTGTGGTTGTCCCTAGAATCAGTGTAAATTTTGTTTTCATAGCTAGCTTTGGAGGATCATATAAGGGATCTCACCTTCCTACTGAGGCTGACCAGGAAGCTCCTCCACTCATGGGAGTTTACTCTCTTTTGCAACAGTTTCTTCCTTCTGTTGTAGAGTCTGCTTATGGCAGGGGGCAACCAGATTGGCTTCCTTTTTTAGGAGGATAGCATCTTGGTTCTGTTTGGGATAGCACGATCCATGCACTCATGTAAGTGCTTATAGAGTGCATTTGTGGGGGACTCAGCAGTCGTAACTGTATTGTCCATCTGCATGGGTGTCATGAAGTTTGTCACTTCTGTATAAAGAAGCATGAAGTTGGCTTTGGAAATTTTTTTTACCATGGATTCCATAATGGGGGTGGGCTGGGATGTGGACATCTAGGGTGATTAGCTTATGGTCGGATCTGACCAACAAGGAGTTGACTTCAGGTGTGGTCACTCATGTTGGTAATGACTAGGTCAAGGATATTGTTGCCCTGGGTGAAGGTGTGGATAAGTTGATCCAGGGCACTGGAATTCATGAATTTGAGAAAACGTTGAGTGAAGGAGTTGGTACATGAGTAGTTTTCCCAGTTAATGGTGGGGTAGTTGAAATCACCCATTATTAGGGTCTTTGGTTGCATCCTAATATTTTCCAGTATATCAAGAAAAGAGGAGTGGGAATGCTGGGGCATAGTGGGGGATCTGTAGCAAGCTACAATTTGGATTGCAGTTTTGCCCAGAGTTAGTAGCACTTGGATAACCTCAGATGTATTATGCTGAGCAACTAGCCTGGAGGTGTCGATATCCTTAATAAATATTGACACACCTCCGCCTTTGGTGTTCCAGTCCAGATTAGATGGACGAAAAGTGTGGTATGAGATATAGCCTGGTAATGCAGGTGTGCTATCTGAAACCTTGAACCAGGTCTGAGTCACTGCACAGATATCAATGTTCTCCATTTTATGGAGTGTGTCGAGGGAGTGCATTTTGAGATTTAGACTTCTAGCATTGAGAAGCATTACCCTCAGTTGTTGCTTGCCTGGTCCTGTTATGGTGGTGAATTTGTCATTTGAACAGTGCCTAAAAAAGGCACTACAGGGGTAGCAAGAGCCTTAGCCAGTATCTGGAATCCCAGGGGTGTCAGGTGCAGGCCATCTCTGGCAAAGCCTTGTGGTCTGTCGACCATGTTGTCCCAGGTAGACAGATACTGGATTCCATTAGAATGACACCAGAAGCTTAGTCAATTGTTGAAGTCAATCATTTTGTCCTTGTTCTGCGGTATCATTCTACGCAATGGCAGGATGCTACTCAGTGATAGGGTCATACCTGCTTGGGCTACAAGATTGGAGAGCTCTTCCATATCTCTTTTCATGTAGTACAGGGAGGTACATCTCAGGACATTCAAACCAACATGGACAATGACAAAGTCATATTTGTACTTGTTGTAGAGTGACCTGAGTATGTGGGTTATGTGGCAGATCCTGGCACTCAACAGGCAGCTGACAGTAACCTTCTACTTGTTTAACCTGGTGAGTGGGACATCAGTGTGCCTGACTATGGAGTCACCTATGACTAGTGTGTTGGGTATGTTGTTTTGCCTTATGGGCTGTGGTTGATTGGCACACTGAGTCTGTGGGATATGTATCATTTGGGTTGTATTGGGGTGGAGGTTGCTTGTGTTTCTGCTTTGGAGGTCTCTGTTACTTGAGCAAATTGTTATTGAGAGCCTCTGAAAATTTTTTTGTGTTTCTATGTGTGGATTTTGGTGGTGTAGGTTAAGTGGGACTATGTGATGAGTGTAATGTGGTACAAGTGTTTACCTTCTCTTCTTGACTGTCAAATTCAGTCTTGGTTGGAGAGAGCTTTACCTCCAGTTTGGCTAGATAAGTGCATCTCTTACAGTTTGTAATGTTGAGTGGTAGGAGGAGAGGGTTGTCTGTGTACATGAGGCAATTGCTACATTGCCCCAAGATACCCAGGTTCATCAGATAGACAGGAGAGAACACTGGGATCTGACCCTTGGACATGCCTTTATAAAAAAAACTATTTGCTTCTAGACAAGTGAGGAAAGTGAGTACAATAGCTGTTTTTCTCTAAGCAAGTGAGGAAAGTAAGTACAAAAACTGTTTTCCTCTAGGTAATGAGGAAGGTTAAGTGCTGTAGTAATTTCTAGCTTATTTAGTGCTTACATATTCTGAACAAGTGCTAAGCACAAATAAGCAAATTCAAGTGCTAAAACTAAGACTTTTACAGTAGGAAGCACAGTATTCACAAATTCATTCCTACACAGTATTACTAATTGGCTTCCTTTCATCAATAGTAGCTTGTTGTTGTTGCCTTGATCAGCCTATCTGTCACTGAAGGAGTGACCTCAGCACAAGAGCTATAGTAATTGGTTGTTTTGGACCATTTCTAGCTCTTTTCAAGTTCCCTGTTTAAAATCCGCATTTGCGCGGCTTTGCGCGATTGTGCGCATAGCGCAGCACCAGTAAAACAGGGTTAAACTCTTTCTGGCTCCACCAAGTCTGCTCTTCAAATTTTCCCTTAGAAAGCTCTACTCTTAGAATAACCAGTCTACTCATTATATTATAAGCCTAACACTTGTTCTCAAAGCTTCTCTTCTAAGTAAGCACTCTCAAACTTAAGTAGCACTACATCCACCTACCACCCCAAACACTTCCCTTAAAGGCACAGCACTCTCTTATAATATTCTAGCATGTCGAGTGGGAGTTTGCTAGCATCTTCTCTTGTTCAGCTGGTTAATCTGGGAGTCTTGAGACAATGCTATAATTGTCTCATGTACACAGACAACCCTCTCCTCCTCCCAACAAACACAAATACATGTGAGAGATGCAACTATATAGCCAAACTGGAGGCTGAACTCTCTCAACTCAGGATTGGCAAGACCAGACAGGAGGAGAAGGTAACCACACACATCAAACCCAGTCACACATAGACCTACCCCAACTGCAAATCAAACACATAATAACACAAAAACATACTCGGAGGCTCTATTAAAAAACTTACCAAAACAACAGAGGCTCCCGAAGCAGACACCCAAAAATCCACCACCTCAAAACATAACACATGCAACACATACTTCAATAAATCGGTGTTTCAATAAATCACAGCCCTTAAGGCCAAACACTATGCCTGATACACTAGTGATAGGTGACTCTATAGTCAGACACACTAACATCCCACTTACCAGGCTGAGCAAGGAGAGGATAATGGTAAGCTGCCTATCGGGGGCTAGGATCCGCCATATAACACACGCACTCAGGTCACTCAAAAGCACGTACAAATATGACTCTGTCATTGTCCATGCCGGCGTGAATGACCTGAGACGTACCTCCTTGGACTACATGAAAAGAGACATAGAATAGCTCTCTGATTATGTAGCCCAGGCTGGTATGACCCTGACCCTGAGCAGCATCTTTCCCTCACCAAGAATGATGCCACAATACAATTACAAAATGATCAGCTTTAATAATTGGCTCAATTACTGGTGTCATTCTAGGGGGATCCAATGTCTGTCTGCTTGGGATGATATGCTGGACAAGCCACACTGCTTTGCAAGGGACGGCTTGCACCTGTCACCACTGGGCTTCTGGATATTGGCTAAGGCTTTTGCCACCCCCATAGTGCCTTTTTTAGGCAAGGCTCAAAAGATGAACCCACCTCCTTAGAAAACAAACATGGAAAAAAATTAAGGGTAATGCTGCTCAACACCAGAAGTTTAAATCTCAAGATGCAGGCTCTCGAAGCACTCCTCAGTATGGAGAACACCGATGTCTGTGCAGTAACTGAGACCTGGTTCAAGGCTCCTGAGAGCACCCCAGCACTACCAGGCTTTACCTCGTATCATGCTTTTCGGCCCCAAAACCTGGGCCGAACCACAAAGGGAGGGGGTGTGTCCATATTCTTCAAGGATACCCACACCTCCAGGTTAGTGGCAACTCATGAAGCATCGGAGACCATTGAGGTGCAGCTAACCATAGGCAAAACTGCTATACAACTGGTTGCATGTTACAGACCTCCCTCCCAATCTCAAGAACCCCACTCAGCCAGCCTTCCTGAAGACATTGGAAGATATGAATGTCTCACCAAATACCATCATATTGGGAGACTTCAACTACCCTTACATAGACTGGCTGCACTATTCTAGCCCTAACGCCCTAGCCCAAAGGTTCCTGGAATTCATAAACTCAAATGCAATGGAACAGCTAGTCACCTCTCCCACAAGGGGGGGATAATATATTAGACCTGATCATCACAAACATGGGGACGAAATGCTCCACACCGGAAGTATTCCCCTCACTGGTGAGATCTGACCACAAACTAATCACCATGGATATACATTTACCACCTTCACCCCCAGCACAAAAGACTACAGTGAGAAACTTCTCAAAAGCCGACTTTACACTTCTTAAGACTGAGATGGTATCATTTAAGCCCACAGGGCCAATGGAAACCACATCCCACAATGCTGAATCCTACACAAATGCTTTCTACGGACATCTCCAAGAATGCATGGATCGAGCAATCCCAAATAAAACCAAGACCCTCTCCACCAAAGGAAAGCGTCCTGTCTGGTGGACCCCAGCCATAAACAAATTGTATAACAAGAGAAGGAAGCTACTGCAAGACAGAGCAAAATCCCATAAAGGGAAGGCATCTCTGATCAGCAGTAGTAGAAAGCTACGTTCTCTCATAAAATCATCCAAGGCCAACTTTGAGAGAACAATCGCCAAGGACACTAAAGATAACCAGAAGGCATTCTTCAGTTATGTTAGAAACCTGGGCAGAAACCCTCAGATATGCTCAGAGTTAGTACACAAAGACAAAAAATTTACTGAACCCACAGATATTGCCAACATTCTGGCAGACAGATTCAGTGCAAATTTCTCCCCTCCCTCACCTCCAAAAGAAGAAATACTTACCCCAACTGAATGTAACCTCCCTGTCATCTCTGATGTCCAGGTGAGAACCGCCCTCAGCAAAGCAAAAAACACAGCGTCAATGGGACCTGATGGTATCCCCGGCTGCGTGATACGTGAACTCCAAGAGGAGCTAAACCTGCATATAAAAATGCTATTTAACCTTAGCCTTACTACAGGATATGTACCTGAACACTGGCATACAGCAACAGTGGTCCCACTCCACAACGAAGGCTCTGCTACAGACCCTGGGAACTACCGCCCCATAAGCTTAACCAGCCTGGTCTGCAAAGCTATGGAAAGAATTATTATGGAACTCATAAACAACGACATTGGGGACCTAAAGACACTTGATCCCACCCAGTTCGGCTTTGTAAAGGGCAGATCCTGCCTTTTGAACCTGGTTGACTTTTTCGAAACAGTCACTAGAGTCATTGATGAGGGCAAGGCAGTCCATACAGCCTACCTGGACTTGGCTAAAGCCTTCAACACAATACCCCACTCAGGCATTATAGAAAAGCTAAACAGCTCAAATGTAAATCCATATGTCACAAGATGGGTTGCAAGCTGGCTAAAGAACAGAACCCATAAAGTAAAAATTGTCGGAGCCATGTCAGACTCAAAGCCAGTCACAAGTGGTGTCCCACAGGGCTTTGTCCTGGGACCCCTCTTGTTAGGCATTTACTTCTCAGATGTGAAAGCAAATGTGGGAGGGTTGTGGCTGACAAAGTTTGCAGATGACTGTAAACTAGGCGCCATAGTCGATACACCAGCTGACACATACATCCTACAGAAAGGCCTCACCGAAACGGACAACTTGTGCCGGAATCATGGCCTTAAACTGAATGCCAAGAAATGTATAGTCATCCCCTTTGGGAAAAACAAAATACCCACAAATTATCACATAGACAGTAACCCACTGAGTACAGAAAAAGTAATCAGAGACCTGGGGACCCAAGTTGATAGTGACCTATCATTTGACACCCACGTTGCCAAAGTGGTTAGAAAGTCTTTCTACCTTGCCCACCTTATCATGAAGGGGTTCACATCCAGATCAAAGGACGTCATCGTACCCCTATACTCCTCCCTTATCAGGCCCATGATTGTGTAAAATGACCTATTTGGTATGTACCTCACCTGGCACTTACAACAGCTGGAGAGACCCCAGAAGTACCTCACCAAGAGGATCAAGGGTCTCCAACATATGTCATATGCTACCAGGCTAAAGAAACTCCAGCTCTATTCAGTAGCATATTGCCTGCTCAAAGGTGATCTGTGCCTGACGTACAAGGCCATGTCCAACTAGGAATTGATGGACATGCTCCACCTCAAAAAATCCAAATCCATTAGAACCACGAGAGACAAATATTTAAACCTCAGTACAAATATGAATAGAACATCCTGGAGGGACAGATTCATAACTCAGAGGCTTCCCATACTCTGGAACAGAATCCCAGTTCATGTTAGGCAAAGCCCCTCACTGAATGTCTTCAAGAGAAATCTTGACGAGTGGATGGGTGATCGTAGGTTTACCCCAGGACCACCCCTGTGTTGCTACTTGACAGAGGCACAGTAAACTAATTTTAATAAGTAAGGGGGTCTTCAATGTGTCAGTACTAGGCAAAGGCACAGTATTCTAAATTTATTCTGTACACCTTAGTACCACTACATGGGGTGGCGAAAGCCACATCTCTAGGGCTAGGCTTACAAATGCCCCAGGGCAGATAGCCTAGAACTAAACTATGAAACTATGAAACTATCTGTATTGCACAGTGCCTGGCATTAGTTACTTATATCAACGTTAGTTTAACAACACATTTATTCAGTACACTCAGAACACACTATACCTAATGGCAGTAAACAATAACACTTTCTTATTTGTTGGACTATATATGTATATCTATATATATATATATATATATATATATATATATATATATATATATATATATATATATATATATATCATATCTGTACTCACCACATTGACAGCGCAGCCTCACCAGTCATCCTGTGTGGGCTCCCACATTACGAGCCCTCTCCTATGCAGCTGTGGGGGGAAAACACACCATTATGCATACCTGTCTATCAGATATTCATAGCATAATTGGATATATCATCAGTTGATATTTGGGGCATTCCTGTCCCAAGCATTTTGGATCCATTGGGCCAAGAGCACCCCCTTCCATCTTCTCAAGTTATCATAATGATGACGGATCTGCTCACCAGTGTTGGGAATGCCAGTTGCATTGCTGAGCTCACATGCCAGACAGTCCCAGGATTCAGACTGGTATTCTGAGCCCTGGTACTGGCCCTGCAGCAGTCTGTCATCATGGTTCTTTATGAGGACCCCAATGATGACCCTGAACTCCAACATGCCCCAGCACTGCACCCGGAAGCTCACTCCTTCACCAGCACCTGCCATAGTTCCCACAGGGATCAAACTTTAACAGGTTCTGCCTGAATTCCTGTCTGTGCAGTTTAAGTAAGACCATATTCCTGCCCTTTGCCATCATCTGACCATTTTCAAAAGTGCAAACCTGCTAAACTGAGTTGAGCAGTGCTTAATATGGCAAATTCTGAGCAGTGCTTAGCAGTGTGCAAATCCACTTAGCTGAGTTGAATACTGCTTAGAACTGAACTTCTTAGCAATGCTCAAACCAGCTAAGCAGAGCTGAGCACTGCTATGTATTGCTCGGACAGGTCCTGTTTAAGCATTGCTTAGCTTGGCTTAGCAGTGCTTAGCAAAACTGAGCTAAGGGCAAACACAATTATCATTTAAAAAAATTAGGATTGGATAGTAATTATTCATTATTGATACATTATTACTATGTGCATGTATTTTACTTTTCATGACCTCCTCCTAAGTGTTTTCTTTCATTACGTTACCTTGAGGTGTGACTGCACTGCATTGGACACTTGTGTTTAAAGGGTGGTTTTCTCCTCATATCTCCACTGACACTGGGATTCTAGACCAACTACACTACCCTGGTTAACAAATATCACTTACTACATCAAGAAATAAAATAAAATTTAATATAAAAATGCTTTCCTATTTAAAAGCTGAATGGCCTGTCTTGGTATTCAAATTGTGTACCTACTGCGTATGAAGCCATGATTCCAACCACTCTGTTAACTCAACTGTGAAAGTTTCAGTTATACATTTCTATATAGCTTCTTGATATGTTTAAGCACTGCTGAGCAAAGCACCACGCCGGCAAACCCACTCAACTATGCTTAAACTTTGAGAAAAACAAACTAAAAAAAAAAAAAAAAAACATTAATTCAAACTTAAACTATTACACTTTGCATTATTACATAAGTATCTGAGGACACTTTCTTTATTGTTTTCATGCTGTACAGCACGTTTACAATGCAGATGGTGTGTTACAGATACTATAACACACTCCCTATGTGACATTACAGTTCACAGAATTATTTAAGTGTCTGAGGACACTTTTCATTTATTTAGTGCCATATTGCACGTTTACAATGCAGGGGGGGTGTTACATCTTATTTAAGGTATAGTTTTACATTTATTTTTGTTCAATTGCAAAACTTTCTATTATAAGCATGAAATATTTCATTCTATGAGAAAACTAGATTTACATTGATTTTTTTTCCTGTCAATGATAATTACAGATATAGTTTTTGTAGTACTCACAGTGGAACCACAATCAAGGCTAATTTCTTTCTTGACTTTAAAGATATTCCTGATTATTTTTTTCTTTTACATGTGAAGAAAAAAAAATATGCTACTAAGGAATATGTACTAATGGAAAGATTAATGCATACTATAAAGTCCTTAACTTTAGGCTTAACAGCTTTGCAAGGTTTTTATTGCTTTTGTTATTGTTGTTGCCAGAGAGCAACTATGTATATCTCCATATTAATGAATGAATTAATAAATGAATGAATGGGTAGCATTTAGGTTTATAGGTTAGTACAAGGCCAACTGCCATTTGAAACCTAGTCAATTATCCTATTTAGTGCATTATTATTTATATATCACTTTAGTGATAATTGTAAGATCTCTGAGTAGGTATTTGGAGGAAACTCATATGTTAGGAAGAAGAATTAAAGAGGTGCCTAAAGTTAAAAAATAATAATCTAAAATAACTACCTTAGCAATCATTATTATACTTGTGTTTATGTGTTTGCATGTGTGTGTGTGTGTGTGTGTGTGTGTGTGTGTGTGTGTGTGTGTGTGTGTGTGTGTGTGTGTGTGTGTGTGTGTGCGTGTGTGTGTGTTTGTGCATGTGAGTGTGTGTTTGTGCAGCTCTAGTTTAACTTATGCCTGAGAAATGTCAGTCTCAGGTTTCATTGTATTGCTGAAGTGTCTAATGTAAAGATGAGGCCTTTCATAGTTTCCAAATAGTATCATTGTTGAAGTGAGAAAAACTGGACTCACAGGCAAACATATTTAAAAACTGTTTTATTTCAAACAAAAACTGTGCTTAAACATGAAATTCTATTTTATTGTCAATGCATGCACTGAGTTTATTTAGATCTATTACACAACCACTATCTAGCCGCATTCATTAAACCTGACCTTTACAAAACACTTTGAATTCTCATAGAGCTTGAACAGGTTTACAAACCCAAAATAAGAGAACCTGTTCAAAAAAATCTAACCAGTTAATCTACAATGGCAGATATGGCTGAAGAACGTCACAGGCATTGTGAAACATGTTAGTAGACATCAGAGTTAAAATGTATTAGCTATTAATCTTTGGTCCACCTTCACTCAGAGTTGTCAGTACAGCCAGTGGATCTGCTCTTTTCATTGGACATTAATGATTGTTTGTTTAAAAAGAACTACAGAGGAATAAGACAATATTTTTACTAGCAGATCTAATGGTTACAGTCTTAACAAATCTAATGGTAGTTCTTGTGTATCCTCATATATGAATGCAGCAATGACACGTGCATGAGCCAAATGGGAAGAAAAGTGATTGGCTTATGCTGGCCTGTCTATCCTGGCAGGGTGGAGAAAGCTTTGGTCATTGCATTAACAGATTCAAGTATTAGAGAATGTGTGGCTGTGCATGCTGAGTGGTTTGATGATTAAGAAGCATGTTAAATAGATACATACAGTACTATGTGAGTACACACAATATTATATATGCAAAAGAGATAATGAGGTAGGGTTAGGCAATAATGATAAGGCAGAGTAGTTGTAAGATCTTTACTTAAGATGTCCAGGATTTGCAGCTTACTCCTAACCTACACTCATTGTATATGCATAATTTGGATCCTTCCTCTGCCCAACTGGATTTCCTTCCAAAAATATCACAACCTGTGTGAGAGTGGCCAAGTCAATTAGCCAGACAGTCCTCCTGAATATTCTCTGACAGGGGACATTTCTGCCTAGTATGCTTAACTTGATAACACATAAAACTAATATCAGTAAATACATGCTGCTTAAATGACTATACTAAAATTGGATGGACATATACATGTATGGGTCCTCTGTGTTTTGTCAATTGGTTTAATGTCGATGGTACGTATAGATGACTGGTGGAAATCATTTTGGTTTGTAATGTTAGGGCATGTAAGCAGGTACGGAGGGGTGAGAGTGGCTGTGTGTGTGGGTGTGTGTGTGTGTGTGTGTGTGTGTGTGTGTGTGTGTGTGAGTTAGATTAGGGTTGTGGATGAATAAAGTATAGGTGTTGTATATTTGTGTGTGAATTTGTGTATTTTAGGATTAGGATAAGGGTTAGGTTAAGGAAAGATATAGCATTGCTTTTGTGTCTGAGTGTGTCTTGTATAGAGTTAATGATACAGGAAGGTTTTTATAAAGGAAAGGTGTAGGGTTAGAGTTCAAGGAAGGGGCAGCATTAGGAGTAGCACCCATTAATAAGGTGGTGCAGGGTGGCAGAACTGTATAGACTAACTGCTTTGGGAATCAACTGTGGTGTGCAGTATCCTCTAGATAGGAGAAAGATCACAGACTGTGTTGTTTCAGGGCTATCCACTCAATGGTGCAAAAACTGGTTCTATATGATATGGTCATGTTGATTAATGTTGCCAAGAAGGTGCATGATATTTGCTGGTGGTAAGTAGGTTGAGGACCCGACGTATGCCAGTCTCTCTTGTTAACAGTTGGAAGGTTTTATGTGCCACTATTCTCCAGTGTATGCCTGCCATAAAGCCCAGCGGCCCTTTGTCAATAAGCTTCAATAACCCAGCTTGGGATATTTGAGTTACCTGGGAGAACTCTAATGAACAAAAGCTGAATGTAAAACCAATCAACCTGCCAAACATAAACTAAGAGTTTTTACACTCAGTATAGATTTACTTAAAGGATGCAGCTTGGAAGTGTATGATGGTAAGGTGGAAGATGGACATCCTCTGTACCCAGCAGACAAGATGGAAGGGCAGTGCAGAAAAGCCACTTTATTGTGATCCATAGTCTACTACTGAGGAGGAGGACAGACTAGAAATGGTGGGGAATTGTAATGAGGGACAGGCATCAGAAAACTATGAGGCATGTCATCACAATTAGTATGGCAATCATACCCCAGTGTAAGAATAGAGCACTATTCATAATCTCAATCTATGCCCCACAGTGACATTGTGAGTGTGAGGAAATGGATGGAGGCAGCAATTGTCGGACCTACTAGGTGAAGCAGAAAAACATGAGTCAGTGTTGATAATGCAGAACTTGAATATACATATCATAGAATCATAGGATCACAGGAGATTACAAGGCTATCGACCCAGAGGTAATTTTAAGCCTAGCCATTTCATCCCAATGTAATACCATAAAAATGCTAGTCAATACCCAGACTGCATTCAGTGATGGCTGCCCATGTCCAGGAGGGTTGCAGGCTCTATTCCCGGTAAGAATTTACAGTGCCCCTTCCACTCATTCAGGTTCCACTTGAAAAGTGTCACAGAAGTGCTCTGTTTCACATGAATTGGAAGCCTTTTCCAAAGATGCAGCACTTGATTGGAGATAAATCTGTTCCGCCAGCATGTCCTATTTAAGTTGCAGGCCATATTTAGGTCCCTGGAACAGGTAGCCCTAGTCCTGCTTGATTTACAGATATGCAACAAGTTCATTAGGTCTGGGTCTTGGATTGCTCTGTAGTCCAGGCATAAGTCTTCCCTAAAAAATCTATGTGATTGAGAGTAGAGTGACAGCGACTTTAGTTGGTCTGTGTAAGGCTCATGCTGCAGCCCCTTGATCATAGGATTGTAGGATCATAGGATGTTAATAGGCTAATTACCCCAGGGTCCTTATAAGGCTAGCCAAGAGTTTATCCCCTGAAAGAAACCTCAGTCAGCACTTGTCACCCCTGTCAATGAGGGACACAGGTGGAACCTCTGGGACAAATTTGTGTTTTTTCATCCACACATTAAGGTTGCACTTGAAGAGGGTCAGCAAGGTACTCTGTTTAACGTGTATGGGAAGTCGATTCCAGAGTCGTGACAGCTTCTGTGAGACAAACCTGTATCTCCAACGGGTTTTGTTGATGTTGCATATTAGATTCAGGGCTTTTGAGTGGGTAATGCATGATGAGTTAGACTTACTTATATGGAGTATCTTCTGATCTTCTTTGTTAGAAACCTCTGAGGTCGCTCTAATTGCTACAGGTGCTGAGTATGGTACACGCCAAGTAGTGTGTTATACTCAATTATGTGACAGATAAAGGCTGAGTATGGGGGGGGGGTTAACTTCTTTTGCCCTTGACATGATGTCTTTATTAATCAAGTGTGCTACATAGAAAGCTTTGCTTTCTACAGAAGACACTCGCTGGTCAAAGTTAAGGTTGTACTCTACTTGTGATCCGATTTCCCACACCACTTCTTGAGTACTTAGGGTATTGTTGTTGATTTAATAGTGTGAGGGGACATTGTTTGCGTGGAAGGGAATGATGATGCATTTCTTTGCATTCAGTTTGAGACCATGACTAATACACCCATTGCTGGCTTGCATGAGACGCTCCTGGAGAATACTGACATAATTTGGGGATTTAATGATTGCACCTAGTTTGCAGTCTTCTGGAAGCTTGGTCAGCCACAACCCCGTAGTTTTGACCTGAACTTCTGAGAAGCATATACCAAACAGTAGGGGGCCCAGCACTAACCCTGTGGCACCCCACTGATAATAGGTCTGATGGCTGATGTGGAGTCACCCACTTTGATTATGTGTGTCTGGCTTGTGAGCCAGTTGGCAACCCATCTTACAATGAAAGGGTTTGCTAAGTTTATCGGTAATGCCTGAATATGGGATTGTGTTGAAAGGCTTTGTCAGGTCAAAGTATAATGTGTGAATAGATTTGCCCTCATTGGCCTTGGTCACATTTTCAAAGAAATCCACCAGATTTAACAGGCAGGTTCTACCCTTCACGAAGCCGAACTGGGTAGGAATCAGGGTTAGGAGGTCACCTATTGTCTTTATTTATGAGGTCCATAATGATACATTCCATGGCCTTGTAGAAGAGGTTGGTCAGGCTTATGGGTCTGTAGTTCCCTGGGTCCATTTCTAATCCACCTTTGTGTAGGGGAATAACTGTTGCTATTCTCCATTCCACAGGAAGGAAGCCTGTGGTTAGGTTATGATTGAAAAGGGTACTTAGTTGTGATGCTACATGTTTTAGACTGTTTAGAAGACAGCCTGAGATGTCATCTGATCCCATAGAGGCCATGTTTTTGCCTTGGACAATGCTTTGAGGACCTGCTCTTAAGATATGTAGGATGGGGGGGGGGAGTTGGGGGGAAAGTTGGTTGTAAGTTAGGAGGGAATACGGGAGTAAAATTTTCACCAAACCTATCTGCTAGCAGGTTTGCTATCTCTGTGCACCAGTGTGTATGATACCATTGGCCACTAGACCTGCACATGCTTGGGTCCTACCCTTTAGGATATCTATATAGCTGTAAAGGACTTTATGGTTAACTTTGGCTGTAGTTGCTAAGTTTCTCTCAAAGGAGCCCTTGGAAAATTTGACAGGTTGTTTTGTTTGCCTGTTGAGGCTAAGGAATGTGCTTTTCCATTGTTGGGGCCTTGCCTTTGTTTTACTGGACAGCAACATTTTGCATTTATTGTAAAGTATGTTGATGCTGGATGTCCACCATGGCAGATTGTTTTTACTTGGGGCTCTGGCTTTGATGGGTTCAGATCTGACTGAGTTTATACATGTACGCAACTGATTGTAAGTGTGATGCCTCTGCACTGGCCCAGCAATCAAGGAGCCTCAATCTTCACCACTGGCAACAGTGAGGGGCATACACAATGGGAGGATAACAAGTATACACACAGTAAAGTACAATTTCCCTTAAGAGCACACAGAGATCACAGTCATTCTGGGGCTGGTTTCTGCCTCTTCCTCAAGATCCCCAATAAGAATGCCCACTGGCACAGCTATTGGGTTAAGATCTCAGATAAGTGGTCAAGCCAAAACGTCCAGCATCCTCTCTGCCCGACCAGTGCTTCGTGTCCCTGCCCAAGTAGCTGACAGACACACACACACACACACACACACACACACACACACACACACACACACACACACGCACGTTTTAAGAGTTAATTGATATACAAACACACAGACACTCCTGGGTAAGGCTGGCACAGGTTTACTAGCTATACCCCCAGATTATAAGGTAGTTATCACTCACACCGGCCACTACTTATCAGCTACTCTAAGGCCTTTACAAAGGGTGCCCATTTCTACTGTGTAATGTTACTATTATCCAAAAGTGTAAGTGTGACCAAGATCAAGGCTATTGGAGTGGTCTATACAGTGTCACCAAATACATATGGAAGTACTCTAAGAGTTTAAATATCTCTAAACAAACCAGCCCCAATTAAAATGTTTAAATATATTTAATAGTAAATAATAAAAGAACAAGACAGTACACAAGCAACACAGTAACTACAGAGTTCAGAATCACAAGACATATTTTAAAACAACATTGCAGGACAGTCTCAAATAAATACAGAAAACATCTAAACTAATCTCTACTATATTCCTCTCTGCATCTAAAAGATACTATGCCCAAAATAATTTACTTACAGAGCAAGGCATATACAGATGATGGATGTTTCCAGGTCCAAGACAAGATACAAAATGCACAGAATTTCTCTGAGACAGTTCTTAAATTAATAATCAACATTACTGCAGAGTTAGCTCAGATGACATCACTCTTTTTCACATGAGTTCAGTTCCCAGGCTAAACAGATACTTAGAATTTAATACCTCTGTGTCAAAAATTCATATCTCTCAGAAGTGTGCAATTGCTAGGAAGTCATAGAGCGATAAACACACTTTTACATTTGAAACCTAGTAATTATTTCTGTTTCAAGACAATAGATAAACCTCTAGCTCTAGACAGTGTGTCTGCTTGCTAGATTGAAACTGAGATAACACAATTGTAAAACAATTTCTACTTATTTTATTGAAGTTTTGCAAGTTAACGCTGTATGTTCCAGCTTCTACTATTAAAACATACATTTGCAAGGGTATATAGTTTATATACATTTCTGTTCTTTTCCAGTAGGGTACACTGTGGACGCATCCTTAAAGCTCAGTACATAACACACAGTTCTGTATGAATTATTTCAATATTCACAAATGACATATGATTATTTACAAAATTCTGGATAGCTGGACTGGCAGTGTCACAATTCTATATAAAACATATTAATATTTTCAAGTGACATACACAGGGATATTGTATGACAGAATAATGCCAAAAAAGCTAAAAAGTAAGGTCTGCAAAACAGTGGTGTGATCAGTACTATTGTATGGTACAGAAAACTGGTCAGTAAAGGTAGAGCAGTTGAAGAAGCTGAATGTGATGGCAGTAAAGTACCTGAGATGGATGGTAGTAGGATGTACATTATGTAACAGACAAAGGTATAAGGACATCAGAGAAGAAACCAAAGTAGCTCTAATTGCAGAGAAAGTCAAAGAGAACAGATTTTTGCAGCATGGGTACATGTGCAGGAAATCAAAAGACAATCTGGTGAAGAAGATTTGGAACTGACAGGAAGATGACAAGAGGAAATGAGGATATCCAGCAAAGAAAGAGATTGAGATATTGTGTGAGAGAAGACTTGAGACAGTAAGGCATGACTGTTGAAGAAGGTAGGAAATTGGCACTGAATCAATAGAGATGGCAACAGTTGATGCGACCCACAACTCCATGTAGATAATGGGAAAAGGGGAACTGCTGCTGATGATATATATATATATATATATATATATATATATATATATATATATATATATATATCTACTTCTGATTGTCGAAAACACACTTTCTCGACAACCAGAAGATCAAACCCATTTAAGCAAAGGTGCACTAAATCGAAAGTGCACTTTCGCAAAAGCTGGTCTCTGAAGCACATTACAGTGGGGATAAGGAAATCTTTCCTTTTCTCTACTGTAGTGCAATTTTGGAGTTAGCATATTTAAGTAAGGGGTGCAGGGGGGCTTGGCCCCTGCAAAATAATGTTTAAAGTATTTTTTTTTGTTGTTGTTTTTTTTCCAGTTCGGAGAACCGGCTTTTGCAAAATTGCACTTTTGATGTAGTGCACTTTCGCTTTAATGAGTCTTAGTGCACTCACACACTTGTCTAGATGATAGTTAGCTATTAGCTAAGAAAAGTTAAAATTAGAACAGATCTATTACATGGAATACTCCCAATTAAAAAAAATATGATACTATCTCTCATGTAATTAAGGATAGTCAAAGATTAAAATCAGGATATATCCGTGAAACTACGAAAGACATTCATGTACCTATACCTATCGTATTTCCAGAGTTTTACAGAATGCCAGAGTTTTTGTGTGACATTTTTGTTCTGTTTCTCATAAAATGTGTTTATTTTTAGCAAATCATTGAGAATTCAAGTAATTTAATAAAGAATGACATTTGAGTTATATGCATCCTTCAAAAATGCACATTAATGCAGAATTTCGATATTATAGCAATTAAGTTTATAAGAACCAACTTTTCAATCTGTCCCTATTTTTGGGCCTATGCCCATCCTATTACTTTAAGCTTTGTCTAGATTTTTTTGTCCTAAAATGCTGGGAGGTATGCATGCAACTTAAAGTCAATGTTTTGTTATATATTTAATCAGTTATGTATTAAAATTGTGGTGGTGGTGAAGAATAGAAGTCCAGAATTTCAGCATCCATGCATTTCTTTTTACTGGTTTCTTTTTACATTTGAGTATTGAATCTGGCAGTTCCGTTCTTTAAAATCATGGGTGAAATCTAACATCAGATGTGTATTCAGTTGTTTAAATAATACTACATTAGATTTCAGCCGCAAATTTCTATATATAAACATACTGGGGTTAACTTGGACTTTAAAATGTCATAAATACATATGCCTATAACATGGCAATTGAAAGTTACTCTGTCTTTGTAATATGGTTAACTCTGTGGAATTTGGTCCATTTCCTAGACAACATCCGAATGATTAATGTTAAAAATAACAATGTTCCATAAAAATAATGTTGCACTGCAGAGCTCCATGTATCAAAGATTTGACAATATGCATTCTACCAGACAGACTACCAGACACTATACACTTTGCATTAACATTGATGAAACTAGTGGAACGTAACACACATTCAGTAACAGTATGGATAAACTGATATGAACCTTAACATGTTTATACCTTCTTTATTCTTCCAAATCATGTGAGTTTATAATACTGACAGGAACGGATCACGTTCCTAAATCAGCAAAGAATTAGATTTCATGAAATTAATAGTACTTCAGTCTTTGATGCTAGCCTAGACTATTTTTCTCAGCAAGCATAATGTGTCCAGAATTGCCTTCTTCTGCAGCTCATATGAAGTTACATGCATTGACAGCACAATCAAGCATGTTACCATATTAGTCCTATTTTTCCAACTAGCTTTGGGACTGTCTGGGTATCTTTCTTCCACATTGCTTTCATTTCTGCTTGTAATTCCTGATATTTTATACATCTGTGCCTCTCAGTACATTAGACACTATAACTGCTTGTTGTAACAATCCCAATGATTGGCATGGCTTTTGCCTTTTTTCTTGATCGACAATATCTGGTTTTCTATCATCTATTTTCTTAAGTGTTGGTGATGGGTGATCCCATGTGATCCAGACTTCATTATTGTCAATAATGCTTTCTGGTTCATGTTTCTAATATTTCTTAGCTACCTGTATTTTGTACTGTTTGCACAATCCTCTGTGCAACAGTCTTGCCACATCAGTGTGCCTTTCAGTATATGGACCTCAGCCATGAGAATATTGTATTAGACAATGAGATATGTAACTTGTTTTCCAATTCTACTTCACAGAAACTCCATTTACCTGTTTTTCCCATATAGTGCTTCTCTATTAAATAAAGAATCACAAATGTCATTGTAAATTATAAATTGCACATTTATTAACATCTCTAGACATTATATTCCATTATTTATTATTTTTCATTGTTAACAAATGCATGCATTCATAGGTAAATCATTTGTTAATGTAAGCTATAGAGTAATCAGATTATTTTTATTACAATTAGACATTGATTCTATAACACAAACATATTCCTCTCTGTTCATGTAAAATTCTTATATTTTAGCTTCAGTAATGTTTTCCTGTCATATAATTTAATTTTGCTTTGCTATTACAAAGCGAGAACTCTACAAGCTGTGATAACTTTTTTTTTTGAATGACTTTAGAAGGCTTGCCTCAGAGGGATAACCTGTGTCCCTTTATTATACCTAAGCAGTGCCTTACTATTATAATGCTGACTGTGTGTCAGTTTAGAGAAAGAATGTTTGCTTTTGTTTGAAAACGTTATTGACTTCATTCCAACATAGATCATAGGTATGTGCAACACAGTAACAATCCTATAAATGCAAGTATAAGCACATTTGCTAAACAAGCAAGATCAACCTATATATTGTATAATATAGTGCAGAAGTGGTTAGATAGAGGCACAAATTCCAAGTGAGCCAAACTGAGGCACAGGAACAAGTAGCAGTAGTAGTAGTATGTAACACACTAGAACTTTAAGTGATCAGATAGCTGTACCCTACATAGACATTTATTAATCCAACCATATATCATATATGTGCACCCACTGAGAAGGTTTGGGTCTTGGGCTAGCTACCCGACTTCATAAAACCCGTAACTGCTTCAGAAACACCGAGCACTGAAAGGTGCTTGATGCCCAATGTACCACATCGTACATAAATGGGAAAGAGAGAGAAAGAAATCATATATGTCAGTTTTTTTTTTTTGATAGGAGATCCCTAGTCATGTTGCTCATTATATTGGCAAAAGAGTTCAAAAGACAAATGCATTGCCAGAAGAAGTCTAATTCCTCAAAAGTGAAACAAAGAAAGATGTTATACTTGCATACATGTTTGTTTTCTGCAACACAGAAGAAATTAATGAGATTTTGATATTCCCACCCCTGATAATCTTCAGGTATATTTGTTTTAATTATTTGCATGTGTTTCTTATAGATAACTCCCATCATTATGTACAGATAGGGATATCGATTTGCAGTTCTCAAAAACAATAAATAAATGAATTCCATTTTCATGAGATGCAATCCAGGACTTAGCTCCAAGGTTTTTGAATTTTCTCTGTAGTCCTTTCTATGATTTCATGGTGATTTTTTTACTGAATCAACATATAGAAGACTACAACAAATTCTAAGTACAATGAACCTAGCTGTTAATATTACAAGTAGTAAATACAAAAGAAAAATGCTTGCTGTACTGATGATTTCTCTGTCATGAAATGCCAAATTCCATGAAAATTCCAGGTTTTTCCAGTTCACAGATAATCTAAGTTTGATGCTTACCTGTATTTTTCTTGGAAAAGTGATGTTATTGCCTCTGAATAGACAATGCATGTAGGCATTTTCTCTTTATAGTTAATAGTTCACTTGAACAAATGTTCACTTGTATGCTATTACAGCATATGAATTCTATTATATATCCATATTGCAGATTAACATGGATCACATTATAAAATAATAGTACAATAGTATTCCAACATATTTTTCATGTGTCAGTCTGGAAGACAATAAGATGCAATTTCATCAATTTTGTTTCATAATCTCAAGTTTCTCCAAACAAAAGAAGCTGTTTATTTTCTGTTTTTGTATGGCAACATGTAATGTCTATGCAAGGATCCTTACCTACAGGAGTTATGTACCATGATTACACACCAATGCATCTTTAGGAAAACACTGAACTTGAATAAAATGCTCATCGGGCTTGAAGATGCAGCTGGTTGAAAAAAATTTACTGCCTTTCATGAAAAGATTTGTCTGACCGAAGTGGTAATTTACAGACTATTAGAGACTATTTCACACTGGTACTGGAGCATTTGTTTGTTTGTTTTTTTTTTTTATTTTTTAATCTTGAAGAAACAGGCATGCCATTAGCAAATTAATTAAAAAGTCTTGCTCTGTCTCATGCCTCATTTTGGATGTTGGGACAACATCATTTTATTTACCTCACTTGCAATAAAGCAAATGCAATTTTTTCCCATGCTGTTGAATCTAGTAGATAGATTTTCCGCACTATAGCAAAGAAAGTGATGACTACCCCTCCCAAAAAAAAAAAAAAAACAGCAAGGTTGTCACATGAAAGTATTATATTATAACTACCTTTATACCTTTAAATAGGGTCTATATTATATCAGCGAATGCTTAAAAAAGCGAATGCTGATTGATCGACCTTATGTTAGCGAAAGCTTACAATCTCAAACTGTCAGATCAGCAATTTTTTTCCTAGGGAAAAAAATCGCTGATCCAAAACACATACACACAACACAAGCACACCAAACAAACAGAAATCCACACACATACACCTAAAATCTGACACCTAACCCTACACTAAACTATGCACACACCACTAACTATCCACTTACCTTAACCCAAACCCTAACCCTAAGGTCCGTCACTATCGCACACTCACCTCACCTGCTCCCTAACCCTAACTCACCTAAATCCACCCTAACCCTCATGTCCACACAATCGCACACATACCTAACCTGAGCCCTAACCCTAACTCACCTAAACCACCCTAACACTCACATCCACAGAATCGCACACTTACCTGAATCCGAATCGCAACTTTCCACCACAGCACTGAAAATACCGAAGCAACAGAAACGGACAACCGAATTCTTTCCCTAGGAAAAAATTTGGGTTTCTGCTGCTTCGATATTTTTCACTTTCACTAAAATAAGGTCGATCAATCAGCGTTCGCTGATCTAATACAGACCCTTTAAATACTCAATAACTGTTTGTCAATAAGAGGAATTACAGTTTCCAAGAATTGACTTTATTTTATTTATTTTATTTTATTTTACATTTGTTGACCGGGATAGTCCAACTGGATACATGTCCATTTTCAGTGGAGGCTCAGGGAGAAAAGCTCCACCGTAAAACACAATTCTATCACATATATCTAAATAAAGACAATTTTACAGGTTCAGCTGGTAATACCAAAACATAGTCATACAAATTCTTTAGTTTACACAAGGTTTAAGGAATAGAAAATACAAATGTGTTAAGTTGTAAAAAGAATTAGTTCTTTACGTAGTGAGAGGATTAGTCGGGTCTGGCACAGGGACATAGCCAGTGTGCTTTAAAATAAAGTTTAAGACCTTTTTTGAATTGACTTAGGGTAGGCCCTAGGGAGATATCAATAGGGAGCAAGTTCCAGATTTTCCCAACATGGTTGGCAAACAATGAGTCATCAGCTGAATTGTTAGATTTGACAGTTTGCACTAGTAACCTATTAGAGGAGTGAAGTGGTCTTAGGTTACTGCAGGGTTTGATAACAGTTTTAAGTGATGGTGCACTGTCAGGCTGGTTTAGTACTTTATGTGCCACTAAAAGTTGGTTATACTGAAATAGGCATGACAATTCTAACCATCCAAGGTGGTGTAGGTTTTTACAATGATGTGTCTTGTATGGCATTCCGGTGGCAAATCAGCAATATGGTTATAACAGCTACTGAGTTTATTCAGTTCTGTTTTGCCTAGGTTGATGAATAGTGGAGAAGCATAGAGGAGAGTTATGAGAAGGTGAGAGCATGCAATGGCTATTTTAGCAGCTGGAGTTAAGAAGGGTTTAATCTTGTAGATTGAGCCAAGTTTTTTTGTTGATGGTTTTAACAGTCAGATTAATATGCATATCGAATTTGAGATTGTTGTCTACTGTAATGCCTAGATGCTTTGTGTGGGTATCTGGGGAGATTATAGTACCATCATTAGATTTAATGAAGAAGGATGGTACTGTGGATCATTGCATAGGGAAGAACAGCAGTAACTTAGTTTTATTTGGATTAAGGATCAGGTGATGGTCTTTTAAACAATTTTCTCCTGTATTGAAGGTGGTTTGGGATAGTCTTTGTAAGTCGGACTGGGAGGTAGCAGAGCAGATAAGGGTAGAGTCATCTGCATATTGAATGCATTTTGTCTCTGGGATGACTTTATAGAGATCATTGATAAATATGGAAAATAGGAGAGGTCCAAGAATAGAACCCTGAGGAACACCCAGAGTATTGGGTAGGAGGTTAGAAATTCTATTTTACCATAGGACGGCTTGTTGTCTGTTGTTTAAGTAGGAATGGAACCATTGCAGAGCTTGAGTGTCTAAGCACATAGTCTTCAGAATGTGAATTAGTATTTGGTGATCTACCATATCAAAAGCATTGGAGAGATCCAAAAATAGGGCAGATGATAGTGTGTTTCTATTGCGATTGTTGTTTATGACATCAGAGAAGGTGAGGAGGGCTGTGGTGGTACTATGGTGTGGCCTGAAACCATGCTGTGAGCTGGCCAGGAGGTTGTTATGTTTCAGGTATTGTAGTAGTTGACTATGGATGCGTTTTTCCATGATTTTTGCTAGTGGTGACAAAATGGCTATGGGGCAGAAATTAGACAGTTCAGTAGAGCTCCCACCTTTATGTAGTGGTATGACATGGGCAATTTTCCAGATAGTGGGGATAGAAGCTTCTGCTATTGTTCAGTTGATTAAAATGGAGATGGGATATGCTATTGCATCTGTGGCTTTTTGCAGATACTCGGCAGGCAGAAGGTCAGCAGCTAGGGTGGTTGGTTTTAGTTTTTTTATTAGACTTCGAATATATGATGTAAGAACTGGTTGATAGCTAAAGGAGGTTTGGCTATTAGGAGTGATATTATTAGGACTGCAATGGCTTGGGGTTAGCTGATTGGCGAGGGACTAAATAGTCTCAGTAAAGAAGCTAATAAAGGTATTTGCTACATCACCTGGTTGTTTATCCTTACAGGCTGTTGGGGTTGGAGTGGAGGTACTTCCTGGGTGCAGAAGTTTGTTTAAGCCAGCCCAAAACTTTTGTGGGTTAGCCTGGGTTTTCTGCTGCAGTTGATAATAGTAATTCTTTTCATCTAGTAGGATGGATTGTTTAGTCATATTCCTTAATTGTCGGTACTTGGTATGATCTAGGGGAGCTTTTATGTATGCCATAGGGCCCACACTATGTTTCTGATTTTCATTTTTGCTTTGGTATCTTTAGATACCCATGGTGCTATTTTTGTTTTAGTTCGAGTGGAGCGGGCAGGGGCATGAGAATTAAGTATGGTTAGAAATTTGTGATTGAAGTGAGCAACCGCATCATCTAGGGGTAAGTACTTTAGGACTGACCAATTGCATGATGCAAGTTCAGATTGGAATTTTAAAGGGATAAAGTCCTTCTTGTTTCTTACTCTTTTTGTGGTAGGGTGTTGGCGGTTAGTGCCCTTGTGTCTTAGTATAAAGGTAAGAGAGTAGTCACTTAGGTAATTGGGCATGGTTCCTCTTTGATACAGTTGGGGAGTACTATTTATAAGTATCCAGTCCAGTATACTTTCTTTGTAATGGGGTTTACCTATTCTGGTGGGGGAGGTTATGACCTGATTGAACCCAAATAGGTTTATATCGGTGGCTGGAGATTGAATGGAACAGGTATTCCAGTCTATGTTAAAATCTCCAAGTACCATGGTTTCTTGGGGTTAGGTACTAGATAACCAGTGGAGCATGTTTTCCAGGGTGGGTACATTATTCCCAGTGGGGATGTATAGACAGACAATATTTATACTTTTGTTTTTATTAATGTGCAGTTTAGTGGAAAGAATTTCAGCATTATTGATTTCGGGTGGTTGTGAGGGATGGATAGATGCATTCAGTGTCTGTTTAAATAGTATTGCTTCCCCACCCCCTTTTCTACTGGTACGATCTAGCCTGTGTATGTTGTAACCAGGTGGTAGTATTTCATTGTCATGGGTGGAGGGTTTTAGCCAGGTTTCAGTTAGGCAGAGTATGTCAGGTAAGTGAAGAGCCATGAGAGCATGCAGATTATGTACTTTATTATTTATGCTTCTAACATTTAGGTGAAATGTCAGAAGGGAGTTGGGGGTCCTATTCAAAGATAGAGTTTTGATTGGACTAGTAGTGCATGTTATGGGACTAACAGGAGTGGGTAGTCCTGGGTTTGGGTGAATGTCACCATCTGTTGTGAGGTTGTAGTTGCATCTTAGAATAAGATTTAAGAATTTACTAATTAGCTTTTGGTATTGTCTGGATATGGGACTTAGGTATGTGGAAGTAATGGGGTGACAGTATAGGTACGATATGGAACTCGATTTTGGGCAGTATATTAGGTGTACTGCAGTGCTTGTTGTTGAGGTGGGAGACGTTTGGGAGTTAGGGTAGTGAAATCCTGGGTAATGCAGATTTTCATGGTAGGTGAGAAGATATGGAATAAGCATTAGGGGTAGTAATGAGTAGTGCAACATTGTATATACTAACTAATGTTATTGGTGGTAGAGACTATGTAGATGGCTGATAATACTAGTAAAATCTTAGGAATAGGAAGAGATAGTGGTGGGAGGTAATGAGCAGTACTTTTTTATGGAAGTTGTTGATTGGTTATAACCAGAGGAGGTGTGGTTATCTTATTATAAATTTGGCACTACTGGGGGGGGTGGTAATAGGGGGCAGGGTGGGGTGTGGAGCAAGCCTGAGTGCAGTGAGGGCTAGCATAGATGGGCTACAGCAGTTCAAGCACTTCTCCCAGCCTACAAGATCAAATGTAAGTACTGGAAAAAGGTACTATAGGCACACCAGAAGTTTTACTAATTTCTTTATGGTCTTATAATATGGAGTTTTGAAATGGGGGGGGGGGGTTACTGATCCTTGTATCTGGGTACTACTCTTTACTCTTTAGTTTCCAATTAGATATGTAAATAAAACACCTAGCAGTGCATCAGACCCAGAAGTCACCTTCTATATTTGGTGTTAGGCAGAAAATTAGTGTTAACCTTGGCAGTGGATTTTTTTTTGAGAGCTAGTAGCAGGACTGAGCAGTTTGATTCTCATCTGGGTGGTTTCCTTTTGTCGTTGCTTTCCTTTCAGGGAAGGTACAGTATATAGGGGGTATCACCATGCCACAAGCAGGCTACTGGGTCCAGATACACTTAGATGTTTATTTTACTTAATTTAATAAGAGGAATTACAATTTCTAAGAATTAACTCACTGAAGTTCTCTATGATTACATATGTGCAAAATAGTGTCAATTACTGTCAGCTAAAGCAATGGGTACATTTTAACAGAATATTATTTATTTATTTTATTTATTATTTATTTCAGTTTGATTACCGGGGAAGTCTACTGGGCCAGAACGTGCCCATTTTCAGTGGAGGCCCGGGGAGAAAAGCTCCACAAGCAAATACAATACAATTCAATACTGGTTACAAATTGTTAAAGGTAAAAATACAAGTATAAAATCATATAGTTGGAAAATGCATTGCATAAATTTTACATTTAAAAAAAAATTAGTAAAACAGATAATAGCAAGACAGGTTACATATATTTCCATTCTGCACAGTATGATTGACTGAGAAGTGGAAGGGTTTAAGGTTTCAGTTGTTATTTTACATTAGAAGGTGGGCAGTTGGCATGCATATGTTATAGTTAAAAAGGTAAATAAAGAAAGCAGTTGTGCTGACAATAGAGATACTGTAATATTTACAATATTTACATACTTGGAGTTATATGAATGACATTGTTTATGAGCGAAGTAGCTTACTCAGAGGTTATCAGAAAGAGACTATTTTCCGAGAGTGGACATAATAGTTTGAGGGTAGAGAGGAGCAAGGAGAGTGGATAGTAATAGGGGAATTTTGCCAGGATTTAGGTAGGGTATAAACAGGACCATTTCCGTTTGGATGACAGGTATGAGAAGAGTTGGGTCTTGAAGGTTTCCGGTAAGGAATGGTCCTAAGTGAAGGAGGGAGAGAGTTCCATTTCTTGGCTAGACAGAAAGAGAGAAGAAGCTGGCCAGCAGGACGTTTGGGTTTGGGGATAGAGATTACATTTTGGTGTTCTGATCTCAGAGGTCTGTTAGGGATGTATGGGGGAAGGGAGCTTGTTAAGGCTGGGCATTTATCAGGGTAGAATATTAATCTGTGAGCGGTGGTAAGTTGAAGATAGTCTAGGTGGTTAGATAGTTCCAGCCAATTGAGTGATTGTAGGGTAAGGCAATGGTGAGTAGAGGTTTTGGATTCAGTTGCAAATTTGGAGATCTTGTTATAGCAAGTTTCAAATTTAGAGATGTTGGAGGAAGACAGATTTGTTAGAAGAGGGGCTCCATAAAGTAGGGAAGGTAGAAGGTAGGAAATTGCCAAGGTATGCCTAGAGGAGTTGGAGAGAAAGAGGTTATTCCTATAGAGCATGCCCAACTTTTGGTGGGTTTTCTTGATATTTTGTTGTATGTGGGTGTCAAATTTAAGGTGTTCATCTATGGTAATGCCAAGAAGTTTTGCTGAAGAGACTACTTCTATAGCAGTGTTAGGTTGGCTTAGGACTTTGAAAGCAGTTTTGTTATAGGAGAAAGACCTGGTAGGGGGGAAAAGTAGTATTTTAGATTTATTTAAGTTGAGAGAGAGATGGTTTTGGTGCATCCAGTGTTCAGTAGTAGAAAATACTATTTGCGTTTTACTCAGGAGTTCAGGAAGGTTAGGGGCAGCACAAACTAATGTGTAGTTGTCGGCATATTGGATAACAGTTGAGTCTGGTAATACAGTGTGAATGTTATTGATGAAGATGTTGAAAAGCATGGATCTGAGGATGGACCCTTGAGGAATGCCAGTGGGAGTTGACAAGAAGGTGGAGGTAGAGTTCTCCCATCTGACAGCTTGAGATCTCTCAGATAGGTAGCTGGAGAACCAGGAAAGAGTATTGGGGAGAGATTAAGGTTGGCGAGATGACAGAGGAGGTGATTATGGGAAATGGTGTCAAATGCTTTAGAGAGGCCAAGCAGTACAGTGGAAACTAGTAGTCCAGAATCTCGAGCTTGATTGACTGTTTCAAGGAAGGAGAGTAAGGCAGTTATGGTACTGTGGCCGGGGCGGAAGCCGTGTTGGGTGTGTGTTAGGAGTTGATTTTGGGTTAAGAAAGGCATAAGTTGATGGTGGACACATTTTTCTAGTATTTTTGAAATAGGAGAGAGTAGGACAATGAGGTGGAAATTAGAAATGTTTGTGTTTTTGCCTCCTTTGTGAAGGGGAAGAATGTAGGCTGAGCGCCAGAGTTTGGGTACATATGACTCTTTTAAGGATCTGTTTATTAGGATACTGATTGGGACAGCAATACCATCTGCAGCACATTTGAGGAAGGAAGAGGGTACGTTGTCAGGGGCATTAGAGCGTGGCTTTAATTTGGATAAGAGCCTTTTTATAGTAATGGTATAAACTGGTTTGAGCTGGAAATTAAGGGGACAGTTGTGGGTGTTGTGTGTTGAAGAGTGAGAGTTGAGAGGATTGCTGTTAGGGAAAGTTTTGGTTAGGTTACCTATGGAGTCAGTAAAAAATGAGTTGAAAAGAGAGCTCAGCTCAGTGTCAGTTATACTTGAGTCAGGGCAGGGATTGTTTTTGGACCCTGGATGTAGAAGATAATTTACTGATTTCCAGAATTGCTTTGGGTTCTTATTGTTGTTGGACTGGAGTTTGTTATAATAGTTTTTTTTTATCCAAGGTAACTAGTTTTTTTACTTGATTACATAGTTGAGTGTATTTGAGCAAGGTAGTGAGCATTTTATTTTTCTGGTAATGCTTCCAGGATTTGTCCCTATGGTACATGATTTGTTTTGTTTCTTTAGACAGCCATGGGGCTGGATTAGCTTTGACTCTTTTGTTTCTTAGCGGGGCCTGGGAGTTGTGAGTATTTAGGAAGACAGAATTGAAATGTTCTACAGCTTTGTCGAGGGGGAGAGTATTTAGGATTTGCCAATTAATTTGTTTAAAAATGTTTGAGAAAGTTGTGGGGTTGAAGGTGTTAAGGTTGCGGGTGGGTAAGTAAAGGTGTTGATATTGGGTGGAATTTGCTGAACGGTAAATGAAAGCAGGGAGATGGGCACTAAAGGAGTCTGGGATAGTGCCAGAGAGAGTTATTTTGTTTGGATGGGAGACTAGGATCCAGTCTATTGTGGATCCAGGGGGATAGGTTTTATTAGGTCGGGTGATTGAGGAGATTACTTGGGTGAAGTTGTAGAGGTTGACTGAAAGGGAGGGAGTAGGTGTATTAATCTTGTTCCAATCAATGTTAACGTCCCCTAGAATATAGGTTTCATATTTTATTTCAGCTGAGGCCCAATAAAGAATATTTTCAAGGGTAGAGATATTTCCGCCTGGGGAGATATATAGAGAAATAATGCAGATATTCTTATGTTTATTCAAACGAAGGAGACTAGCTGTTAGTTCAGTATTTTTGAATTGAGGAGTTGGGGTTTGAAGAGGGATATAGGAAAGAAGGTTAGAGTAGATTAGTGCTGAGCCTCCACCTTTTTTATTTAATTGATCACTTCTGTGCATATGGAAGCCAGGAGATTTTATTTCAGAGTCTGCAATATGGGGCTTTAGACAGGTTTCGGACATGGCTAAGATGTCGGGTTGGTTATGGTTAATCCAAGCATGTATCTGGTGTGCTTTGTTCTTATGGCTCTGGGCATTGATAGTAAAGAATTTCAGAATATTAGGAGAGAAGGCAAAGGAGGTAGGGGAAGTGGGGAAAGGGTTTAGTGTGATTGGGGAGGTTGGGGGAGGGGGGAAGGGGTTGTTTGTGGTGAGAGTAGGGCCAGGGTTGGGATGGATATCTCCAGATAAGGCTAGGAGATTGCAGGAAGTAACTTTTAGCTTTTTGTGATTGTAGAGAAGGAAGTTGTTTGGGGCTAATAGGAGTGTAAGACTAAAGAAGTTTGTTGTGATGGAGAAGTGTTTGGGATGGAATAGGTGCAGTAGGTTTGGTGGGATAAGAGAGGGGGGATATGGAGTGGTAAGGAGTGCATAGAAGTGCTTGCAGGTGAGTGTATGGGATAGTTTGAGAAGGAGAAAGGTAAGGGGGTGCTTTGGAGGAGTAAGAAGTAGCATAGTACAGATGAGTTAGTAGTATAAGAAGAAAGCACGGGAGCCGGGCAATATAGAGGGATTGGGAGGGCATGTTCGGGAAGGTGGGTGTTGAAGGGAGTATTGTAGAGGGAGTGAACTGGCTTAATTAATAGAGGAGAAGATGTAAAGAAGTAAATAAGGTTATATTTATTTATAGAAGGAGAGGAGGAGGTTAAGAGAAGGGATGGGTATGGGGTAATGGAGTGGGAGGAGTAGGTGTGGGAGGGGGTAATAGGAAGTGGTGTATGATTTGTTGATTGATTTGGGTGGGAGGGGTAAGTGAGGTATAAAGGTAGAGGTGCTGGGGTCGGGTGAGAATTGGGGGCAGGGTAGGGGAGCGAAGTGAGCCCGCAGGGTGAACGGAGCGGGCAGAAACAGAGAGAGGTAAGGAACAGAGGAAAAACAATCAGTTGGAGTACAGACAGTTGAAGCAGGCTTCAGTAGGTAGGTAACCCTGAAAAAGGAGTGAAGGTAAGGAGAGAAGATTAGGCTTCTTGGTGAGTGTGGAGGTTCACCCCAAATAGGCAAGAAGTAGCGGCCTTTACCTTAAGAGGAAGCCAAAGGTCTAGGATACATAACAGAGTAGGGGTGAAATTATGCCTTGCAGAAGGCTTCAAAGTCCTGAAGGACAAGACTGCCACCTAAAGGGCAAGGATATTATTGTAAACTGGGGAAAAGTGGGCGTTTGTGGACAGAGACAGAGAAAGAATAGTTGTTCAGGAGACTATATGGGAAGGAAATAGGAATATATGGGTTACAGAGTGGTGGTAGGGGTGGTGGTGCTGCTGTCTTTCCTGGCTAGTGCTCTTAGATTCAACAAAAAGAAAAGCAACAATAGAATATTAACTTAAAGGCTATGCTAGCAGTGTTAATTGTAGACATGTACTTTCTTGCTCCCCTGCTTGAGGTAACACAGGGAATGGGTGTGTCTCAGAATATCTCAAAAAATGGTTAATTTTTGACAATAATAGAGAAACATTTTTGCCACAGCTAACAAGTTCTTTTCTCCATTACATATATTAGTATTATTAAACTATTGTAGTTGTATAGAGGAGCATAACTATTGTTTATAAATTTTTAATGTACACATGAATTCTACTTGTATTAACATTTCCTTTGTAAATTTCATTTTTATTGTCATGTTGATTGAGCACTTCTGACCTGGATTTGAAAATTCTGCAATGCGATCAGTACCCAACCTCATTAAACATATTAATAAGTAAATAAATAAATAAATATTTGCTTTACCGTTTTGCTTCCTACCCACAATGTTTACAGCAATGAAAACATTCAAAATGTCAAGAATCTTGAATTTGAAATATTTATCTATCTTAAATCAAAATATCATTACAGAAATGTAGACTGCAGTGGCAATTTTCGTTATGAGATAAGTTAATCACAATTGATAAAAAAAGCACCAAACAGAACAAACAGAAATTGCTGATAATGACCTGTATAAAACATCTAATACAGGACCCTACTGCACTGCTTTTTTGACATTACACTCAATAATCAAATCCAAATTAAAAATTAAACAGTACTGGGAGACTGATGAATTGTCACAGATGAGTAACTTGAGCAGTGAGTCCCATATGAATTATAAAGGTCTCAAACTCAATATTCTGATATTTATATTTATAATCCTTATGTAAAGTCAATGAATATTAGAATATATAACATTATGAACTTCGTATAATTATACAGATGTATAATTAGCTCTCATAAAAAGCCAAGAGGGGAATAAATGTGAGTCACAAACATTTTACGATACCCCAAAGTAATATAAAACATTGGAGAAACTCATATCACGATGACTATGTTGTAATCAAATATAAAACTTCTGAACTGCAATCTGTCATTGAAGTTATAATGCTACCACCCACCAGCTGCATGAAACTACAATAAACTTTATGGGCTATGAAATGATAAATGATAAAGAGTCACAGAAAGAATATGATACACGTTTATTTTTGTCAACATGTACCAGTGTGAGCTGTTAGTTCATCTAGAAAATTCACTCCAAATAAAAACATACCTGCTATTCAGAGAAACTGACTTTAAGCTTTGATTATCTTACAATGCCATGTATAGTGAATTGCATTCTAGCTTATAACATATAAAACAAAAGTAAACAAATGCAAAGAAAGCTATTCATTAAAACCAACTCGATCCTGCTTACAAATGTTTCATTTTCATCTAAACAAAAACACAATATAAGTAATTTTCTAAAAGGAGTTACACTGACATTGAACATACCACATTAAATTTAATTTTTTTATGTTGCTGCTACTCGGTACTCACTGTGTAAGTATGATTAAAAAGAATGCATGCATATCAATCCTACCAGTTTCAACCTGTATACTTACAAAATACATACTGTGTGAAATACTGCTATTATTGGCAGAACCAACTGATTTTTCTAACAATGATGCTAGTGTTAAGACATTGAGAGCATACAACCCGAAATGATTGCTCTAAAAATTGCAGTCTATCCTAGACTTCAAGTGAAGACATTGCAACAAATAACACAAACTATCATGTATGAGGAAGCATTGTGAGATAACCTTGTTAGGTTGTAAATGTTGAAAAATCAGTGACTAGTTAACACTAACTGCCAGGATAATGTTACTACTTCTAAAAACCAGTAGCTTTGCACAACTTGTAAGTGAAAATTAGTCTAGCCTTACTGCTGAGCCTTAATGAGTTAATAAAAATCTCAGATGCAGAAACATGGCAAGAACTTTAGATCAATGATCAACATAGCTCTCAACTGTCCAGATTTTCAGAGACTGTCCAGATTTTTGCCTCATATTTTTGGTCTGTTCCCCATAACATTTGTGGTATTCTGGCAAATCACTGAGGATTGAAGTCACTAAATAATGGCATACATTTGAGGTGTGGACTTCATTTACTTCAGAAAATGCACGCTAACACAAATCCTGTTATGCTATCAACTTTCTAAGTTTATAACAGCAATATTTAAAATCTGTCCCTAATTTTGGACCTTTGTATCCCCATTTTTAGGCTATGTCCACATTTCTCATGCTAAGAGGTTGACCGGTACGATGATCATATGTGCATGTAAATACTGTAAATAAATGTCCAGATTGCTGAGTACCAACTCATCAATAGTGTAGTCTATCATAAGACTTGATGCTTAACTGTAAAATCAAATGCTTGAATGAGTATGCAAAGTTGTATAGACTGACCTGTCTCAAGAGTCTAATCTGATAATGGTTCATAGTACATGTGAATGATGACACATACTAAATGGCCAAAAATCAAATAACTCCACTTATTGGAGAGATATCAGCCTACTAAACTGTATTATCCAGTTTCCTCTCTCACGTCCCCTGAACCTTCATAATGTCATTATACTGTCTTTGTTACTGTGTAATTCTCTACAGTAATATAAAATGTATGGATATCATCTAGTGCTTGTAACAGTGGCTGTTTCTCTGCTTCAGTCCCAGCATCTAAAATATTTTCTTCCCACTTACATGAAGCTCACACAGGGTGCCATTTGCTTTGACTTCTGCAAGCCTGGATTACAACCATATATGCTCACATTGGATTGCATTTGATCTGCCCATAATGGTGCTGTATTTTTAGATAATGAGGGAACTTTCACCCAGGATTTGTGACATTTTTTCTGATCAACAAGACTTCCTGATGGAAGTTTAAGTACTTACATTGATGTGTTTTGTAGGAGTCTATATCACTTCTACGAAAACACCTATATCACTTCTACGAAAACACAAGTACTCAAATACCTATTCACCAACCCCAATACAGCGAAGAGTCCATTCATTGTACCTACACATCAGCAAAACTTTTCCCAGGGCAAAGAGTTAGCTGTCCAACATGGTGAGCAATAAACACACCACATTATATGGACCCACCAAAATGGGGGACTATGCCCCCCACACCCCCCTACTTAAATATACCAACTCCGAGATATCACTAGAGTGGAGAAAAGGGCAATTTCAGGATATTGGACAGCTAACTCTTTGCCCTGGAAAAAATGTTTGTTAATGTGAATGTTTGATAAACAGCTGTTCACTGTACTGAAGTCAATGGATAGGTGTTTGAGTACTTTTGTTTTTGTGGAAGTGATATAGACCCATTTTTTAGTAGATTTATTGGTTGTTTTCAGTCAGCAAGTTTTAATAAAACTTGATACTGCATGCTGAAGGTAAATCGATTAATATTCCTTCTCCATTTGTGTTAGTACCTGGTCCATGATGCAGCTGGCAATATGCCACTGCCTCATATAGGCTAGAAACCTATATGATGTAAATTTTTCTCTGCCTATGTTAAAATAGTGTAGTTACTTGGAATGTTACTGTTTTACATATGGTTATGTAACTGTTTTATATGGTTATTTGTAAATTTCATTGTGTAGCTTTTCTCCCTGAGCCTCCATTAAAAATGGGTCCTTGGCCCAAATGGACCTTCCCAGTAACCAAATGTAAAATAAATAAATAAATATTTTTCTTCATCTAATGGTTCAGTGATTGAGCTGGCTTGTGATTCATGATCAATATTTTTTTTTTCCTCTACAGGTAAAACCTAAACATGTGATGCATGTAACATACATAAGTATTGCAATTTTGTGTGATTTTTGCAATCCATATTTGATGACCATCATGCCTCTCCATGATTTGACATAGTGTCCTTGGGGGACATCTTCCAGGCAGCCATAAGGGTGGTTTGTGCTCTCATTGGCATTCTTATAATAAGAACATTTTTTAGGCTATTAACTTCCACTGCTACAGTGTATCACTTACTTCACCACAGGGGCCACCTACAACTTCTTTGTCCAAGCATGCATGCGTCCACACATACAATGGCAGTGGCTACTATCATTGGCATGGGCAGTCAAACCCACATTTTATCAGCACTGTTCTCTGTGTCTTGATGAGCAACCATTCTCCAGCCAAGACCCTGCTATCAGAACTGTGGCAAAAGGTTAGAGGCAACCGCATTCACTCCCCATCCAGGATGAGCACACCTATACTCCCTGCCTGAGCAGTCAAGTGCCCGAACAACTAATTGAACTTGGGTTACCTGGGATGCAATCAGGGCTTTATCCCTCCATGCCACAGCAAAGGCCATTAACTGCTTTTTATTTCGTCATCTGCTTTATGCTTAACAATCATTTTGATTAGTAGTATATCAAGTTTTGATTTGTCAGTCAGAAAAGGTATAAACCTGGGTTAATTAATAAGGCTTTATCTTCAGTAATTTTAAAATTCTTGATGCATGTTAGCCATGCCTATTACTGTCTGCAAAAGGTATGTTGGTCAAAATAATTCAATGGTGGTTCTTGTTTGGTAATACTTAGATTACCAGACATTCCTGTTTTCAAGCCATGTATTAAAAAGCACATCTAGTCAGTTTTTGATGCATTTGTTACTGTCTCAAACAATTGTAGTATATGAATCACTTACTACTCAAATTAGCTCACCAGTCACAGTCTGTAGAAATCAATAAATATATAAACTGGTGAACAATCACGGAAACAGTCAATTCCAACGATTCCAAAATAGAGCAGCAGTAGACAAAAATTCTTCAAAACGTAGTTTTTATTCACACAAAACAAACGAACTGGATAAGCGCTTTCACATACGCTATGTATGCTTCTTCAGATCCTGATTCTTGTGAATGTACCACTCATTTAAATACTCTATATTCATCAGTTAATTAAAATCAATTATTTAATGAAATAATTAACTAACCAATTAAACATTTAAACTGATAGTTGCAGACACTGCATAGCTTTTTCTATAAAGCATATAGTCAGATCATAATAATAATAAAGGATTGTGATTCTGAAACTAATTAGCTCTTGTAGCACTTTAGATGTTCCAAGATATCTAGTACTGTGTATTAAATGATTTCAAAAATAAAAATGAAAATAAAATTAAAAATGTAAATGAAAATAAGAATGAAATAATAATAAAATTTTCGTTGTTAAAACAAATAGTATAGTATAGAATATATTGTATATAAATAAGTTCATTACCGTAGAGATAAGGAAGAGGAATAATCCATGTTCAATACCTAATTTAATAAATACTTATATAAAATTGATCAATTCTTTAAAAATAGAATAACAAATAGACAAACTGATTTGTGATACATAAAATATTTCTTACTTATATACTGTAAATATATTATCAGAATAAAATATATGTATGCATCAGTTGAATATTTAGGTCCTTTTTAGATATAATACATTATATATAGTATAGAAAAACATATATTTTACAATACAACATGAATAGCTAATTCTATGTGGGAGTATAATTAAAAGATAGTGTGTATGACCAAATATGCAAGATAGTTAGGTAAAGTAAAATTACTGTTATATGTGTATATATATATATACACTTACCCTAAGAGAGTATGGAATTATCTTCTTTTTCTAAGTATTGGTTTTATAGATACATATTGATTAATTCCTGGATGTTGGTGTGCTCTCAGTTTAAAAATCCAGTATAATTCTCTGGACTCTAATAGATTAGAGTTTTCTTCTTCTCTTCTATTACCTTTTACTATTTCTAGAACTCTAAATTTAAAATGGTGATCTCTATGTTCTAGAATATGTTTTGCATATTATTATGATCTGACTATATGCTTTATAGAAAAAGCTATGCAGTGTCTGCAACTATCAGTTTAAATGTTTAATTGGTTAGTTAATTATTTCATTAAATAATTGATTTTAATTAACTGATGAATATAGAGTATTTAAATGAGTGGTACATTCACAAGAATCAGGAAATGTTTAATTGGTTAGTTAATTATTTCATTAAATAATTGATTTTAATTAACTGATGAATATAGAGTATTTAAATGAGTGGTACATTCACAAGAATCAGGATCTGAAGAAGCATACATAGCGTATGTGAAAGCGCTTATCCAGTTCGTTTGTTTTGTGTGAATAAAAGCTATGTTTTGAAGAATTTTTGTCTACTGCTGCTCTATTTTGGAATCGTTGGAATTGACTGTTTCCGTGATTGTTCACCAGTTTATATATTTATTGATTTCTACAGACTGTGACTGGTGAGATAATTTGAGTAGTAAGTGATTCATATACTACAATTGTGCTTCATTTTGTTCACTTTACTACTCCACGGAATGGCGCAAACTATCATAGAATTGGATTACAGACCGGAGACGAGGGTAACGGATGATAAGTGGATTCTAATCACCAAGAATACAACCAACCCTTTATTGGCTCTGGAAATGCAACCAGCTACTGTAAGTAGTGAAGAAAATCATATTGACAACTTAGAACGCTTTTATTCTTTAATTAAAGATCTAGAAAATGATCTCTATAGACTGCAGCGCTACATTTGGCAGCGCAAACATTTAGAAGCGTGCATGCACTTCAAAATAGTCCCTAGAGGCATGCGCGTATTGTGCATGCCTACCTATGGAGACATGCACCCTGAATTATTAAGGAGATGGCAAGACTTGAACCTTGAACTTAGCTACAAATACATGCAACTGTTGAATGACTATTTCTCCCCTCTTGAACATGAGTTGTTGAATAAGATCGAGAAGCTAAATAGAGAAATAAGAGACTCTTTTGAACATCAACTTTGTAGAAAGAAATTAGACCATTTATATCTACAAGTGCTTGCCTACAGCCAAAAATTAGAACAGACTAAGCAGCGTAAGCTGCACAGAGACTTTAGAGACTTTTCAACAGGCAATGTATTTGTTTGGCCGAGGGGATTCTCTCAACATTCCCCCTCTAACAATGAAGAGATTCATACCAGCATTCCAGGTGTAAATGAAACAAGTGAAACTAATGCTTCATCAACTTCGACAGTTTGCCAGACCAAGATTGACGGAGTTAGCGTTACCTCAGATGGAGCCTTTGCCACGCCCCCGGAAGAGCTATCCTCCATGAATGACTGTCTCTCTCCACCTACACCTCTTCCCAACCAAGAAGCCAACAAGAATATTCTTCGGCTAGGAGCCATTCCGAAGAATAGTACACAACGCACCATCACACATTTTTTACCCTATCCGATAAGGAAACCAGCACCGCAGAGACAACGAGTGCAGAGCTGGCAAGGAAAGAAATGGAAGCATTCAGGAGAACCTCTACAACAGCAGAGACGTCAGAAAAGTTGACCGACCTATTTTTCAATCGCTCCAGGTTAGTGCTAACTGATGAAGAAGCCAGCGTACTTAATAAAGGACTAACATTTATTCCCTCACAGGGAAGTCATCTAAACGACACTCTCATAGAACTGAGAATGTTTGCGAGATCTGTAGCTTTGAAGCTATATTTTGCTAACAGATCTCAAGCTGAATCTAACGCTAGTGACTATGTTAATTTCAAAAAGAAAAGCGTTTATACACCTACTTTACCACCGCATGTAGAATGTTTCCTAAAAGTCTGTGAACAGAATATATATGAATATTTCTTTAATGGTCATAAGAAATGTAGTTACTTTAATTTAAGCTATAAAGAATACAACTCTTTAAGAACATTATGTAGTGATGCCACCCTCAATTTTAAACCAGCAGATAAAGGGGGTGGAGTTGTAATATTTAATACAGAGGAATATAATCAACTCATGCTTAATATGTTAAGTAACAAACAGACCTATTTAGAAATAACACAGGAGACCCTTCACAGGATTTGTAGAGACATAGCTGATAACCTCTATGATATGTTAATGTGCCAACAGATAGGAAAAAATCTATATGATTATTTTACTAGTGAATGTCCCAGAATACCAATAATTAAAGGTCTACCTAAAATTCATAAAGAGGTAGAACCCCCACCCATGAGACCTATAGTGGCAGGAGAGTTCTGGGCTACAGAAAATATTTCTATTTTTCTGGAAAAAACACTAAGACCTTTGGTAAATGACATTTCCACGATCTTAAAAGACACATACACATTGTTAAAACATATAGAACTACTAAAAAAAACCCTATCCACAGATACTCACCTATTGATTACACTAGATGTTTGTAATCTATTTACCTGTATTCCAAATGACCATGGAATCCAGGCAATTAGGGATTTGATTTCATCCAGAGGGAATTTTAGTAGGAATCAACAGATACTCATTTGTCAATTACTGGACATTGTCTTGTCCAATAACGTTTTCTTATATGGTGAAACTATATAACATCAGAAATGGGGGGTTGCAATGGGAACTCCATGCGCCAACACGTACGCAAACCTTGTGGTCTTTCAATGGGAACAAACATTTCTATTTAATCATCCATTATTTAGTAAAATTACACTATATGAAAGATTTGTGGATGACATACTTATTGTATGGAAAGGTACTTTAGTAGAATTTAAAACTTTTCTACAATATCTTAACACCACAACCTCCTTCTTAAATTTTACTATGGAAGCATCCAATGATACTATCAGCTTCCTAGATATAAATTTAAGTATTAGAGATGGATGTTTAGTCTCCAGCCTCTACAGAAAAACTTGCTGGAAAAATACTATACTTAATTTTAACAGCATGCATCCACGGCATGTGTTTCCAGCAATTATAAAGAGTCAATTTGTAAGAATTAACAGATTATGTAGCGAACAAGAAACAAAATATAAGGAGATAGAAAAAAATGGAAAAATTATTTGATGAAAGAGGCTACAATAGAAAGTTGGTGCAATCGGTTAAAGAAGAAGTTTTCCCATCGGCCCCCATAGAAAAATTAAATAAAAGGAAAAATGAAAATCATGCTATGATCTATAATTTAGAAATTGGACAACACAATGTCAGTATTAAGGATAAACAAACAACTGAGAATGGATCAACAGCAGTAAGATATATCATGACTTATACCAATGATAGTCAGGCTATAAAACGTATTATCCAAAACAATTGGAAAATCCTGACTATAGACAAAATGACCATGAATATAATAGGCGCCTATCCGAGATTTACATATAAGAACAGCAAAAACCTGAAACAGTTATTATGTTCAGATTTCAAGGCAGGTAGAAATTTAGACAAGGAAGGTTTAATGAGATTTGGAACATATCCATGTGGAAGTTGCAACATGTGCACATATATAACTAGTGAACAAGATTTTTTGCACCCAATACTTAATTTTAAATTTGTTCCCAAATTTGAGGCAACGTGCACAACAGAAAATCTTATATATTTAGCTACCTGTGGGAAGTGTTTAGCTTTTTATGTGGGAATGACAAAGAGAAAATTAAAAAATAGAGTCTATGACCATACTTATGACATAAGGCGTTCAAATGAACAGAACGCCTTAGCAAAACATATTCTAGAACATAGAGATCACCATTTTAAATTTAGAGTTCTAGAAATAGTAAAAGGTAATAGAAGAGAAAAAGAAAACTCTAATCTATTAGAGTCCAGAGAATTATACTGGATTTTTAAACTGAGAGCACACCAACATCCAGGAATTAATCAATATGTATCTATAAAACCAATACTTAGAAAAAGAAGATAATTCCATACTCTTAGGGTAAGTGTATATATATATATATATATATATATATATACACATATAACAGTAATTTTACTTTACCTAACTATCTTGCATATTTGGTCATACACACTATCTTTTATTTATACTCCCACATAGAATTAGCTATTCATGTTGTATTGTAAAATATATGTTTTTCTATACTATATATAATGTATTATATCTAAAAAGGACCTAAATATTCAACTGATGCATACATATATTTTATTCTGATAATTTATTTACAGTATATAAGTAAGAAATATTTTATGTATCACAAATCAGTTTGTCTATTTGTTATTCTATTTTTAAAGAATTGATCAATTTTATATAAGTATTTATTAAATTATGTATTGAACATGGATTATTCCTCTTCCTTATGTCTACAGTAATGAACTTATTTATATACAATATATTCTATACTATACTATTTGTTTTAACAACGAAAATTTTATTATTATTTCATTCTTATTTTCATTTACATTTTTAATTTTATTTTCATTTTTATTTTTGAAATGATCTAATATACAGTACTAGATATCTTGGAACATCTAAAGCGCTACAAGAGCTAATTAGTCTCAGAATCACAATTCCTTATCATTATTATGATCTGACTATATGCTTTATAGAAAAAGCTATGCAGTGTCTGCAACTATCAGTTTAAATGTTTAATTGGTTAGTTAATTATTTCATTAAATAATTTATTTTAATTAACTGATGAATATAGAGTATTTAAATGAGTGGTACATTCACAAGAATCAGGATCTGAAGAAGCATACATAGCGTATGTGAAAGCGCTTATCCAGTTCATTTGTTTTGTTTTGTGTGAATAAAAGCTACGTTTTGAAGAATTTTTGTCTACTGCTGCTCTGTTTTGGAATCGTTGGAATTGACTGTTTCCGTGATTGTTCACCAGTTTATATATTTATTGATTACTGTCTCAAACAGTTATATGATGCTTAAGGGGCAAAGTAATAGCCATTCTCCCAACCTGTCATCACCACTTTTTGTGGAAAAAGCCAATAATGTGAAACTAATCCATTTTCAAGTATGTGTCCTATTCTTTAGCAATAGTTTTCCTTCAGTTAATCTCCTAATTCATCTCCATCACCTAAGCTAACGTGCTCTTTTGAAGTATAATTCTAGTATCCTGACATTGTGTTAATCTTCTGAGGTTATTCCACATAGCCAGTGGCAGTGATATTGGGTTACGTCTTCCCATTTTATATTAAATCCTGTCGGTTGAATGTGTATATTTATTAAAGTGCGCAGTTGCAGCATTTACAATCTTATATAAACTGGTTCTAAGATGTTAAAAGTGTAGTAGATCTTGCATTCATTATGGATGAGTTGTCTGAATGGACTTGAAATCTGAGGGAGTGCCCACTGTACTTAAATGACAGACATTCCAATGAAGACATGACATTCTCCACACTCCAGGACCCAAATGCAACTTTAATAAATACATTTTAATCCAGCCATGTTTTCTTACCACTACTAAGCCATGTGAGTCTTCCTCCTCATAGTTTTGAAATTAAGCTTATAAGAAAGTCTCCTAAAATTGTCTCCACACAAAACACTCCAAATGATATGGAATCTGGAGTAATGATTTTACTTTATCTGCGGTGGTGTAGCGGTAGCATTGTTGCCTCACAGCAAGAGGTTCTCCCATTCGATTCTTGGCTGGAGTGCGGGGAGTGCCTTCTGTGTGGAGTCTGTATGTCCTCCCCGCGGTTGGGTGGGCGCTCCAAAGACATGCGTAAATGGGCGTGCCTTCGTTGAAGGTTGAACATCGAGCTGGCACCTCAGTGTTTCTGAAAATCTACTGCCAATCATTGGCGGACCGGAGTTCCACTGTGGCGACCCCTAACCGGGAAAAGCCGAACAACAACAACATGAATATATATCTGCATGTGTCTGTTCAGTAGTTATGCACTTTCCCTTGACCCTTGCTTAATTTATGATGATAAGTTACTTTTTTATGGTACAATACAGCTTTTGTGCTGCTTTAATCCATACTATTGATAAGGAATGTTTACCTGGCCGTACCGCTGTGGGTTTTATGTAAATATCCTGTTCGATATTTTTTTAGATTATGGTTGTCCAAGTCCATTAGTAGGGTGTAACAAAGTATGTTTTTTTTTCTTTTTCTTTTTTTTCCCCTGTAAATGTTGAGAAGATGCACACTTCATATGACTGAAATGTGTGGGTTGACAAATGCCCCCAAATCAAGAACATGGAGAGCTTTGTGCTGGTTTATATTCAAACTTTATTGGTTTGCATCTTATAATGGAGTAAGTGCTCATTAATAAGAAATTTTGTAGACAAATTCTAAATGGATCACTGTGCCATAAATAAATTGCAACTAGAATTTTTCATAACCATGTATCTCAATAAGGTATATAACAGGGAATTTAAAATGAATAGAATATTCTGGTTAGAGCTTTGAATACTTGCATATGTTGTAATAATTTGCTTTTTCTTTTTGATAGTCACACTACCATGAAGACATTCTGACCAGTTTTATAGTCAACAGTTATGGCTACCTGCTACCTTGTCAGTGAGTGAATCTTTCCATTTAAGTCAGGAAATATACATGTTATCTAAATACCAGGACTAGCTTATCCCATTGCTTGTCATTTTATTTATTTACATGTTTTAAGTGTGTGGTCAAATCCAAGAATCCCTTGCACCCTCAAAATGGGTGCATTGGCAGTTTACAGCAGTTTACATAAATTCACAATGATAATAACAAAGAAAAGTCCCAATGGAACAGGTAAGACCAATTTTGTAAGTCACATTCATGCATAGGATATTTGAGCTAAATATTCTGAATGTTCGCAAAGGTCACCAAGAACAGTAAATATATAAACGCTGTATGCTGCATACAACTTGCGGTTTTCTCTGCTGCAAGCCCTAGTTAAACACTTTTTTGTATAATATGCAGAGCTTGTGGCTCTGAGTACAGCCAAGTAAAAAAAGAGTACCTTTAACATATTTATTCATTTAGATGTTACAACATTTGATGATACATGAATATTGCTATTTTTAGTACAAGCAAACTGAAAAAGCTAGTTTTGATATGTAAAGTGTATGTAATTCCTCTTCTATGCTTCAATATTTTTAGTGTTTAATTTAAAATTAGTACCTTTTTCAAGCTACACAGTGGCATCTCATTACATATGCACATACTTGCATTAATTGGCAATAAGTCAAGAGCAGTAAGTTGTCCTAAGGTGGCAAGCTAAATTAAATATAGCTAAACAGCTAAAAACAGACTTACTTGTTATCTTAAGGTGATAAAGCTAAATAAACATAGTTAAACCAGCTAAAGTAGCACCTTACTTGTCTTCCTTTTCTTACCAGAACTTTTCATGCATGACCTAGCTTGCTAATCCTACTGCTTCAGTTACCTCTAGCTCTTGGTAAACCTCACACATGCACTTTTTCTAGTTTACACATTTCTTATTATTTTGCAGTACAGATTTTAAGAAGGAAGCAATGTTACCACTAATAGTACCAGCTTACTCAATTTGGCAATGTCTTCTATGTCAAACAGGAGAAAATGAAGATGATACAAATAAATTAAGAGACAAAAGAGTGTGACGGTGACAACTAGTGTCCATTTGTTTCAGTAGACATAGCATTAAATGAAAAGTGTTGTGCCATTTCTAATTTTGATAGTTGCATTCCATGGTCCATATACTAGATTTAATTCCTAATTTGTGTTGAAGGAATGATGACAACATTGTCTCAAGTACCAGTACCAATATACATTTCTGGGGAACTGATGATGTTGCTTGATTAGGGACAGTTTTATCCCCCCGCCCCCACTCATTTTAGAATTTGTTTTGAGGGAAAACAACAGATTCACTCTTTGGTCTTGGGTATCATTTAGCTATCAAGTCTTCCTAACACAGGATCATCAATTTTGAGTGTTGGCTGTGCTTTATATTTGTATGTGATGATGATGATGATTATGATGGCAGTAGGCTTTTTTTAGGCCATCCTTTAGTTTTCCATGTGATTTCCCTTTTCTCTTCTGTTCTGATAGAATGACTGGATTGGGATACTTGGCTTACTATGGGGTACTGGTGATTTCACTTGGGCTTTACTAGCCTTAAGAACAGTGTAGTTCAATTAATATTGCCAGTAGTGTGTTATTTAGTACTCCCTGTGGTACCTATTTAATTTTGTTTCCAGCCCTTTCCTCAGTATGTCCACGCCACTGAAATATAAAGCACTTTTGATAGATTTTGGTATATTAATAAGGATGGTACATGTGCAATGAGGAAAAAAGCCTGAGTGCATTGGAAATATTTTTTATACCAGCATCAGTTTGTTCAAAAAGTTTGTAACTTACATTTGTATTTTTGTTCAATTAAACATATACAAATATTAACACATAACAATATATCTTTTCATTTTCATATGGGTGCTGATGAATATCTGTCTTTGTGGAAAAATCGTGTGACAGTCCTAAAATTAGTCCTTCTCAGCAACCAACACATGAAATTTCAATGTCTTTGGAATGTGCATTTGCACATCATAATACACAAAAGGGATGGCATACCATTTCCAATATGAAAAATTAGACATTAAAACATTTCTTTTTGCAGTCAGATATCTTCTCATTCTATAAAACTTCGCCCATCTTCTCAGCTCTGTATGCTTCCCATCTTTTCAGGATTAGGAAGAGGGTGAGCTCAAGTTTCTAAAGCAATGTTCAGCTATCATACCGGATATATGATGACAACCTAAAGCAAATATGCTTCATGCTTCAAAAGACAAAAAAAACTAATGTATTTTGAAACTCAGATAGCTATCATGCTTCAATATATTAAAAAAAAAAACATTGTGCCACTGGTTTCTCTAATCAAGCAAATTCTGGACATATTTCTTTAGTAAAAAAGGACTGAGAAATGCTGAATTGCATGCTTCTCTGCACTAGCAAACAATACCTGTTTTACACCATACTGGTTCTTAGCTGTGCCTTGAAAAATAAATTGAGAAAATGGCACAGAAATATAATACCAAGATAGTTGTTTGTTAAGCCTGCTAAGAAAGTATGTATGTATTTATTTCCATTTGTTTACCAGCAAAGTCACAGCAAGTTTACTATAATGCAATAAATCAAGGATTCTTATGAAGCATTGAGGACAAATAAACACAATGGCACAAGAAAAAGAAATAACATAATACTAGTAGTAGTATATATATATTTATAACATATTGATTAAGAAAATGAAAGTAAAATATCACAGAAATACGATTATCCAAGAAAAAAAAAGTTGGAAGCTAATGACATGATTCAATGATTCAAGAAGCTCATCGCAAGGACGGTTTTAGCCTTGCGCCGAGCGTCCTCACTAAAGAAGGCACAGCAGTGCCATATGAATATGTATGAGGGCATGCCGCTGCACCCTTGACATGCACAGGAAACGTGTGCAATTGCAGGGGGTGTGCACAAGTGCTTTATGGAGGCATAAACATGCCCCAACACTTGCAAAACCTATTATGCCTACTAGTAGAGCCCGCCCCTAATAGTAAGTTAGTAAGTCAGTGTCTCTGGATACTGAAATGTATATTAAGCATATAAGAGTGTCCACGAACAGTGAAATAAAATCGAAGTAGTAAACACACAAGCACGTAGTGGAATGTAGAGCCCTGTCCCTAGAACTGTCACAATCAGATTCCCTGTCGCCATGTCCCTATTATACATTCGAATTGCAGCAATAGCAAAGGTGTAAGCAAAGTGTAGCTTGTCTGCACATCACCGCCCTCTGCCAAGCATAGCTTACACATCATATTAATTCAAATAGAGAAAAACAAGCGGAATCAACAAAAGTGTCAATAGTGCAGTGTTTAGAGCATCTGCCTATCAAACAGGCAGTCACAGTTTGAGCCCAACAATAGCACATATCATTTGCCATGTGGAATGAATGTCGTTTTACCATAAAACCAACATAAGAGTATCGCATGTGATATTTAACTTAAATGTAATTCAAGCAAAGTGGCACTGTCATAATGAATAAGGTACTAGTAAGCAGGTGTAAGCACAAATAAGCAGCAGTAAACACATATAAGTACCAGTAAGCAAGTCTGAGTGCACTTGTGCTGGTCTAAGCAGTGCCAAGCATAGGATATGAATATAAGTATGTACATATATATAATATATATACATATATATATATATATATATATATATATATATATATATATATATCTATGAAGAAAGAACGACATAACAATAAATCATACAAAAGGAATGAGAAGGGAATCAACAGCAACCCCAGTATTATATAGCGCTGTCAGCATATGTTATATCCAGCTGGGCAGGAGTAAGCAAAGCACTGCTACTCACACCACAGGCAGGATATTACCAGTGGGAGTAACATTGTTGATTTGCTAAGTCTACTTTACACACAGAAGGTAGTCCCTGGTGGGACTACCCAGAAATAGATAGACCATTTGGCCTTCCAACCATTACACAAGCAAGGGCAGGTATGTTCAAGTACTAAATGGTGGGAGAGCCTGAGAATACATGGGGTGGGACAACATACGTGTAGGGCCCCTAACGCTCTGGAGAGGGCAATGAGTGGAGGTGTGTCATGGCTGCGATAACAAGTGGACAATGGAAGGTATACATGTATTTTGAACATGGGTGGGGTGGAGGAACTATGGGTATGAAATTATGGAGCCAGACGTGCCAGGTTTGTATATGGGCTGATTCTAATTGGACCGCACCATGGAGGTCAGCGAGTTCGTTATAGGTATATATGCATACACACATGCAGACATCAATATGTAGAAGTACATTCCCTGTAACACATTCATTCCATTTGCAGACATAAATAACATAAATGTGCCCTTTCAAACCTCAACAGTAGATAGAATAATAGGTTGTGCAGAAGAGGGATGGGGCAAAACTGCTAAAATGCAGAAGTGTGTACAATGTCCGAAGTCAGTGCTGTGCTGACAATAATCAAATGTGAAGACTTCCTCACACATGGAATCATTCCTGTGATCTGCCTACTATGGCAATGCCATCTACTAAACCAGTCTATTTGAAAAAGAAATACACTGAACACGTACATAATTAGGCTCTCATGTGTAATGTGTGTGTTACCTCATAGTCATACATATTAATTAATTGTAGTGTCATGTTAACGGGAGTAAGGATGTAATGAAGTGTAGAGTCTAATATTGACATAAACACATGCGTGTCCCATGTGGGACAACCTAAATTGTGAATAGTATTCTTTTGGTCGCTCACGTCACCAATGTTTGTGGATTGAACATATGGGAGTTCTGAGGATACGTGGAGTGAGTCAACCGATGGGATGGGTCTATAGGAGTAGGGAGTGGCCAATGAGTAGTGGTGTGGATACACCGCGAATCCGACTGGAGAACGGATGACAGCAGTGTTAGAGAGGCATTGGAGTGTGTGTTTGGGTAACCAAGAGCCATGGGTATATGGGTATATATGCAAATGAAGCAGCACAGCAATAGTGTATTGGTTAGAGCAACCCCGTAATGAACTGACATTCCTGTACCGAATCCCATTGTATCACATACCATTTTCCAATGGTAATCCATATATGAACATATTGCAACATCTGTCCACTGTATAACCTGCAAAATATCAATTAAAAGATAACTGGAGTGGAGTGTTAGTGTCAGAATGAATAAGGCACTAGTAAGCAGGTCAAGCATATATAAACACCAGTAAGCATGTGTAAGTGCGTTTGCGCGGGGTATGTATTGCTTTACAGACACACACATATATATGTGTGTATGTATATATATATATATATATATATATATATATATATATATATGATTGCAGACATAAACATATACGTATGTATATATATATATATATATATATATATATATATATATATATATATGTATGCATATATATATATAAATACACACAAACACACACACACACACACACACACACACACACACACACACACACACACACACACACACACCCATATATATATATATATATATATATATATATATATATATATATACATACTTATAAACATATATATATATATGTGTGTGTGTGTGTGTGTGTGTGTGTGTGTGTGTGTGTGTGCGTGTGTGTGTGTGTTTAGTTATACACAGATATACAGCTATGATAGGAAACAGCACACAAGAATGACATATGTTCACAGGCTATGCCAATGGAAGTGAGGAGCCCAAGCAAGAAACATGAAACCTGAAAAAATGCCAAGACCAAAAGAAGGTGATAGACCGGCCATTCTGGCTTCGATGTATACATACTCGGAATTCAAGGGAGGGAAACCCTGATGACCCATGGGTCGAGACAATTGTATTAAATGTGTCCCATGAAGTGGAGAGTGGGCAGCGTGTAGTGGTGTGTCCAGAACAGACCAGGAACCAGAGTAAGGATGGGTGCTGTTGAGGAGGTGCAGGTGGGGGAACTATGGGTAGCTACTTATGGGTCTAGGTGTGCAGGTGTTGGCTGATGTGGGCCTATATGGACAGCCATAGGGATGTAAGCGATGTGTTCATTGGGCAGAGGCATCGCCCAATGAGCAGCCACACCCACTATGAGTCCCACTGCAGCAAAGTGTAGTCTATATGGCAAGGAACGGAATAACCAGATGTAGACGTATATATATAGAGGTATGTGTGTGTATATCTACCCATAGCGACATAGAGATAAGCCTCTCCCTCTCCATAGTACAAATGTATACATACAGAGACAGAATACAGATACATACCCAATTATAAATATATACATATGCAGACACCCATAGACCCATATGTTGTGATATATATACATATATATATATATATATATATATATATATATATATATATATATGTATACATACATATATATATATATATATATATATATATATATATATGTATGTATATATATATATATATATATATATATATATATATATATATATATATATGTATATATATATATATATATATATATATATATATATATATATATATATATAGGCAGCAAAATATAAATATACATGTATGCATACATTTACAGATATATCTGTATATAGTAATGTAAATAGATATATATATGTGACTGTAAATATACACGTATATAGCTAGGATATGATACAGCAGTTACGAGTAACATATGTTCACAGGCCATGCATATGGGGGTGAGGGGTCCAATAAACAAACGTGTAACACGTAGTATCAATCCCCCAACCCACCCAGCTAGGCCGGTGAGACATACAGACACACAATAAAGGTAAACCCACCACTGCTTCCCAGACCACTGGCAGGATACTTCCAGTGGGAGAGACCTGCCAGGTCTAATCTTGCAACATAGACATCGATGTTCCTTGTGGGACACCAAAACCTAATGATCGGAGGCAGTCCCAGTAATGACTTATCAAACCAGCCTGTAGATATACATGGACCAGTAGGTTGTGCAAGCCTGATAACCCATGGCTCGACACAATGTACGACATGTGTCCCAACATGGGGAGAGTGGTCAGTGAGTAGTGGTGTGTTTGTACCCCACCTGCACACACAGTAAGGATGAGTGCTGTAGCGGAGTGGCAGGTGGGGGGACTATGGATATGCAATTATGGGCCTTGGCGTGCAGGTGTTGGCTGGCAAAGTCGTATTAGGACTGCCTCGGGGATGTAAGTAATATTCCGAAATGGGCATAGCTGACACCCATACCTCGCATCCCCTAAGAGCACATCCACTGGACAGGACATAAACCATTAGGGGAACAAATAGAGACCATACCTCTGAACTGTCCACGATTTCCAAGGGCATCCCAGATTTCGACTCGGTTTCTAACTCTGCCCCACTTAATCCCTCCTAAAACTAGTGACATTTGGAGGAAAGGTGGTGAATTACACGTAATGAATAACGTCAACAATTTAGAGTTATAAACATCATTTACCTCAGAAAATATGTATGAATTCATATGCTCTGAGTCTGTCAATGTGTCCGGTTAATAGCACCAATAATTTAAATGTGTTCCTGATGTTATCCCGTGTCCCTGATTCAGTTTGTATATTTCCCCAATCGTATGAGAGGTCTGATAGGGACAGAAAGCACATATTTCACTGACAACCTTAGAAAGAAGATAGAATATTAGGCATGCAGTAGCATGACTCAGCTGAAGGATGTGGGTTCCAAAACCCAATTACTTGTTTGTATTGAAGTGTCAGTTCCCATGTATTAGCCAGATGGGTGCAGATTGTAAGAGGAATACCCCAATAATATAAATCAAACTCTGGACAGGCCGCGGATTCTATACAGTCGAACGGCAAGCTGTTGACTAATGGGCAACCGATCCCAATACTGTAGGCATGTAATCCAATGTAATAGGCATCACAAGGTAATATCATAGTCCTCACTCCCATGCAGGGGCATGAGTGTCAGATGCAAACACTAAATGCAGTGCATTTGCAAGTGCAGGAGCAAGCGGGTGTAAGTCTGTTTGGCTGCCAGTATGTGAGTATAACACTGGTAAAGCAATGTAGAGGCTAACTGAGTGTAAAAAACTGGAACCAGAGGTTAGCATTGCTTAGCACCGGGCAAACCCATGCACACCCACTCACAGCTGCTTTAATGTGCCTTAATCACACCATATCAAATGGTCTTGTTCTGCCCAGCAACAAAATAAACGGCCTCTGCAAGGCTCGAAACCAGGACCCTGCACACAACTATTGTGATTTACCATTAAGCCATGGCAGATATGCAGACATCGGACCTTATCACAAACATATCATCCAGCGCAGTCATTCAACAGTATAGGAAATGTATTCCATCATGTAGATGTATGTGTGAGTGTTTATGTCCAGCATATAGATACACACACACATATATATAGATACATCAGAAACATCCCATGTGACAACAAAGCATTACAAAGGAATGAAAAGGGAAACACCAACAATGCCTGTATTATGTGGTGGTGTCGTCCTATGTAATATCAAGACTCCCTCAGACAGACATGTGTCAGTCATACACGCAAACATTTGTACTTTGGCCATATACATCACTCTGTGCATGTTATTACATTAACACAACAGTTCCTGTCCAATCATTATGTGAGAACAGTACTCTTGCAAGGTGCTGTGTGCGACATCATCATCATGTTAAAGGTACACAGGGTAGCTATAGAGGGACTGGTAGTGTTGTGTGTACAATGGGTCGTCCACATCACGTGTACCTAGAACATTTAGGGGTCATGTGCATAATAGGATCATGCACCTGAGAGACAGGGGTGAGGACAACTGGAGTATGTTGTGATGCATATTAAAAGGGTTACATGTGTCCAGTGGACACATGTGTGAAATGGACAGCTATGTATGGGGCAAATGTTGTTCTAGGAACTGAATGGCCTTTTGTTTCCGTAGGGTGAGAGTGGGATGTGGGGGAAGGAGCTTAGGTATGCTCATGGAGGACAGGTAGGGTAGGATGACAGAGAAGACACATACAGGGTCGGTATATGACACATGTGGGGGGATACAGCTTGAACGGGGAGGGTTGTTTGGCATTCACAAGCTCATGAGCCCCCAGATGAAAACAGTGGGATGGAGGTCCCAGCCATGGGCAGCCACCACTGCACCAAAACAGCTGCAAAGGTGGCAGTGCTGGGGGTTGTCTAGGAGGGGCAGCCTCACCCTGTAAATGTGACACTCTGCCCTTGGGCTGGCGTATCTGGTCTCAAAACCCCTTACTGAGCCCCCTACGCACCATGTCCGGGACTGTACCACAATGGACATGTCCCTGTCTGGACCTGCTCTCAGGGGGGACAAGCCCCATCCTCAGTGGTGGTACCACCTGGTGCAGAGCCAACAGAGGCGGAGGTCCAAGGCTGGGCCCCAGATGTGCTGGTGCCTGGTGCCATGGCCAGCTGAAGTGGGACAGGAGGCTCTGCCGGGACCTCCAAACCCATACAGCCTATGGTGTTCCAGTTTACACACAGATATGGCTTAGTAATAGTCAACAGCATTCAGGATTACTTACAACAGCATGCATAGATATGACCATCAACCCAACACAACAGATGGTATACATTTGCAGAGAAAGCACAAAGCATGCATATATACTGCATGACATCTGTACAACGTGTAGAAGACTTGTGACTGCAGCTATGAACAGTGGCCCATTATTGGCATTTATCTGAGAACCCCAGACAGTGTCTGTCATACCACTGACATATGTGACATATATCTAGTCAGGGATTCAATGGCAGTAACTCATCACTATCACCATGTACTGGCTGCAATCCTCACACTATGTCTCCTGCTGTTCACAGATGTGTGTTCAGTGAGTAACACAGGAAACAAATGGTTCCACACACTGACAAGTTCATGCATGGCCCTACAGATGGGGGACCCTCACAAACAGTACACTGTCTTGTCAGAACAGCCATTACCACACACACCTTGTTAAACAGGCAGTTGTCTCAATGAAGCATAGCTACACTTACATGCTGTAGTCATGTCTGGCACATCACCCTCCTGTCTTTAGGTTATTTCCCACTGTGTATGTTGTTTGAGGAACATCCAGATATCATCTGTGATGCCGTTTACCAAACACCAGATCCAGGTACCACTCACATCGACTGTCATGGGCAAACACCAACATGATGTTCCTAGATGTTGTACTGTGTTTTTCATGTGAATGGCTACGGGAACATCATCGCAGCTGTTCCACATGCAATCAGCTAGAGTTGCACTGCAATAGTTGCAGAAGCCATCATCCGAACATGACCATCACCTACAATACACAAGCTGCTGCTGAACAGGTGTAGACCTCCACATCCACCAGAGAGTATGTAGGAGGGACAGACAGAGGCAAAGTACATCAGAGAAGGGCTTGGAGACTAAAACCTAAGCATCGTCTGTCACACACCTACCAGTACAGGGATTCAAACCCCTGACTGACTAGTCATTACTATTACAAGTGCATGCAGTCACTCTATGTGCCACAAAGCTGACATGTTGTTGTGCTGTAAGAACATATATGTGTGCTGGTGTGCGACATCTGCAACAGAGATATAGTAGACAGACATTAGGTGTAGCACACATGGCTGTCCACATGAACGGATGTCATTGTCAACACAACTTCACTCTCTAATGGACACACATTGACACTCTTTGCTAGGCCCACAAATATACTCCCAAACCACTTAGTTTGCCACATTGCAATAATGCACAAGTACTACATGCAGGACAGGGGATATCCAGAGGTTCTATGGGCTAGGGCATGTGAACGTGTTTGACATCTGTTGGCATGCCAATGGGAGTTATACTGGGAGTGACTGTGGTTAAGAGCATCATACCCCACACGCAGACACAATGTGCCAGTACTGACATGCATGTGTTCACTGCTTCCTGGGTGTTTAGTGGTTGGCTGTACAAGATGGCTGTACAAGGCTGGGTGAGGGATAATCCTTGGCATCACTCCACCCGACAATGGTGTGCAGTGTGGTACAGGGGTGTAGTGTCTGCAATGTCCCACACAAATGGGCATTGTATGAACTGTCCTGACATCCTTGTTACTATTGTGTTTGGCCATAGCTTTGCAATGCATGCCATGTATGTGCTTGATAGTCCTTGACATGGACATTGCCTGGGATGTGCATGTCCCACAATAATGTACAGGTGAACCTGTTTTGGCTGGAGCATGTTGTGTACACAGACCATTATCCTCCGATATTCCAATACTGGCCTGGTGTGGCAGAACCTGCTTATAGTCAGCTGCTTGACCCTGCACCTGCATAGATAGCATGATACAGGTATTCCCTGGTGTCAGTGGCATATGTCCATACAGGGCACATGTGTAAGGGATTGTATGGCCTCCGTGGATCACACTTAATGGCACCACATAGGTTGC
>NC_056736.1:191744103-191861603 GCF_019279795.1 Protopterus annectens | reverse complement strand
ACACACACAAACACACTCAGCCATTTGCTGACACACACACTCAGGCATTTGCTGTCACACACACAAACACACAGTTGCCAGTGGTGGGATCAGAACTCCTGCCTATCTGAGGATCACTATTACAGTACTACGCAGTGATGAGATGTGCCACAGAGATTACACATCCTAAGTCAGGCTGCCCTTCTGCAATTAAGGACAACAACATGGAGACTGACATTCATGAAGTACATAACTGTAGACCTGTGTGTTTAAAATAGGTGTCCATTACAACCTGTATGCACAAACAAGACACTCCATCCATAGGTAGGCCTGAGAGGTATAGTTGTAGCACAACAGGAACCTGAACTGGAGTATGGCCATCTGTGGAATGGACAACAACTATCACTATACAGGGTTAGAGTGGGCATGCTCATAAACTTAGTAGCACAGGGCCATTTGGGATGCACTACGACTACAACTACACAAGGTTATACTGGGCATGCTCATACACTTTAAAACCTGGTTGCCTCATGGTTTTGGCGTCTTTTCAGGCTTGTTGGCTGTTGGTGAAGCACCCACCAAGAGGGGAAAACGCTGAGAGAAGAAAGGAGCCACTTTTGAGATTTTAAGTATTTTTCCTCTGTTTATTTGCTAAGTTTTTCTGCATAGCTGCCTATTTTGAGCATTTTCTGGCTCGTTAAACTTGATTTCTGCATTAGTAACTGTATTTAGAGCACCACCTAGATCTGTTTACTGAATTTCCTGTTTGCACTTATTTTTAAAATCGTTTTTTTCTCAAAACTTGCATTTTATCTGTCTTTGGCCTAGAACTCTTGTGTGGGGTCATTTACTGCACTGTTATAACTTGTTGATACTTGTGAACCTCTGCTATCTCTGAAAAAACAAAAACAAATCTTGCTTTTTTCCCACTTTTCTGAGATTTAAAAAAGTTCAGTTACAGGCTTGCTGTTCTTGAACTGTTTGTAAGTTTCTGTGAGGCCATTTTTTGCTTGGGCTAAAGGGAAGTCTCTCTGTTGATCAGAGGCAGTGAAAAACATTGAGCAGCCTGCCTGCCCCTGTGGGAGTGGTTACTGACTTGAAAATGTAGTTGTATTGGCCATTTTGGGTCAATTCCAAAACTCCTTCATCTTCCTCTCTTAAAACCTGGTTGCCTCGTGGTTTTGGCGTCTTTTCAGGCTTGTTGGCTGTTGGTGAAGCACCCACCAAGAGGAGAAAACGCTGAGAGAAGAAAGGAGCCACTTTTGAGATTTTAAGTATTTTTCCTCTGTTTATTTGCTAAGTTTTTCTGCATAGCTGCCTATTTTGAGCATTTTCTGGCTTGTTAAACTTGATTTCTGCATTAGTAACTGTATTTAGAGCACAACCTAGAGCTGTTTACTGAATTTCCTGTTTGCACTTATTCTTAAAATAATTTTTTTCTCAAAACTTGCATTTTATCTGTCTTTGGCCTAACACTCTTGTGTGGGGTCATTTACTGCACTGTTATAACTTGTTGATACTTGTGAACCTCTGCTATCTCTAAAAAAACAAAAAAAATCTTGCTTTTTTCCCCACTTTTCTGAGATTTAAAAAAGTTCAGTTACAGGCTTGCTGTTCTTGAACTGTTTGTAAGTTTCTGTGAGGCCATTTTTTGCTTGGGCTAAAGGGAAGTCTCTCTGTTGATCAGTGGCAGTGAAAAACATTGATCAGCCTGCCTGCCCCTGTGGGAGTGGTTACTGACTTGAAACTGTAGTTTTATTGGCCATTTTGGATCAATTCAAAAACTCCTTCATTTTCCTCTCTTAAAACCCACTTTTGCGCGGTTTTGCGTGTTTTTGTGCAAAGCGCAACAGTGGGCAGCGCCGCCTAATTGGGTATAAACTATTCCTGGCTCCACAAAGTCTGCTCTTCACTTTTTCCCTTAGAACTGTTCTATCTCTCAATTTAAACACCATATTCTCATTCTAAGGCCCTTCACTGGTCCAATTAAGTAATCCTACAAGTTAGCACTATTAAACCATAAGCACTACTTACACTTATACTCTCTACGATTACCCTGTCCTCTATTGGTCCATCTTAAATTCAGTTTCCCTATATTACTATAGCATGTCCAAAGGTCAGTCAATGGTTTCCTCTCCAGTCCAGCTGGTGAATCTGGGAATTTTGAGGCAATGTTACAACTGTCTCATGTACACGGACAACCCTCTCCTCCTCCAAACAGGTTCAAATATATGTGAGAGATGCAACTATTTAGCCAAACTGGAGGCTGAGCTCTCTCATCTCAAAACTGGTGTAACCAGTCAGGAAGATAAGGTAACCTCACACAACACAATTCCAGTATCACATAGTCCCACCACATCAGCGAACCAAACACATAAATACACAAAAACATACTCGGAGGCTCTAAATAAAAATCTACCTAAGCAACAGAGACCTCCAAAGCAGACATCCAAGCAAACACTACCTCAAAACAAAACACACACAACACATAACCCACAAAGTCAGTGTGCCAAGCAGCCACAGCCCTTAAGGCTGAATAACACACCTGATACTCTTGTAATAGGTGGCTCTATTGTCAGACACACTGACGTCCCGCTCACCAGGCTGAATAAAGAGAAGGTCACGGTGAGCTGCCTGTCAGGTGCTAGGATCCGCCACATAACGCAAGCACTCAGGTCACTCCAAAGGAAATACAAATATGACTCAATCATTGTACATGCTGGTGTGAATGACCTGAGACGTACCTCCCTGGACTACATGAAAAGAGACATAGAGGAGCTCTCTGATCATTTAGCCCAGGCTGGTATGACCCTGACCTTGAGCAGCATCTTACCCTCACCTAGAATGATGCCACAGTACAAAGACAAAATGATCGATTTTAACAATTGGCTAAAATTTTGGTGTCATTCAAAGGGGATCCAGTGTCGGTCAGCCTGGGATGACATGCTCGACAAGCCACGTTGCTTCACTAGGGACGGCTTGCACCTGTCACCACTGGGCTTTCGGATATTGGCAAAGGCTCTTGCCACCCCATAGTGCCTTTTTAGGCAAGGCTCAAAAGTCAAACCCACCCCCATAGACAGCACAAGGAACAAGAAACTAAGGGTAATGCTGCTAAACGCCAGAAGTCTTAACCTCAAGATGCACGCACTTGAAGCTCTCCTCAGTATGGAGAACATCGATATCTGTGCAGTGAGAGAAACCTGGTTCAAGGCTCCAGAGAGCACCCCAGCACTACCAGGCTATACCTCATATCATGCTTTTCGGCCCCAAAACCTGGATCGAACCACAAAAGGAGGGGGAGTTTCCATATTTATCACGGATATCCACACCTCCAGGTTAGTGGCATTGCACGAAGTATCGGAGACCATCCATGTGCAACTAACAGTGGGCAAGACTGCTTTTCAGTTTATAGCATCCTACAGACCACCCTCTCAAAGTCAGGGATCCCACTCGGCTTTCCTGAAAACATTGGAGAACATGAAGATCTCTCTGAACACCATTATATTGGGCAACTTCAACTACCCAAACATTGACTGGGAGCACTACTCAAGCCCCAGCACCTTAGCCCAAAGGCTCCTGGAAATTATAAACTCAAATGCTATGGAACAACTAGTCACCACTCCCACAAGAGGGGACAACATACTAGACCTGATCATTACCAACATGGGGACTCTATGCTCCACACCAGAAGTATATCCCTCATTGGTAAGATCAGACCATAAATTAATTTCACTGGATGTCCACATTCCGACCCCACACCCAGCCCAGAAAACCACAGTGAAAAACTTCTCAAAAGCGAACATCTCACTTCTCAAAACCGAAGTGGAATCCTTCAAGGCCCCAGGGCCAGTGGAAACTACGGCCCAAACTGCAGAATCCTATATAAATGCATTCTACGGACATCTCCAGGAATGCATGGATCATGCTATCCCAAACAAAACCAAGACCCAATCATCCAAAGGCAGACGTCCAGTCTGGTGGACCCCTGCCACAAATAAACTGTACAAGAGAAGGAGGAAGCTACTACATGATAGAGCAAAATCCCTAATAGGGAAGGCATCTCTGATCAGTACTAGCAAAAAGTTACGATCCCTCATAAAATCCTCCAAGGCCAGTTTCGAGAGAGAAATTGCACAGGACACCAAAGACAATCATAAGGCTTTTTTCAGTTATGTTAGAAACCTGGGATGCAACTCCCAGATTTGTTCTGAGTTGATTCTAAATGACAAAAAATACACTGAACCCACAGACATCGCCAATATCCTAGCAGACAGGTTCAGTGCAAACTTCTCCACCCCCTCCCCCCAAAAGAGCAAGTATCTATCCCGGCAGAGGGCTGTCTCCCAAACATCTCTGATGCTCAGGTGAAGGCTGCCCTCTCCAAAGCAAAAAACACTGCTTCCATGGGACCAGATGGCATCCCAGGTTGCATCCTACATGAACTCCAAGAGGAACTAATCCCTCAAATAAAACAGCTATACAATCTCAGCCTCACTACAGGATATGTGCCCACAGAATGGCGTAGAGCAACAGTGGTCCCACTCCACAAAGGTGGAGCCTCTACGGACCCTGGAAACTATCGCCTCATAAGCCTGACTAGCTTAGTCTGCAAGGCTATGGAAAGGATCATCATGGAGCTCATAAACAAAGACATTGGGGACCTACAGACATTAGGTCCTACCCAGTTCGGCTTTGTCAAGGGCAGATCCTGCCTTTTGTGAACCTGGTTGACTTCTTCGAAACAGTCACCATAGCCATAGATGAAGGGAAGGTAGTCCACACAGCCTATCTGGACCTTGCAAAGGCATTTGACACAATACCCCACTCGGGCATCATAGATAAGCTATCCAGCTTAAATATAAACCCCTATGTCACAAGATGGGTCACAAACTGGCTCAAAGACAGAACCCACAAAGTAAGAGTTGCTGGAGCCATGTCAGACTCGAAACCGGTCACAAGTGGCATCCCACAGGGTTCTGTCCTGGGACCACTCTTGTTCAGTATATACTTTTCCGAGGTACAGGCAAACGTGAGAGGACTATGGCTCACCAAGTCTGCAGACGACTGCAAACTGGGCACCATAATCAACTCTCCAGCTGACACAAACATCCTTCAAAAAGGTCTCACAGAGACAGATAACTGATGCCAGAGCCATGGTTTAAAGCTAAATACCAAAAAATGTATAGTCATACCCTTTGGCAAAAACAATGTGCCCACAAATTACCACATAGGCGGAAACCCATTAAGTACAGAGAAAGCTATTAGGGACCTGGGGACCCAAGTTGATAGCAATCTCTCCTTTGAAAACCACATTTACAAAGTGGTTAGAAAGACCTTCTACATAGCGCACCTCATCACAAAGGGTTTCACATCTAGATCAAGAGAGGTAATCGTGCCCCTTTATTCATCCCTCATCAGGCCCATCATAGAAAACAATGCCCCTTTTGGGATGTACCTTAACCAACACCTGCAGCAATTAGAAAGACCCCAAAAGTATCTCACCAAGAGGATCAAGGATCTCAAACAGATGCCATATGCTGCTCGGTTAAAAAAACTCCAGCTCTACTCAGTTGCATACCGCCTACTTCGAGGCGATCTATGCCTGACATACAAAGCTATGTCAAATCCAGAATTAATGGACATGCTCCACCTCAGTAAATCTAAATCCCTTAGAGCCACATGCTCGAGGGACTTGAACCTCAGCACAGAAATAAATAGAACTTGCTAGAGGGACAGGTTCATAACCCAGAGGCTCCCTTCACTCTGGAATAAAATTCCTGTTCATGTGAGGCAGAACACCTCACTGAATCTCTTCAAGAAAAATCTCGATAGGTGGATGGGGAATCGTAGGTTTGTCCCAGGGATTACTCCAGTGTCACTATTAGACAGAGGCACAGTAAACTAAACCTTAAAAAAGGCACAGTATACTCAAATCAAGGGGTGGCATAAGCCATACAGAATCGGGCTAGGCTTATAATTGCCCCAGGGCAGATAGCCTACTATGAACCTATGAACTTAGTAACAAAGGGCTTGTTGGATGCACTGACTCAAATTACACAAGGTGGTAGTGAGTATGCTCATACACTTAGTAGCACAGGGCTTTTTTGGGATGCACTCCGATTCTAACCACTGAAGGCCACAGTGTGCATGCTCAAACACTTACATGTACAGAACATGTTGTAATGGACTCCTGTTGTAAACACACAGGTTTACAGTTAGGTACATCCTACCTGCCAGTATATATGCACATCATACTGGTTTTCTACCTGATACCTGTATGTGGCCTGTAAATGATATATCTGTGTCTGTGCTGTGTGATACAGATGCATACATGTACATAAAGTACTGACATATATATGTTATGTAGACACATTCATGCATGTATGGACGTGACAGGCAATAGGTTACCTGGGTCGCACAGGCTGATGCTACCTACAGCATGTGTCGCACACCTTGCTTCTCTGAAAAGCGTACATTGATAGCAGGTTGTGGACAGTGCCAATATACATAGAACAGTGGCATGTGCAAGCATAATATGTGAGCCATCTTGTGTAATGGTACTGAGGTGCAGGAGACAAGATGACTTCTCCCGGCTGTGGTAGTAGCTGTCATTATTAGCAGGACTGCTACCCTAAGTATATCTCCCATTGGTCATATACACAAGTTCTGCTGCTGTCCGTCACCTTACATGGATCATTTTCTACCAAGCACATTAATGCCATGTGCAGTGATGTCATTGTACAGGTGGCAACTGCTAGACCAAATCAATGAGCCAATGTCCTGTCTTATTATGATGTTGTCCAGTGTCTGTCATTCCTGTTATGACCGAATGATCAGCCTTCAACACAGAGCAAATGCATCCATGTTACACGTGTGTGTGGATAATACCTAGGTCACATTTACCCATATAGTTGCATTCCAAGGCAAATGTCCTACACACAAAAGTAACACCTTGACACCTACATGACAATTGCATTGGATGCTTATGCTAACCCGTGCTAGATGTGTGGCTTTAGTAATCCATTTGCTCAATGTAGAACCTACAATGGAGAAAACGGACATCTGTGCAGTGAGGAATACCTGGCTGAAGGCTCTGTAGTGCACAATTGCACTACCACCATATAACTCAGATCCAGACATGTGGGGCATAACAGTGGTTTGGACCATACCAGGTGGTGGTGTAAACATATTCATAAAGGCTGCTCACATGTAAAGACCACTACTCCGACATGACGCATCACAGATGAGTCAGGTACAGGTGACACTGGCAAATGCTGCATCTAGGTTGTATCCTCATATACATCCACCACCTTGTTCCCAGACTACCAACACATATCCATATGTGGTATGACATAGTATGGTAGACCACCAGATAACCCTCGATTGGTGGACTGTACCTAGGTCTACATCAACTGTGCAATGTACCCACATACAGACACAGCTGCATAATGTGTTATGCAATGCAATAATACCGCTGTTTGTAACCTGCTCAGTTGTACACATACCAGGGTCCGTCAGATGTTAAAGCATTAACACGGTCGACTGTTGCTGTACACCAGTAAACAACACCCTCATGGTTAGATATGATTTTCCCGTACCTGACCTGGATATATACATCCCACACTCATACAATGCATATTACATTACCATAGCTTTCATTTACCTTTCTACATACAGTTGGCTACAGTCATTACACACTTGCACATGGCAGATAGCATGCTAACAGTTCATAAGGTTCAATATATATGTTTACAGAGGTAATATCCCCTCTCTACTGGTCACCCATGACGCATATCATATCATACAACACCCCGTGTGGCATGCATGTCTTTAGACATGTCCACCTAACTCAATGCCTACAAACATACTCAAATAACAGGACCATAGGACCTACACAAGGCTTGTATTGATAGATTTAGGGAAATCCAGCTCTGCACTCTATGTTCCTGAGTAGTCACAGGTGATATGTTCATGGCATGTACAGCCATGTGTGGCCACAGCTCTTACATATACCCCATGTCAACAATTGCAAGCCATGCATGCTTTGTGCTGTCTGGACATTAGCCTTAGTACCACAATAGCCAGTACATGCTGGGGTGAGATGTTTACAAGCCACACACCTTGCACATGCTTGAATGAGTGTAGTGCCTTGCTCTAACAGAGGACATTACGTGCACTTTTCCAGTACACATCAGGTGTGTGTGGCAAATATGATGTGCTCACTGTTGACCATTACAGTGCCCTGGCTTCACAATGGCACTGTCAAGTAACAGTTTGTAGGAGCATGACATGGAATAATGCTGTGTGTGTCATGCTATGTGCTGTTGTAATATATGTACACTTGGCTACTCAGTGAAAGTGGTGATGTCCTACCAGTAAATGAATATAACATCCATTATGGTGTAATGCTCGGCTATGTATCACACATGGCATGGGGAAGGTGTGGCATATATCCTCTTGATCTGCTAGTCCACGTACTGATGTAGACCGCATATGTGTACATGTATTTCTGTTTGTATAGATTCCATGTGTGTACAGTGTCTGATGCCTGAAGGTGACTGTTGTCTTAGTACATCATGCTGTTGCAATGCAGCCTCAACATTGCCAACTGTATATGGGGATACATACATGAGGTATGGACAGATGTTTGGACATGACTACTAAGTTGTGGGGCTTCTTTGCAGATGAGTGATTACTGAGGGCAGCTCACTGGTGTGTTACAACCAGTCCTACAATAACCTGTGTACCTGATAAGGTCAGGTTTTGTTAATTGAAGTAGAAGACAGACAATGTACAATGCTGTAAGGGTGACACTGAAGGCAAACCCTATAACACCTGTAATAGTAATACCTCCCCTGTGCATATATTGTGCATATATCATCACAGTTGTCAAAGGAAAGAGTCAGTAAGCATTGTACCAGATGTGATAGTGCTGTACTGCTGTAGTACCCATCATGAGATAGGCAGGTGTTTGATTCACAGTACTGGCACGTGTGGGTGTGTGTCCATATATGTCACGTATGGTTGGAAATACATCCCACATTTTATCACTCTCCTGAACACTGTTGTTGACACCAGTACAGAGTGAAGTGTAGAAAGAAAGGCATAGGCAGGTGGTTAAACCTCACACTTGTAAAGTGTCTGTATGTGTGTGACATAGGTGTATATCTTTGTGAATGCCGGTGTGTGTCTGTGTGTGTGTGTGTGTGTGTGTGTGTGTGTGTGTGTGTGTGTGTGTGTGTGTGTGTGTGTGTGTGTGTGTGTGTGTGTGTATGGCTGTTCCTGTGTATGGCTGTCCAGTTCCTGGAGTGAGGCTGTATTTTACCATAGTGAAATGTTAATGCCCCCTCCCCCCTATCCACTCAAAGCAGTCTGGCATCCCTGTTGATATCATCAATCGTAGACAGCATACTAACTGCCTGTTAACATGTACGCCCTGGGGTGTGACCTGTTGTTACATAGCCTACTGATGGACCCCCCCTCCCCACATACACTCACTGCATTGTAGTATCCCTGTCGATGTCCTTGATCTTAGGCCATTTCAATTACCTGTACATGTGTAATCTCTGTGGCACGGCTTGTAATTGCGTAGTTCTATAATGATGATATGCACATAGACGGGGTTCTCATCTGAACACTGGCAACTGTGTGTGTGTGTGTGTGTGTGTGTGTGTGTGTGTGTGTGTGTGTGTGTGTGTGTGTGTGTGTGTGTGTGTGTGTGTGTGTGTGTGTGTGTCAGAATATGTGTTACTGTGACTGGAATCCCTGAGTGTGTGGGTGTGTCTGTGTTTGCATGCTGTCATGGCAGTGGGTATTACTGCTTCCCAGTGAGAAGCCACTATTTCCACTGGCCTTTACCCTTGTCATCTAGCATACCACTCTTTTACCACTCCGCACTCCAGATAACGATACCTGTGATTTCACCCACTATGGATGTGACTGTTCTCAACACAGTAGCTTACTACACAGTTATCATGCTCTTGTATCATTAGAACAGTAAACATATGGATGAATATAACTGTGATGTGGAAGCTACAAAGTGCATGCAGGTATTGTCATACTGACCTATGGGTAGTCATCATGTACATATGGGACTCCCGCAAACACCAACATCTCCAGCACATGCAACTACACCTGAAAGAGGAAGGCAGAACATCAAGATCAACATGCTGTTAGTGTTGTTACACATGATACATGCTGTCAAATGTACAAGATGCATTCTAAAATTGCAATACATGGTATGTCTGCTGCCTGTCAACACTACTCAACAATATTAATCTACAATTGTCTACCTAGTATGTTCACCCTGTGCATCAGACCATATGAAAATGTCCCTGCACCCATGGTGTGTATGACAGGGATGCGGCACATGCTTCATCATATGCACAGGGTGATAATTTTTGCCAGAGGCCTAGGCTGTGCCATTGGATGACATCATGCGTGTGTGTTAGGGCCTGTGATATCATTGGGCATGTGTGGATGTTACGCGTGTGTATGTTGAGGTGCCCTACATTTGTTTCCAGTGTGTGTGTATGCATGCACACAGGTCTGGCATGTGGCTGGCCTACACAGGGGTAATATTGACAGCTGCAGACTGTACAAGGCAGGTGTCACAGTTCACGGTGTCCGGCCACGGCCACGTGACCTGTGCCTGCCAGGGGTTGCACGGGCACTACCAGGCAGAAGTCCAGATTGGGTACCATCTGATGACACATGTCCACTGGAATTGTGTCCCTGTTGGGACCATCCCGGACCATGTGCACGTGGCCTGCTATGTCCTGGTGTGGACTGCACAGCACCAGCAGCACTGCTGCTGCTACAACCACTATAGGGGTGGGCATGTGCAGTAGCCTGTTCACGTAGACCTTCAACAGGTGATGTAGCTGGCCTCCGTCCACATGCCCAATGCTTCACTACCACCAGATGCTCCGGCACAGAAATTCCATGCTCGAGGGTTGACATGTCACAGTCAAGGACTCCCACCATGTCACCCAATCATCTGTCCAAAACATCTGCAAGATGATGGTGAGCATTTGCAAGTGCCTGGAAGTTGTCAGTTAATGAATTGTCAGCAGCCCTCTGAAGCCTCAGGCTGTCTCTGTTGTGCCATTCAGCACATGCCTGTGCCTTTATTACAGCCTCTGAAACATGCGTCTGGTGACTCCAGCTGATGTGCTTGGTCTCGCAGTGGCATGTTAGCCAGTGGTCCTCCTACGAGCAGCGCTGGGCACATGCCTGTATGGGACATCACCAATCTGTTGACTGGGATCATGGTGTGCAAGCACACCTTCCATAGTCACCACACTTCCCTGTTCCATGCTAGCACCCGCCACGTGTCCTTCCTCTATGGCTGGTGTTGATAGGGTATGTGCAGGCAGGGGAACTGTGTGCGAGGATGAGGGGGAGACAGGTGGAATGGCAACCAATAGCACAGATTCAGCCCCTGTCAACCCTGCCTGTGCCTCAATCATACTATCATCATCACTGCTAGAGTCTGTGGAGACACTAACATCAGGAGGACCACAGGAGACAACACACCTACATTAACACCTGTGAGAGGAAGACAAGAACTGTACATTACAAGTTATACCAGACACACACAGACAGACACATTCAGACACACAGACAGAGACACACACAGACACACAGAGACACACACAGACACACACACACACACACACACACACACACACACACACACACACACACACACACACACACACACACAGACATACGCACACAGACAGACACACACAGACACAAAGGCAGACACACACACACACACACACACACACACACACACACACACACACACACAGACAGACAGCCACAGACACACACAGACAGGCAGACAGGGACACACACAGACAGATAGGGACACACACAGACAGACAGACAGAGACACACAGACACACATACAGACACACACACCCACACACAGCCACACATGCTATATGCAGGTGATATGGCAGATGGCATTCAGCCTAGACAATTATAGTTTCAGCTTAGGCAATTATAGTGGTAGTTATCATCCCTGAGTTGCACACAACAGCATGCATATGGTATAGCAGACGGCATGCACCTTACCTAACTATAGTGGTGGTTAGCATACATACCTGTATTGTACCATTTGTGTTAGTAGCCTATGCCTCATACCTGCAACAAAATGCATTCACTTTGCATCGTTGCAGTGCACTGTCATGGTATGTGCAACATACACCACATGTTAATAGACCATTGCTGACCTTTGTACATCTGCCACTGATGCTTTGTTTTGGCCACCGCCCCTATGTTTGAGGACATGAGCAGCAGGGTATGTCAACTGCATACTATGTTTGCCTGAGCCCTAGCTTGCATATCTCCCCCAAAGCAGCGCATGTCTATTCAACATTATTCTGCCTACCCCTGAGTTGAGTGTAGACATTGTGCATGTGGCTGTACACACATGTTTGACATGGCTGTCCCTACTTTGCAATGGTGCCACAGACCAGCACAAGTTTACAGTACACCGGCCTGCTGTGTAGTGTATGACCTTGCCAATCACATGTAGTATGACATTTCTTCTGCTGACGTGTTGAATGACGTGCATGCATGTGTAACACAATGATGTCCTTTGCAATCTATAGTATGTTAATGGTGTCCCAATGCAGGGATGTGTTATACTAACATGGGCCTTCAGCCAAAGCAATGTTGTCTGTCCACCCTATAAATATGCAGGGACATACTGCACATTGAACTTATGTGCATAGCCATTGCAGGGCATCATCTGACTTCACAATTGCTTAACAGTGAGAGCTAATGACACAGTTCATAGCCATGACTATGTTCACATACAATACATATCTAATGTGGAATGTGACCCATGTCACTGAGGTGTATACACAATAACGCCCAATGTGGAATGTGTGACACAGGTCACAGAAGGGTATACAGATGACACCCCTGCACATCTGCAACCATATTACTGATACCTGGCAACTATGCCCACACATGGCTAACTTACAAGTACTCTATGTCCCACATGTCATCTGTGTACCTCACACACATGAGGAGCAGGCATGACATTGATGTCTGACACCAGCAAGGTGAATGTACTGTATCTGTGGCTTGATGTGGATGTATGTGTATGTTGTGCAACACATGTATGCATTTGTATACTGTATAGGTGAATGCTTCCATGTTGTGACTCACTCCAGATGTTCAAGACATGTTATGTGGTGGTTTCATGTTATGTCTACACAAGCTGTGCACAGGCATGTATGATGTTTAGTGTTTCACATCTGCAATATCACCATTACACAAAGGCCATAGTTGTATTGTGATGAGCCAATGTACAACAGGGTGTACACACATGTACATCACTTCTACTATGTGTTTTGCTTCATGTCTCTGACCATCCTCCATGGCCATGTGTACACATATTCAGTCCAAACCCATATGACATACACCCACGGCTAATGAATTAAAATTTACACCATATTTAACTACAACTTACTTTTATGGTACGGGTTGGTTTAAGAGGAGTTTGAATGAAATATGGGATATGTTTAAAAATGTCGCTATTAGAACCGAGGTTTTTAAGAACAATTTGAAATTTAGTTTTACAAGAAATTTTAATATAAAAAATATTATAGAAAGAAAAGGGTCTTATGTGGAAGGTGCCAGTAGGAAACACGGAACTTTTAAGTGTGGTAGGTGTGCCCAATGCACCTATATACATGAGAACAAGGAAGTTAGTATATCTAGTATTCCCTTTAAATTAAAATCTAAACATTACAGTAGTTGTTATACAAAAGGGGTGGTTTATCTAGTATTCTGTAAAGAATGTGAAAGTTACTATGTTGGAAAAACAGAAAGAAAATTGAAAAACAGAATATACGAACATACTAGAGACATTAATAGACACAACGAGAATAATGCTTTATACAGGCACGCTATGAAATGTGAAAAAGCTGACTTTAAATTTTGGGTTCTTGAGGTGGTGGGTCAGTTGGAGCGAGGAGGTGATTGGGAGACCAAGGTAGAATATAGAGAAATGATCTGGCAATTAAAATTAGATGCATGTAGTGAGAAAGGTTTAAATGACCACATCTCTATTGTCCCAGCACTTAAAATATTGGCCGCAGACCCTAAAATAATAATAAAAAAATAAGAAAAAATAAAAAAATAAGAAAAAATAATAAAACATTGAGTAATGGTTAATAACTATAATCTAATTCAATAATTTAATAAATTAATAATCTAATTTAGTATTTTTATGGCTTATTATTTAATATTTAACATTTAATATTTATTCAATATTTATTACATAATATTTATATATGATATTTATTTATTTATCTATTTATATTGAATATTTATTTATGTGGATTTATTTATATTTATACATATATTTATGCAGATGCATTGAATTAACTGGTTACATTTGTTTCAAATGGTATGATGACAATAAGCTAGCATAAGTATTCATTCACTCCTTTTTAGTGGGGTTCATAGGGCTTTCTATGCACTTATGTTTTTGTTTTAGCTATATAAATGGGCTCTTATATGTTCATCTTCAAAGTATATTTTTACACAATGCATTTTCACAAAGTGCATTTTTATTAAGTACACTTAACAAGTTATTTATTTATTAAGTATGCCCGTTAAGGTACACCTGGTATTATTTGATTTAGGGGGAGTTTTAGACTGTTTATACTGTTTTGATAGATTTATGCTTGAATGTACACTGCTTTGACAGACCTATGTTTGGGTTTATTAGTATGAAATTCTGGAATTTTAGTTTTAGCAATAGGTCCTTAGAAAAAAGGTGTTTTAAGAACACATACAAGAAAGAATACATATATTAGAATATAAACACTTCAACAATACAATGTTGGATGTATATATATTTTTTATACTAATGTAAGCTTCCTTTAAACAACACTCTGTGATTTTTAATATTTTTCAAAATTCCAATATTTTATTGTTTGTTATTAGGAATGTCTTCCATATATCATTTAGACATTTAATATTTAATATGGTGCTTTTTAAATGATCTGACATTCCTAAATAGTAAAACTCAGTTTTATGTGGTGTTTTGGCTTTAAAAGAAATGGCGCTAATTTAATGATTGCCAATTAATGAAAATTAACGAATACATAAAACTAATGGTCGAGATGAAAAAGTTTATTCTGATGAAGTCTCCGTAATAGGAGATGAAAGCGCTTACTCGACCTCTGCTTCTGTTTTGTTTCTTTGTCCGTTGATGTGAATTTATGGAATAAAAGTGTTTGGTTTTTCATCGAGTGGTCTGCCTGCCTTCACTGATACAAGGAGAACCTTTATTGTGCCGGAGACTTTTTGTTTTAATACACCCATAGATGTCATATGCTCCACTGAGGACAGGGTTATGCAAACAAATGGTGGTATGTATGGGATGTGAGACATGTTTTTCAGGATAGTTGAGCGGTGTTGCAGTCAGCCCACTACATGTCATGACATAGCAAGGGTATACTCCACAAAGGTGTATCCTATGAGCCGGGTATACTCCAGCTCCAACACATTTAGTGTGTGTGCACACATATGCTCTTTGTACAGTACTGTTTGTATTCCCAACATGTGTAATGCTGCTATGTAGTACCTGTCCCTATCTGGCAATGGCAGTTTGGAAGGTTTAGTGTAGGTGTTTCATATAGTCTTCAATTGTTTCACATAGGTGAACAGTGTGATACATTTCAGGTCTGACCAGTGTCCATTACCAGGACCGCCATACATTATGTGTATATGTATGTTATGGCAGATAGCATGGAATTAATATGTTCTGTGCATTACCAAGCCTGGTAAATAATAGCAATCTCACCTGACACAGGCTGCTGTTGCTGCAAAATGCCAGAGGTACCTAAACAGGAGTGTCACAGCAGTAAGATCATTATCCACACCTGTGTGGTAGCTACAGGGTGCAATGTTTATGTTAGCACATAAGCTAGTACAATACACTATACTATGGAGTATGCACATCTGTGCATACATAGAGTAGCAGACTATAGTATGTGGCATGTGTGCAAACATGCCTTGCATATGTTACATTACATATTGTACAGTAACACATGTAACTATGTGATATATCGTTGTGTTTTATGTGCAGTAGTGACTTACCAGGTAACTCCAGGCTCAGTGGTTGAGAGGCACCCACCTCCACAATACCAGCTAAAGCTTGTGGATGTACGTTTGCAGGTGTCCCCAGGTTGACCAGTAGCTCCTCAGTACATGTGAGTGGAGGACTGGCTGAGTGGCCCCCCACCTGTTGCACCTTGTTCCCTGGCGATTGCATTAGCATGCTGTTTCACCCATTTTATCAGGACAGTGCAGTGTCAGCGCACCTGCTGTTAGGTGTGATTATGACCACCAACATCATTTACCCTTCCTGCAGAGTTCCTCCCTCAGGGCATCCCGCTGCTGTGCATCCTGTGGCACATGGCTGAAGAGCATTGTGTAGTTGTCGAGGAGGTATGGGATGAGGACCTCATCCTCCAAGTGGCTGTACGGAAGCAGTCTGCTACGTGGCATACCTGGAAGACATAATGATAGAGACAGGTCACAGTAACCCACAGAGAAGTGCAGTGGTACAGCTGAACATACATGTGTATCACATTTATTAAGATTACAAATACGTCTTTGTAGCTCTACATGACACTAACACCACTGACATGTATAAGTCACACACATTTGACACCTACTGGTGATGCGATGTTATCGCCATATATGTGTGTGTCATGTGATGACATTGCTCATACACCATGTGGATGTTGTCCTGATGTGGGCATGTCTGTTTGCCTGTAGTGGTGTCTTTACCTATCAGCACATGCCTGGATGTGTTCACATGAATGCAATCTACCTTTATGCTGTGTATATGCCACATATATAGTCATATATAGCCATTAGGGACATGACCTGTGACCCTGCAGACTTGCAAGCATGTATGTGTTTTGCCATATACATCTAAATGGCACTGTACAGCTGTGTAGCATCCTGCCATGTATTGCCTGTGTTGCACATGTGTAACACATGGGACAATAGCTAGCCTGATGGTATTTGCAGGGTTGGATATCAACTATGGCATGTATAGTCATAGTGATCTAGTAGGCTATATGCCCAGGGCCATTTATGGGCCTAGGCAGACAGGTAAGTTTCAGTGGTGAGTTCAAGCAGTGCCACAGAACTGATATACATGGTTACTCATATATTTGGCATGCGGTCATCACACCATGTCACAGAGAGGGGTGATGTGCAGCTTTGCTGAACAGGGATGCATAGTATGGCAAGACTATGTTAAGTGTATGGGACAGGGATCTATCAGGCATGTTGTGATCCTTGTATTAGAAAGGTGGATGTCCATGACGTATGTGTTTATTTGGGATCAGGATGTGTTAAGTGTAGGATGTCCAACACCTCTGGGTTTAGGCTGCATTCTACATAGTGCAGCTAGAGATTGTGAAGGGCAGTGTAGGCCATCTACACATGGGCAATAACCCTTAAAGGAAATATGTGATCTATTATGAGACACACGGGTGTTGGGTATGGCTGAACAGTTATCTCTATATTCCTGGATGGCACCCTGTCATGTTTAGGGGTGCCACATATAACTACCTGTCTTTTGTGGTGATGTAACTATCAAAGGGAAGTACTGTCCATCTGCATCCCATACACACAGTTGCCATTATGTTGACCACTGCCTAGGTGCTAGTTAATGAGTACAGGGTCTGTAACATAGGGGATGACAATGCAATACTTAGATGTCAGATTGTGGCCATACAACACACACCACACATCTGATACACTAAGGCCCTTCCATATGTTGAATGCAGCACACAATGATTCAACTATTGCTTCTAGTTCATAGTCATTTGCATACATCAATAGGCTGATGCCTTCTGTGTTAGTTTATGTGGTATAGATAACAAAGAGGGGGAGAACCAGGAATGACCCCTGTATAACTGTGGCTGGCACTGGTTTGATGTGCGTGCATTAGTCAGACACCTTCTGTAGTGTGGGTTCTGCCAGCAGTCCAGTTGCCTACCACTCCTGTGACATAGGAATATACACGTAGTTTACTGAGTGTAGCTGGAACACAGTATGTTTGATCATGTCCTACAGCCTGGCAAGATCATGATATGCAGTGTGAATCAACTCTACTGTCATCTACATCTGTACCGAGTACATCAATTACATTGACCATGGTACATGGCCGTACAGACCAGACTCAGCAGGGTAGTTGTGCACTATGTCCCATTATCAATGATGTCTCCCAATTTGTGGGGTGTGATAACTGTTGCTGTGCACCATTTGGTGTGTACACAGCCTGACATGGAGCTATGACTGAACATGATGTGTGTGTGGATAGCTGAATATTCTTACATTTGTGTAGGATACACCCTGGGATGTTGACAGGCCCCAGAAAGCTGTATGTATGGCATTAGAGAGTGCAGCTTGTACCTGCATTGTTGTTAGTGCAGGGGTCCTGTAGTGTACATGGATATATTACTAAGTGTACCTGTTAGGGGGGAGGTAGGAGTGGGTTTAGGTTCTCCAAGACCCTATCTGGATGAACGGGTGCTATTTCTGTAGGTGCAATGCTTCCCATGCCATAGTGCTGTGCAGCACGGCAGATCTTGTCCTTGCCATTATGATTAATGACACAGCTATAGAGTGCTCTGTGCTTGGCCTCATAATATGTGGCTGATTGGTTTCACAGCAGCTTTGCGTGGTTTTATATGGTGTATCTGCATCTTACTGAGGCTGACCAGGGATCACCTACACTCATGTGTGTTCACTCTTGCAACAGTTACTACCTTCTGTGGTGCAGTTTAAAGCATGGTACCACCAGTTGGCCTACTTGCTTGTGTTGGGTTGACTCCTGGTTCTATTTCAATGGCACAATCACTGCACATATGTGACTGCTTAAGGTTAATTTGTGTAGGATTCAGCATTTGCACATGCATTGTCCATCTGCATGGGTGTCATGGCGCTCACCACTCTGCTCTTAGGAAACATAACATTGGCATTGGAGACTAACTATGTGTAGGAAACTGTTAGCCCTGTTTGCTTGGCTACTGTGATCCAGGTCAGTGGGGTCGATGGAATCCAACATGCATTGAGCGCAGGTGTTGGTACATGAGGAGTCTTCCCAGTTCATAATGGAATAGTTGAGAGTAGCCAGTATTACAGTTCTGTCTCAGAACTAATCTTCCCCATTACATCACATTATGACAGTTGTGAAGTTGCCACCTGGTGGGTGATCTGTCTCAAGGTGCATTTTGAATTCCACTGTGGCACAAATGCAGTTGCTCAGCATAATGCATCTGATGTTACGCAAGTGCAATTAGCATGGGGATGTACATATCCTTCAGGAATATGGACAAACCTGTGGCCCGTGTGTTCCAATAAAGGATAATGGGCAAGAGGTGAGGTATGTGTTATAACATGGTCATGTAGGTGTGCTCTCCGGAGTGTTGAAACATGTTTCAGCCCCTGCACAGATATGTTTTCCATGTTAAGGATTGACATATGTGTGTCCGTATAGTGTTTCTGCCATATATCATTGTGTAGCGAAACCCGCAGTTTATTGCTTGGCTGTCCCTGTAACAGCAGTGGACCCTCTCCTGACCCGTGCATGATGAAGACACTATAGGGGAAGCATGAGCCCTAGGCTGTATCCAGATTCCCAGGGTTGACAGGTGCAGGCCCTGTCTGGAAAAGCATCATGGTCTGTCTACCATGTTATCCCAGGATGACAGATACTGGATACTCTGCGACATGCACCACTACACTAGACAATTGTGGAATACAATCCTTTTGTCCCTGTACTGCGGTATCATTCTGGCCAATGGCAGAATGCTACCCAGGCCTTGGGACATACCTGCATGGGCTACAGGACCTGACAGTTCCTACATGTGTTTCCATGCAGTCCAGGCTACTGCATCACAGGTCCTGCACAACAATATGGAATATGCCAGAGCCATGTGTATAGTTTAAAAGGTGGTCTGAGTGCATGAGTATGTGGCTAATTGTGGCAGACAGGCAGCTGACAGTATGTATGCCCTCGTATAGGTTGGTGTGTAACATAGTGCTAGAGTTTGCATTCACAAATGAGTACTGTTGGGCATGTTTCCAGTTATGTGTTCAGAGGTGTGGCACAATTATGCATACTTTGTCATACAGTTTGTATATTTCGGCGTTTGTCTCTTCCTGCTTGGGAGGGGGGGGGGGTCACTTGTTTGGCCAGATATTTAGACGCATCTGTGAATGTGTGTGATTTCTGGTAGGGTGTGTGGGTGTCCTTACTGTGTTCTGGTAAGGGTATGTGTTGGTTATGTTAATGAGCTGCATGTGTTAACTTACACCTCATGACTGTCCAGTCCAGTCATGGCGGTAGACTGCTCTGCCTTCCAGCTTACCCCTGTAGCTGATGCCCAGACAATGTGTGAGGTGTGGTGTTAGGTGTGTCTGGCAGTGTACATGGCATAGAGATTACATTTCCCCAGGATGGCCACATACACAAAGCTGACATTAGGAAACACCAGTGGCTGAGTAGTGGACATGCCTGTATGAGCAGTCAGCACTACAAGTACCAAGTGCTGTATTTAGTTTACGTATTGCCTATGAAAATGTTTTAGACAGTGATGCTCACATGTAAATATTTGTGTTAAGGACATGACAACACTGGCTATTATTGAAACAGTGTAGCTACCTTTAGCAGCAATCCTCCTCTGAGGAGCACATCACATCCTGTTAGTTGATTACAGATGATGCAAGTGTCTACAGGTCAATTTCCTTCTCTGGGTATATACTCACATATCCACCAGGACCATGAGCTCTTTTGGGCACAGACACCCACTCTCCAAACAGAGTCATGTATCAATAGGCTCTGATGCCACTATCAACATGATCAGGATATAATCATATAGTGTGAGCCATCACCTATGATGTGGCTATTACATATGGGCAGTGGTCCCTACATCTTACACTCCTACTGCAGATGTTACACTGGAGTTAAAGATGATATGCAACCTGTTTCATTACCAGTGCTGTGCACTACCGTACATACAGTATGTGTAGGTGGCTGTTAGGTTGGCAATGAGAGGTTGGGCTACACAAACCTGGTAGTTCAACCAGTGTGTCTGTAATCTCAATATCCACTCTATGTAGGTGTGCACATAGCCATTTGGCCCAGCCCTGTTACAAGGGTCACTACACATTTGCATAACATGTACACATGCACAGCTGTTATTGTTTGCATACGATAGTAGAGATGTGGATATTACATGTGTTATGTGCATGGATAGTTACCTGGCTCTTCCACTTATCTTTGCTATCATGCTGCTAACCTGTCAGATGAATACTAATGTTATGTATCCTGTCATTGAGTATTGTAATTGCCAATAGATGTAACTACTGTTTGCATAACATAACAGAACCGCTATGTAGAATAGAATACAGATCTGTCTAGTATACTGCACATTACACAGTTATTGGCACAATATCCCACAGTGCACACCATATTTGCATGGTAACCCCATCTTTAACATGTTCATCTTACTTATACACCCATACATATGTTGACTGTTAAAATATATCAACATATACTATCCTGTGTTATAGCACATACTTGTTGGACCAATCCTGACACTGACAGTGGCTGGAAGTGAATTGGTGGGTTCCAAGCCCATATCATCCCTTGTGGTGTATGCGGAGTGTGCCATGTGACCTACAGCAGTACACACATAGAATACTACAAGCATTACTACTGCTCAACAATAAATCGTTTCAAGATAGCTATTTCCACTATATGCACCGATTGCACTGTAATTTTTACTGTGTACAAATATATATATATATGTGTGTGTGTGTGTGTGTGTGTGTGTGTGTGTGTGTGTGTGTGTGTGTGTGTGTATGCATATAGATATATACATTGTTGCATACGTTTATCTGTACCTCCATAGATGTGTAGATGTCTTTAACCTATCTATATATCTACATGTATATGTAAATCTGTATATATCGACATGACTCTATGTATCTCTTTCTATACATATATATATATATTATATATATATATATATATATATATATATATATATATATATATATATATATATATATAAGCATACACCTTTAATTGGGTACATGGCGGGTTGTCCTATTTCAACACATTCCTCCCTTTTGTATTTTAACCTGTCTGCATACACAACTGGTATAGGTACATCCCAGGTAGTTTAGTGTTAGGTTACTCTGAGGATGGAGTATATGGTTGCAGGTTGTACTCATGGAAGGTGTTATTATTTTACGTCTTAGAGAAGGAACTGGTAAGGAAAGTGTGAATAATGCATATTTACGCGGTTGTGAGCAGGTTTGCCTGTGGTCTGCGCAACATTAAACAAAGGTCAAATGTGTGAAGCGCTTCTCCGTTTACTGTGTTTCAGTGCCGCTTAGTGCAGCGCAAACACATGTAAACCTGCTTACAACTGCTTAAGAGTACTTAATCCATCTGCATCCAAAAGCCCTTATTCTAGCCCTCAAAATAACCTAACAGCCCTTGCAGGTTTTGAGCCTGGGACCATGAACACCACAGTCACTGACCTTACCACTAAGGCATCTGAGATATGCACGAATGTTATGGTGTTTAGAATATACATTGTACTACAGACATTCCTCACTACTGAAAACAAATGTGACAATCAATTGGTGTACATATGTCTGATACATGTTAATGTTCATATCTTTGTGAGAGTAGGTGTTGCATTGTGACATGGCAGGGTGTATTATGAATGAGTAAGGCTTTTGCTTTGTGTCCTTTTTATATTGTCCATATATTCCATGTATGCCCCTTCAGTTCACTTATTGGACATCCGACCCAAGCCCTCCTTGATGTATGATTGCATAATCCATCATTTTTCCCCACCCCAATCTTCACATACACAACAACCACCCCTTCTATGGGGAATTAGGTTAATATTAATTGTTATAATACCAGAGCTGCATGTGTTTTGTGTATACTCCAATTCCTTTGGAGTGCTTCTGTGTCACGAAGTGTGTTCATAGATGCTTACATATACGGCTATTGATGTAACTGTATAATATATATATATATATATATATATATGTGTAGACATCACTGATATATATATATATATATATATATATATATATATATATATATATATATATATATATATATATATATATATATATGTGTGTGTATATATATATATATATATATATATATATATTTTTTTTTTTTTTTTTATGGATTAGTTTGTCACAGTAATACATCTGTAGACTGGAATGTGTTGGTTCACAAACTCCAGTACATTACAATGTACTATACATACGTACACAAAGCTACTGTCCCATTTGTGATCATTACAGTGAAATGCATATGGTGTAATGTGTAGTCTCAGGACCATTAAACATGTGTACACTTCGGATGGCTTACTGGTACGTCACATGACTAAAGTGTGCATGGTCCAGGGTTTGACACCTGCAATGCTTTAAGAATGTTTTTTGCTGCAGAATAAGGCTCATTTAAGCAGTTGTAAGCATGTTTAAAAGTGTTTGTGTGACATTATAGCAGTGGTTAAACACAGTTAAACAAGCGATGTAACGTATAACCTGTGCACGCAAACATGGCCACATCTGTTAACTACTCCAGATATATACCTGTCAGTGACGTAACATCTCACTATGTGCTGACATGACATTACATTCTCTGTTGACTGTACTCTCCTGCACACATAGGTTCATAGGTTGGAACTAGGCTATCAGCCCTAGGGCCTATACAAGCCTAGCCATAACAATTCCCTGGCTATTTCTTCCCACACTATTTACTTCCCTGGACCCCTGTCTAGCAGGGCGACTGACGTGATCCCCGGGGTGAATTCCCTTTCTCCCATCCAATCGTCAAGGTTTCTTTTGAAGAGGACCAAAGAGGCACTCTGCTTGACATGTATGGGCAATCTATTCCAGAGTCTGGGGTGTCTCTGGATCAGGAACCTATCCCTCCAACATGTTTTGTTTATTGTGATGACAAGGTTTAGATCCCTTGAGCATGTGGCTCTGAGGGATTGGGATTGGGAATTCTTTAAGTGTAGCATGTCCAACAGCTCTGGGTTTGACATGGCCTTGTATGTTAAGCAAAGATCGCCTCTGAGTAGACGATATGCAACAGAGTATAGCTGGAGTTTTTTAAGGTGGTCAGCGTAGGGCATCTGCTTTAGGCCTGTAATTCTTTTAGTGAGGTATTTCTGTGGCCTTTCCAGTTGTTGCAGATGTCTTGAGAGGTACATACCAAATGGGGCATTGTATTATATAATGGGTCTAATGAGGGATGAGTACAGTGGATCAATGACCTCCTTTTTTCTGGATGAAAAGCCCTTAGTGATGAGGTGCGTCACATAGAAGGATTTCCTGACTGTTGTGGCAATGTAGTTATCGAAGGTGAGACCACTGTCCACCTGTGTCCCTAAGTCTGTTATCAAACTTTCGGTGTTTAGTGTACTGCCACCTATATGGTAATTCACGGATACATGATTTTTCCCAAAGGGGATAACTATACATTTCTTGGCAGTGAGCTTGAGCCCATGGCTCTGGCACCAAGCATCTGTTTCTGTAAGGCCCTTTTGTAGAGTATCCACATCATTTGGGGATTCAATAATGGCCTGTACTTCAGAGAAGTAGATTCCAAACAAGAGCGGTCCCAGGACTGAACCCTGAGGTACTCCACTTGTCACTTGTCTGGAGCTGGATTAGGAGTCAGCTACTTTTACAGTGTGGGTTCTATCAGTAAGCCAGTTAGCAACCCATTGGGTGACGTAGGGATTAATGACCAGCTTATTAAGTTTATCTATGATTCCAGAGTAGGGGATGGTGTCAAAGGCCTTGGTAAGGTCTCGATAGGCTGTGTGGACCACCTTACCCTTGTCCATGGCTCTGGAGACTGATTTAAAGTCAATCAAGTTCAGATCGGCCCTTCACAAACCCAAACTGGGTGGGGTCCAGTGTTTGAATGTTGCCAATGTCTTTGTTTATAAGTTCCATGATAATACGCTCCATGGCCTTGCAGATAAGGCTTGTCAAACTGATGGGATTGTAGTTTCCGGGATCCAAGGTGGATCCCCCCTTGTGGAGTGGGATAACTGTAGCTGTGTGCCACTCAGTGGGCACGAAACCTGAGGTGAGGCTATGATTAAACATAACACTTAGGTGAGGTGCCAGTTCATATTGTAGTTCATGTAGCACACAGCCCGGGATGTCATCTGGTCCCATGGATGCTGTATTCTTAGCTTTGGAGAGTGCGTTTTTTACCTGTGTGGCCGTTATTACCGGAATTTGGCAATCTTCCGGTACTGATATGGGCCATTTAGGGGGTGAGAGGGGGGTGAAGTTGGCACTGAATTGATCTGCCAGGATATTGGCAATATCCTTGGGATCAGTATATTTAATGCCATTCTGTTTTAGCTCAGAGCAGATCTGAGCATTGCCATTTAGATTCTTGACATAGTTATAGAATGCCTTATTGTTGTCTTTGGAATATTTGGCAATTTTATTTTCGTAACTAGCTTTGGAGGATTTTATGAGGGATCTGATTTTCTCACTGAGGCTGGTAAGGAAGTTTTTTGCATCCTGGGATTTTCCTCTTTTCTGCAACAGTTTCTTCCTTTTGTTGTAAAGTTTGTTTATGGCAGGGGACCACCAGATCGGCTTCTTTTTTTTGGATGAGAGCATCTTGGTTCTATTTGGGATGGCACAATGTATGCATGAGTGGATGTGCTCATACAGTGCCTTAGTGTAGGATTCAGCAGTTGAACTTTCAGCTCCCGTCTGCATGGGTGTCATGAAGTTTGTCACTTCTGACTTGAGTAGCATGAAGTTGGCTTTGGAGAAGTTTTTTTATGGAGGTTTCCTTACTGGGGGGTGGGATGTGGATGTTAAGGGTGATTAGCTTATGGTCAGACGTGACTAACGAGGGGGTGACCGTAGGTGTGGATCATCGATTTCCCATGTTGGTAATGACCAGGTCTAGGATATTGGAGCCCCTGGTGGGACTATGGATTAGTTGATCCAGGGCGTTGGAATTTATGAATTCCAAGAACCGTTGGGCAAAGGTGTTGGTACATGAGTAGCTTTCCCAGTTAATGGCAGGGTAGTTAAAATCACCCAGTATTAGGGTGTTTGGTTTTATCTTAATATTTTTCAGTATGTTTAGAAAGGTGTATTGAGAATCTTGGGGTATGGTGGGGGATCTGTAGCAAGCTACAATTTGGATTGCAGTCTTACCTAGTGTTAGTTGCACCTGGAAAATTTCAGATGCATTGTGTTGGGCAACTAGCCTGGTGGTGTGAATATCCTTGGTGAATATTGACACTCCTCCACCTTTAGTGTTTCGGTCCTGCTTTGGTGGCCGAAAAGTGTGGTAAGAGTTGTAGCCTGGTATTGCAGGGGTGCTCTCTGGAGCCTTGAACCAGGTCTCAGTTACTGCACAGATATCGATGTTCTCCATTTTTAGGAGTGCCTCGAGAGTGCATTTTGAGGTTTAGATTTCTAGCATTGAGTAGCATTACCTTCAGATTTTGCATGCTTGTACCTGTTACGGTGGTGGTTTTGTTCTTTGAACTTTGCCTAAAAAAGGCACTATAGGGGTGGCAAGAGCCTTAGCCAGTAACCTGAATCCCAGAGGCGACAGGTGCAGACCATCTCTGGCAAAGCATCGTGGTCTGTCAATCATGTCATCCCTGGCAGACAGATACTGGATCCCCTTTGAATGACACCAGAAGCTTAGCCAATTTTGAAGTCAACCATTTTGTCCTTATATTGTGGTATCATTCTGGGCAAAGGCAGGATGCTACTCAGGGCTAGGGTCATACCTGCCTGGTTTATATGGGTGATTCAAATGTTTATTATACAGACAATTACTACCTATATATGCAAGCTGTGGTTAAGGTATACTTTTGCACATGATAAACATTCCTGCCTTTATTGGGATTGTAACCTCGAATGCACAGATACTATGTGGATGCTGGAACCATTGCACTGTTGACATTAACGTTGCTTCCGCCTATTTCCTATTTAGATGATTTCTATGTGTAAGCTAGGCTAAGCAAAGGGCGGGAGCCCCCAATCTCACTGAGCTTCACGTACTCTTGACATAACAACATATAACAAATGTACTGTGAGACAATACATTACATTCCTATCTACATTAGGCATAGTCCCTCACTGATGCACTTCAAGGGAAACCTTGTTGTGTGAATGGGTAACAGACTATACATCCCTAGGATCATGTGTCCCAGAACCATACAGCTTAGGGGAGGGGGAGCCTGTACAGTTTGGTAGCTGCAAGACCTGTTGGAGGAATTGAATGGTGTTGAAATGCCACATTAACATGCCCTCTTTAGATCACTAAGTGCCCCTATCACCCTCCACAACCACAGTCTTCAACAGCTTCCAGCAACTCTGCCTGGAATTGCTTCTTTGACTATGCTTGACATAGGCTCAGTTACTTCATCAATTGTGCAGGGAAGGCCAATACACTGTTGCTATGCTTCTAATTGCCCTTGGGCAGATAGATAGTAGGCTACCTGTGAACCTCTATCGTGCAGGCCATCACAGCCATAATATCTGAATAAACAGACCTTCAGATCACAATATCCTTCGGATCACAATATACAGTGTGAACTCACCATGTAGTCAGGAAACAGATGAGTACAGCAAGAACATACAGAACACTGATACTTAGTCACTCCAAAAGCCTATCTTGGAAGCTAGAAGACTTGTATAATTTTAAGGCTTTCTATTGCTTACCACTAGGTTACCTACAGGGAGATGAAAAACAAGCACAGATGGGGAACATGCATGCAATGATACCATACCAGCCTATGTGCCAGCCTTACACTTTGAAATACTGGGCAAGGCTATTGGTGCCCCCCATGGTGCCTTATTTAGGAGAGTCTCGAAGGTGATCCCCCACCATGCCTGTAATGTGGAATGTGACCTGCTCCTAAAAATGGAGAACATCGATATTTATTTATTTATTTTATTTTATTTTACATTTGTTGGCTGGGCTAGTCTAGCTGGATACATATCCATTTTCAGTAGAGGCCCAGGGAGATAAGCTCCAAGCATTAGTAAATTACAAAAAATTACAATAATTAAAAATGACTAAATTCAAATACAAAGAGATTAAAAATGTTTTGAGAGAATAAAAATTGTTTCTATGGAAAATAGCTCGCAGTCTATGCAAGGTTTAAAATACAATATAAAAGTAAAAATTGTGTCTATGAATAATATCTCACAGACTATGCAAAGGTTAGAAATACAATCAAGTACAAGAACACTCAGAATTCTAAAGTAATGATTTGTAGATCAAAGAAAGAGAAAGAGAGAAAAGCAGAAGAAAGAAAAACACAAGGGCTAGAATAAAGTTAGATTCTATTGATTAAAGCTGTAGAGGGGGCAAAGGCCAGAAGGAAGGGGTATAGAAAGAAGAGCATTAAGGGGGAAAATGTAGGATTTAGTCAGGTTTAGAACAGGGACAAAGCCAAAGACTTCTGAGATGTTCTTTGAGATGTTTCTTGAAGAGTGGTGTGGATGAGAGAGATGTGAGTGTACTAGGAAGATTGTTCCAGATTTTACCCACAATGTTAGTAAAAAGTGAGTCCCCAGCTTTATTGTTAGATTTAATGCTGGAGATTAATAGCTTATTTGCTGAACGAAGTGTTGCAAGATTTCTATATGGGGAGATCAGGTTAGAGAGGATTGGGGTATTATTTAGGTGATAAAGAATATTATGTGAGATAACCAGTTGATTATACAGTAGATGGTTTTGTAGTTCTGACCATTCGAGTTGTTTAAGGTTGTGACAGTGGTGGGTTCTGAAGGGGGTGGTAGTGACAAATCTAGCTATGTTATTATAGCTAGTTTCAAGCTTGCTTAGATTATGTTTTGATAGATTGATGTATATGGCAGAAGCATAGAATAGGGTAGAAGTTAGGTGAGTCTGGGCAATGGAGGTTTTAGCTAGTGGTGTGAGGAAGGGTTTGATTCTATACAGGGAGCCTAGTTTTTTATTGACAGTCTGTATAGTATTGTTGATATGATCATCGTAGCTGAGGTTATTATCTATGGTTATGCCCAGTAGACGTGTGGTAGTGTCAGGGGAAATAGTAGTTCCATTGTTAGAGGTAATTGTGAAGTGGAACTCTGGTGACTTTTGGGTGGGAGCAAAAGTAACAATTTTGTTTTTTTAGGGTTTAGGAGGAGGCAATGATGGGTGAACCAATTTTCAACAGTGTTAAATACTGTTTGAGTAAGGGTTTGAAGAGAGATTGATGACTTAGCAGTACTGATTAAAGTAGAATCATCGACGTATTGTATGCATGTGGCTTGAGGAACAACAGTATTTAGATCATTAATAAAAATGGAAAATAAAAGAGGGCCTAGGATAGAGCCTTGAGGGACTTCAATGTTTACAGGGAGGGGTGTGGAGAGGTTATTGTCCCAGAGCACTGCTTGTTGTCTATTTTTTAGATAGGATGTAAACCAAAGTATTGCTTGTGGGTCAAGAGATTGGGCTTTTAGCACATTGATTAGTAAGTTGTGGTTAACCATATCAAAGGCTTTTGATAGGTCAATGAATAGTGCAGAAGATAGAAAGTTATTATTTTGATTCTTGTTTATACAGTCACTAAAAGATAGAAGGGTGGTAGTTGTACTATGAAAGGGCCTAAAGCCATGCTTACAGTTGGCAAGTAAATTATTGTGGAGCAGGTGTTGAAGTAGTTGATGGTGAATACATTTTACCATTATTTTGGCCAATGGAGAGAGTAACGCAATTGGTTGGAAGTTGGAGATATCAGTGGATTTGCCTCCTTTATGTAATGGGATTATATGGGAGACTTTCCATATGGATGGGATGTTACCTTCTATGATTGATCGGTTTATAAGGATGGATATGGGATATTCTATGACTTTGGAAGCTATTTGAAGGTATTCTGCTGGCAGGTGGTCGGCAGAAGGGGTGCAAGGTTTGAGTTTTTGAAGGAGTTTGCAGATAAAGGATGTTTGCACAGGTTGTATATAGAAGGAAGGCACTGAACTGTTTGGATTTTGTAAAGTGCTGGGGGGAAATGGGAGATATTGTCTTTGCAAGAGTTTGTATAGTTTCTGTGAAGTAATTATTAAAGGCATCCACTACTTGCAAAGGGTTATTATGGGGAACTAAAGATGGGGCTGGTGTTTTGGTATGTCCTGGTTGGAGAAGTTTATTAATGCCTGACCAAAACTTTTGAGGGTTTTTTGGGTGTGATTGTTGAAGTTGGGAATAATAGTTTTTCTAGTCTAAGATAATGTCATGTTTGGTTGCATTTCTTAGCTGTTTAAAGTATATGTGGTCTGCAGAGCTCTTAGAGGCTCTCCATCTGGCCAATATTTTGTTCCGTAGGAGCATTTTTTTCCCTGGTTTGTTTTGTGAGCCATGGGGCTGTTTTGGTCCTAACTCAGGAAGAGTGAAGGGAGGCATGGAGATCTAGGATTTGTAGGAATTTAGTATTAAAGTAAGAAACTGCTTCATCCAGTTTGAGTTGCTTCAGAGGTGACCAGTTACAGGCCTTTAGTTCATTTTGAAAGCTCTCTGCTTTAAAGTGTTTTTTTGGAACGATAGGTTATAAAAGTGTTATTAATAGGAGTATGAGCCTTTTGCTTTGTTATGTAGGTAAGAACATGGTCAGTAAGGTCATCTGGAAGTGTTCCTGAAGTATAGGTTTCAGGATGACTATTTATATGTATTGAGTCAAGAGTGGCTTCTTTATTACTAGGTTTGTGGATTCTTGTGGGGGTGTTTATTATTTGAGTGAAACCATAAAGATTAATGTGGGTGTTAGGATTAGGAGAGTTACAGGTAGTCCAGTCAATGTTAAAATAACCTAGTACAATAGTATCTTGAGGTAGTAGGGTGGAAAGGCTACTAAGAATGTTTTCAAGAGTGTTAATATTATTTCCTAGAGGAATGTAGGTGCAGATTATATAAATAGATTTAGATTTATTAAGTTGGAGTTTAATGGTAAGGGTTTCTGCATTGGTATTTGTGGGTAGTAACACATTAAAGGATGAAACTAGAAGTTCAGATTTATACAAGATAGCTACACCTCCACCCTTCATGGTTGTACGGTCACATCTTAGGATGTTATATCCAGGTGGGGTTATTTCTAGGTCATGAGTAGAGGGTTTCAACCAAGTTTCTGTAAGGCAAAGGATATCAAATGCATGCACTTGTAAGAGAGCAAGCAGTTGACTAAGTTTGTTGTTAATGCTACGGATATTGAGTTGATCTATTCTAAGAGAGCTACCTAGTTTTATAGAGGTAGAGATACTATTAGATGTTTTTTTTTTTGTGGGTTATTGTAAACTGGAGGGTTTGGGCCTGGATTAGGATGTGCAGTATCTGAGACCTGGTTCAAGACTCCAAAGAGTACCCCTGCAATAACAGGCTACAACTCTTACCACACTTTTCGGCCACAAAACCAAGACCAAAACACTAAAGGTGGAGGATTGTCCATATTCACCAAGGATATTCACACCTCCAGGCTAGTGGCCCAATACAATGCATCTGAAATTCTCCAGGTGCAACTAACACTAGGTAAGACTGCAATCCAAATTGTAGCTTGCTACAGATCCCCCACCATGCCACAAGATTCTCACTACACCTTTCTAAACATACTGGAAAATATTAAGATACAAGCAAACACTCTAATACCGGGTGATTTCAACTACCCTGCCATTAACTGGGAAAACGACTTGGGTACCAACTCCTTTTCCCAACGGTTCTTGGAATTCATAAATTCCAATGCCCTGGATCAGCTAATCCATTGTCCCATCAGGTGCTCCAGTATCCTAGACCTGGCCATTACCAACATGGGAGATAGATGCTCCATTCCAGTGGTCACCCCCTCATTGGTCAGGTCTGACCATAAGCAAATCACCCTTGACATCCACATCCCACCCCCACCCCCCAGTAAGGAAACCTCCTTAAAAAACTTCTCCAAAGCCACCTTCATGCTACTGAAGTCAGAAGTGACAAACTTCATGACACCAATGCAGACGGGATTATTTATTATTTATTTATTTATTTCAGTTTGATTACTGGGGAGGTCCACTGGGCTTGGGGGCCTGTTTTCAGTGGAGGCCCAGGGAGAAAAGCTCCACAGAAACAATTTTAATTACAAAAATGAGTTCAGACACAGATAACATTACAATTAACAGGTGGCTACAAAATAGTCTACAATACCAATATCAGATTGCTAAATTAGCAAAAGTATTAACAGTTTCAGTTAAGTTCAGCAGGAAAAGATTGGCATATTGTATAAAAAGCAAAGTACAAAAATTAAAAACTTTAACATTTAGAAGCTTATGCAATTAGTATTTTGGAAGAGGTGAGGAAGGTAAGGAGGTTTGCCTGGGTAGCTTAAGCATATAGTGCAAAAATGCTTTTTTTTCTAAATAACTTAGCCCTCGGCTGCTGCGTCTCCTGGGAAAGAGCGTCTGTAGCCATAGTAAGCTTTCCTACCCTGAAACACCCCGACCGTGCCTGGCTTGGATGCCTACATCTAATCCAAACTAAAACAAACTGTATTGCCTCTACCCCATATGGGAATTTGATTAAGCTCCTCATAGAAGTATTTAATAAACTTTCCTACCCTGAAACACCCTGACCGCGCCTGGCTTGGATGCTTACATCTAATCCAAACTAAAACAAACTGTATTGCCTCTACCCCGTATGGGAATTGGATTAAGCTCCTCATAGAAGGATTTAATAAACTTTCCTACCCTGAAACACCCCAACCGCACCTGGCTTGGATGCTTACATCTAATCCAAACTAAAACAAACTGTATTGCCTCTACCCCGTATGGGAATTGGATTAAGCTCCTCATAGAAGGATTTGATAAACTTTCCTACCCTGAAACACCCTGACCGCGCCTGGCTTGGATGCTTACATCTAATCCAAACTAAAACAAACTGTATTGCCTCTACCCCATATGGGAATTGGATTAAGCTCCTCATAGAAGTATTTAACAAACTTTCCTACCCTGAAATACCCCGACCGCGCCTGGCTTGGATGCCTACATCTAATCCAAACTAAAACAAACTGTATTGCCTCTACCCCATATGGGAATTGGATTAAACTCCTCATAGAAGGATTTAATAAACTTTCCTACCTTGAGACACCCCGACCGCGCCTGGCTTGGATACCTACATCTAATCCAAACTAAAACAAACTGTATTGCCTCTACCCCATATGGGAATTGGATTAAGCTCCTCATAGAAGGATTTAATAAAGTATGTACAACAGCTGCTAAACCTGTATTATTAAGAATACTAAAGCCCTGCTTAGTACTCAGCATACTCCCTTGCCAGGAAACCCAGCAGCCAAACGCTAACTAGCCCTGTATCTCCAATATTGACCCCCCTCTGTGCCACTTTCTCCACTACCAGACTCTCTTCCCATAATATAACCCAGCCTTGTGATGTTTCCCTGGTGAAACCATACGTGCCTTCAGCATAAGTCCACTAGGTGACTTATTCTCCCCAATATTTCCTGACTTCCATTTCTTTTACTCTTCTCCCCAGTATCTCTACATGCTTTAACTCTCTAACTTTCTCTCTCTCTCTCCCTCCTCCAAAGCTCGTTGCTACTCCATCCCACTAATCACTGGTCCCTTGTACTCACCTTCTCCACTTAGCAGTTCTACTGATAGTTTCTCACCCTCTTCTGTCTTCCTTGGCTCTTGGCTCTGCTACTGTTCTCATAGACTGCCCTCTATTCATACACTCATCCTGACTCCCACTGCCTAGCATAGCTTGCAATATCCTTGCCCTCTGCTACCCTACTCTTACTCACCACTATCTCCTTCTCTTTTGATCCTTCCCATCAGTCCATGTACTCAGTCACTCTTTTCTCCTTTCTGTTCATACCTAACTATCCACCAATACCAGTAATAGCTTTTCCGGTCTGTACCTGTGCACGCCCATCCTGTTCCTCCCTCCCCCCTACCTAACATCCTCCCTGAAATTATAAAATCTCCCTTTTCCAGGGCGCCAATTTTCTAAATAACTTAGCCCTCGGCTGCTGCGTCTCCTGGGAAAGAGCGTCTGTAGCCATAGTAAGGTAAATCTTGATTTTTGTTCGTAATACATCGTTTTTGTTGTAAAGTAACAACAGTGCAAGATAAATACTGATTGCTTATGTATGTAATCCTGTACTATAAACTGAACACAAGTGATGGAGAAATATCAGCTTTTTATATGGCAATGTTCGATTGAAAGAGTCTAAATAAGCTATTGAATGTTGTTTTGAGGCCACTGCTTCCTGCTACGCCAACCTCAATCTTGCATTGTACCTATTCCTTATGAGTACTAGCTTGATTTTATTAATACAACATTTGCATGAGTGATGTGTATGTGATGAAATGCTAATTGTAGCTCGCTGTGAGCGCTGGATAACAGTCGGCGATAACGCCAACCTCAGCACGTGTACTTCTGAGACTACATAGTCAATATCCCAGTCAAAAGGCTTATTCCACTGCTGTTTAAAGTTATAACTCTCTGAAACAGCCCCTAGCCCATATCACACTTCTTTTATATTTTAGCGGAACAGAATATTTGAATTCCTTGAAACTTTTATTGCATATCATGTTACTGTAAAACATCTGTGTTCTTAACTCTTTGTGATACTGGGTTAGCCTTGCTGTGTGGCAATGTTTTTCTCTCTGACCTGAGTACTAGAATGCTTATATTATACAGACTATTTGAAGAGAGATGCCTATGCTGGTTAGAATTTTGTGTTTAACTTATATATTTCAAAGCAAATGCTACTGTAAGCTAATAGTGTAAGCTAATGTGTTTTTGCAACTGTTTAAAGTTTGTGCTAGTGTACGCTAACTGTTTTTTGCAACTGTTTTTCTAAAGTGCATTTCCCTCTACATCTCTCTCCTCTTCTCCAGCTTTCCTACCCTGAAACACCCCAAACACATCTGGCTTGGATGCCTACATCTAATCCAAACTAAAACAAACTGTATTGCCTCTACCCCGTATGGGAATTGGATTAAGTTCCTCATAGAAGGATTTAATAAAGTATGTACAACAGCTGCTAAACCTGTATTATTAAGAATACTAAAGACCTGCTTGGTAATCAGCATACTCCCTTGCCAGGAAACCCAGCAGCCAAACGTTAACTAGCCCTGTATCTCCAATATTAGCTCCCCTCTGTGCCACTTTCTCCTCTACAGGACTCTCTTCCCATAATATAACCCAGCCTTGCGATACTTCCCTGGTGAAACCATACGTGCATTCAGCATATGTCCACTAGGTGACTTACTCTCCCCACTATTTCCTGACCTCCATTTCTTTTACTCTTCTCCCCAGTATCTCTACATGCTTTAACTCTCTAACTTTCTTTCTCTCTCCCTCCTCTAAAGCTCGTTGCTACACCATCCCACTAATCACTGGTCCCTTGTACTCACCTTCTCCACTTAGCAGTTCTACTGATAGTTTCTCGCCCTCTTCTGTCTTCCTTGGCTCTTGGCTCTGCTACTGTTCTCATAGACTGCCCTCTATTCATACACTCATCCAGACTCCCACTGCCTAGCATAGCTTGCAATATCCTTGACCTCTGCTACCCTACTCTTACTCACCGCTATCTCCTTCTCTTTTGATCCTTCCCATCAGTCCATGTACTCAGTCACTCTTTTCTCCTTTCTGTTCATACCTAACTATCCACCGATACCAGTAATAGCTTTTCCGGTCTGTACCTGTGCACGCCGATCCTGTTCCTCCCTCCCCCTACCTAACATCCTCACTGAAATTATAAAATCTCCCTGCTCCATGGCGCCAATTTTCTAAATAACTTAGCCCTCGGCTGCTGCGTCTCCTGGGAAAGAGCGTCTGTAGCCATAGTAAGGTAAATCTTGATTTTTGTTCATAATACATCGTTTTTGTTGTAAAGTAACAACAGTGCAAGATAAATACTGACTGCTTATGTATGTAATCCTGTACTATAAACTGAACACAAGTGATGGAGAAATATCAGCTTGTTATATGGCAATGTTCGATTGAAAGAGTCTAAATAAGCTATTGAATGTTGTTTTGAGGCCACTGCTTCCTGCTACGCCAACCTCAATCTTGCATTGTACCTATTCCTTATGAGTACTAGCTTGATTTTATTAATACAACATTTGCATGAGTGATGTGTATGTGATGAAACGCTAGCATATTTCAGATCTACACTACATATTTTATTGGGGTTGCATGCCAAATATATTTAAAATATTGACACCCTTGTATGTGCGATTGATAAGTATTTCAGCACCCATCTCTTAAATGCTAGCATATTGCAGATCTGCGCTACATATTTTATTGGGGTTACAAGCTATATATATTAAAAATATCGACACCCTTGTATGTGCGATTGTTAAGTATTTCAGCGCACATCTCTTACTAGCCATACACCCGAACTACATGCATATTATATTCTAAAGGAAGTATTTCAGTGCACATCTTGTACTTGCCATAAGCCTGAACTGCATGCATAATACATTCTAAAGGAATGGGAACTGCAATTGAGTCCCTTTACTCAATTAAACATTGTACGATATTCTTATTACTAAGAGCAAAGTTTAGGCCGTTTAGGCGATTGAGTACCTTTACTCAATTAACATTGTACAATATTTTTATTACTAAAAGAAAGTTTAGGCGGCCTTAAAGCAACACAGTTACAGCCACCTAATTGTAGCTCGCTGTGAGCGCTGGATAACAGTCGGCGATAACGCCAACCTCAGCACATGTCCTACTGAGACTACATAGTCAATATCCCGGTCAAAAGGCTTATTCCACTGCTGTTTAAAGGTTATATCTCTCTGAAACAACCCCTAGCCCATATTGCACTGCTTTTATATTTTAGTGGAACAGAATATTTGAATTCCTTGAAACTTTTATTGCGTATCATGTTACTGTAAAACATCTGTGTTCTTAACTCTTTGTGATACTGGGTTAGCCTTGCTGTGTGGCAATGTTTTTCTCTCTGACCTGAGTACTAGAATGCTTATATTATACAGACTATTTGAAGTGAGATGCCCATGCTGGTTGGAATTTTGTGTTTAACTTATATATTTCAAAGCTAATGCTAGTGCAAGCTAATAGGGTAAGCTAATGTGTTTTTGCAACTGTTTAAAGTTTGTGCTAGTGTACGCTAACTGTGTTTTTTGCAACTGTTTATCTAAAGTGCATTTCTCTCTACATCTCTCTCCTCTTCTCTAGCTTTCCTACCCTGAAACACCCAGACCGCGCTTGGCTTGGATGCCTACATCTAATCCAAACCAAAACAAACTGTATTGCCTCTATCCCATATGGGAATTAGATTAAGCTCCTCATAGAAGGATTTAATAAAGTATGTACAACAGCTGCTAAACCTGTATTATTAAGAATACTAAAGCCCTGCTTGGTACTCAGCATACTCCCTTGCCAGGAAACCCAGCAGCCAAATGCTAACTAGCCCTGTATCTCCAATATTAGCCCCCCTCTGTGCCACTTTCTCCTCTACCAGACTCTCTTCCCATAATATAACCCAGCCTTGCGATTCTTCCCTGGTGAAACCATACATGCATTCAGCATATGTCCACTAGGTGACTTACTCTCCCCACTATTTCCTGACTTCCATTTCTTTTACTCTTCTCCCCAGTATCTCTACATGCTTTAACTCTCTAACTTTCTCTCTCTCTCTCCCTCCTCCAAAGCTCGTTGCTACTCCATCCCACTAATCACTGGTCCCTTGTACTCACCTTCTCCACTTAGCAGTTCTACTGATAGTTTCTCACCCTCTTCTGTCTTCCTTGGCTCTTGGCTCTGCTACTGTTCTCATAGACTGCCCTCTATTCATACACTCATCCTGACTCCCACTGCCTAGCATAGCTTGCAATATCCTTGCCCTCTGCTACCCTACTCTTACTCACCACTATCTCCTTCTCTTTTGATCCTTCCCATCAGTCCATGTACTCAGTCACTCTTTTCTCCTTTCTGTTCATACCTAACTATCCACCAATACCAGTAATAGCTTTTCCGGTCTGTACCTGTGCATGCCCATCCTGTTCCTCCCTCCCCCCTACCTAACATCCTCCCTGAAATTATAAAATCTCCCTTTTCCAGGGCGCCAATTTTCTAAATAACTTAGCCCTCGGCTGCTGCGTCTCCTGGGAAAGAGCGTCTGTAGCCATAGTAAGGTAAATCTTGATTTTTGTTCGTAATACATCGTTTTTGTTGTAAAGTAACAACAGTGCAAGATAAATACTGATTGCTTATGTATGTAATCCTGTACTATAAACTGAACACAAGTGATGGAGAAATATCAGCTTGTTATATGGCAATGTTCGATTGAAAGAGTCTAAATAAGCTATTGAATGTTGTTTTGAGGCCACTGCTTCCTGCTACGCCAACCTCAATCTTGCATTGTACCTATTCCTTATGAGTACTAGCTTGATTTTATTAATACAACATTTGCATGAGTGATGTGTATGTGATGAAACGCTAGCATATTTCAGATCTACACTACATATTTTATTGGGGTTGCATGCCAAATATATTTAAAATATTGACACCCTTGTATGTGCGATTGATAAGTATTTCAGCACCCATCTCTTAAATGCTAGCATATTGCAGATCTGCGCTACATATTTTATTGGGGTTACAAGCTATATATATTAAAAATATCGGCACCCTTGTATGTGCGATTGTTAAGTATTTCAGCGCACATCTCTTACTAGCCATACACCTGAACTACATGCATATTATATTCTAAAGGAAGTATTTCAGTACACATCTTGTACTTGCCATAAGCCTGAACTGCATGCATAATACATTCTAAAGGAATGGGAACTGCAATTGAGTCCCTTTACTCAATTAAACATTGTACGATATTCTTATTACTAAGAGCAAAGTTTAGGCCGTTTAGGCGATTGAGTACCTTTACTCAATTAACATTGTACAATATTTTTATTACTAAAAGAAAGTTTAGGCGGCCTTAAAGCAACACAGTTACAGCCACCTAATTGTAGCTCGCTGTGAGCGCTGGATAACAGTCGGCGATAACGCCAACCTCAGCACATGTCCTACTGAGACTACATAGTCAATATCCCGGTCAAAAGGCTTATTCCACTGCTGTTTAAAGGTTATATCTCTCTGAAACAACCCCTAGCCCATATTGCACTGCTTTTATATTTTAGTGGAACAGAATATTTGAATTCCTTGAAACTTTTATTGCGTATCATGTTACTGTAAAACATCTGTCTTCTTAACTCTTTGTGATACTGGGTTAGCCTTGCTGTGTGGCAATGTTTTTCTCTCTGACCTGAGTACTAGAATGCTTATATTATACAGACTATTTGAAGTGAGATGCCCATGCTGGTTAGAATTTTGTGTTTAACTTATATATTTCAAAGCTAATGCTAGTGCAAGCTAATAGGGTAAGCTAATGTGTTTTTGCAACTGTTTAAAGTTTGTGCTAGTGTACGCTAACTGTGTTTTTTGCAACTGTTTATCTAAAGTGCATTTCTCTCTACATCTCTCTCCTCTTCTCTAGCTTTCCTACCCTGAAACACCCAGACCGCGCTTGGGTTGGATGCCTACATCTAATTCAAACCAAAACAAACTGTATTGCCTCTATCCCATATGGGAATTGGATTAAGCTCCTCATAGAAGGATTTAATAAAGTATGTACAACAGCTGCTAAACCTGTATTATTAAGAATACTAAAGCCCTGCTTGGTACTCAGCATACTCCCTTGCCAGGAAACCCAGCAGCCAAATGCTAACTAGCCCTGTATCTCCAATATTAGCCCCCCTCTGTGCCACTTTCTCCTCTACCAGACTCTCTTCCCATAATATAACCCAGCCTTGCGATTCTTCCCTGGTGAAACCATACATGCATTCAGCATATGTCCACTAGGTGACTTACTCTCCCCACTATTTCCTGACTTCCATTTCTTTTACTCTTCTCCCCGGTATCTCTACATGCTTTAGCTCTCTAACTTTCTCTCTCTCTCTCCCTCCTCTAAAGCTCGTTGCTACTCCATCCCACTAATCACTGGTCCCTTGTACTCACCTTCTCCACTTAGCAGTTCTACTGATAGTTTCTCGCCCTCTTCTGTCTTCCTTGGCTCTTGGCTCTTCCCGCTCCGTTCGCCCTATGGGCTCACTCCGCTCCCCTACCCTGCCCCCAATTCTCACCCACCCCTCCTACATCTATATTTATACCTCCACAACCACACCTACGCTATCACCTATCCAATTACACTCCATTACTCTCTCTATAGCCACTCCCTCCCACACCCACTCTAACCAGCACTCCTCCCCCTAGAAAACCCTATCCCACCAATTAGTCTCCTCTACTCAAGCCTACACCCCCTTACTCCACCCATATAAACCTTACTATATTCCTCCTCCCACAATTACTCAGACACATAACTACCTCCAGTACACAGGACCCTCCTAAACTTACTTGCTATAACCTAACCTCCTCCCACAAGTACTCAGGCACATAACTACCTCCAGTACACAAAACCATCCAAACTTACTTGCTATAGCCTACCGACTGGTTACTACCATCTACATCCTCTACCTTTCAGATCCATCTTCACAATGCTCCAAAAACCTATATCCTCATATACTCTACTACTACTTTTCCTCAGTATAGTCTACATTCACTACCTCACTCAGCCCAAACACTTTAACCACTCACAGGCCTTCCACATAACAATACATCTCAACTCACCTCCTTTAAAAGCACACACCACAATATCTCCACATATTTATCCTATACAAAACCATCTTTTCTTTACTTATAAACTTATCAACACTCAAATTAACCTTAATACCATAGTTGTTAACAAACCCCTTACTCACATAATAAAGACCATCCTAAACTGTAAGCAGTCCAAATATCTCTCCAACCTAACCCTTTATCTAATTACCTCACTACTATCAGTAGATATCCACCCCAACCCAGGCCCCTCCATCTCTACCAATGCAGATAAATCCATACTATTCACCTCTCTAAACTCCCAAAGTATAGTCAACAAAGTACCAAACCTTCATGCTTGGCTCACACATAATAAACCCGATATCCTATCTATCTCTCAAACTTGGTTAAAACCCCACATAAAGGATCATGAAATTATACCACCAAATTAATCAATCATCAGAAAAGACAGACCCAAAAAAAAAGGAGGCAGGGTTGCCTTACTATACTCATCCTCCTTGTCAGTCACCCCTTTTAACAAACCCATCCCCATTTTTAATAATGCTGAACTACTCCTATCACTACTCCAAGTCAATAAATACAAGCATATATGTATAGCCTCCCTTTACATTCCCCCTGGTGACAATATTACGACACTTGAGAATATTCTTTATTGGCTCTCCACCAACATTAACAATGAAATCATAATTTTGGGTGACACCAATATCAATTGGTCAGCCATTCATTCTCCCTTAAACCCTCGCAATATCAACCTTTACAGCTTCTCACAACTAATTAATGACATAACTCACCCCTCAAAAGCTCTCTCCAAGGGTTGCATTCTAGACTGGATTCTAGTCTCTCACCCTCATTACTTCTCTGACAGTGGTACCCTTCGAGACTCCCTTAGTGACCACCTACCTATCTTCACATATCGACTACAAGCGCCTTTACAGAGAACTCATAACCCCATTACTACCCGCAACCATAAAAACTTCAACCCAGTAGCTTTCTCTGACTCTCTCAAACTAGTTGACTGGAACATTTTAAAAGCTTTACCCCTAGACAATGCCGTGACCCATTTCAACATAACCTTCCTGAACCTTCTAGACTACCATGCTCCCATAAGGACTAAAAGAATAAAACTAAAAACTACCTCCTGGTTAACCAAAGACACACTAACAGCCATGCGACATAAAGATAAGGCCTGGACACTTTACCATAAAAATAAATCCCCACTCACCCATAATGAATTTAAAACACTCAGAAACAAAGTAAAAAGGCTTGTTATTAAAGATCGATAAAACTACTTTTCCATACTCCAAAATACTAATAAAACTAATCCCCAAAAATTCTGGAAAGGAATCTCTACCCTTATCAATCCTGGCAAAACAGCCAACCCCAGCCCAGACCCCAATGCTTCTGACATTGACTTGGCTACACAATTCAACTCTTTTTTCATAAATTCTATTTCCAAGCTAACGTCATCATTCACTGACACCGCTACATCCTCGACCTCACCCCAATCCTCCCATACCCCTTCCTCCACTCTGACTACCTCTCTCTTTTCCTCCCCAAGACCACCACCCTCTAATCCCTCACCCCCCTTTCTCCTACTTTCTCACTAAAACCTATCCCCACATCTACCATAAAAAAACTGATCCAGAAACTAAAGCCTTGCTCTAATGCCCCAGACAATATTCCTTCATACTTTCTTAGCATAGCAGCTGAAACCATTGCCTACCCTATTAGTATACTAATTAACCGCTCGATCCAAGAAAGCAAAGTACCCCAAATGTGGAAATAGGCCTTTATCATACCTTTGCATAAAGGTGGCAATAATAATGATACTACAAACTTCCGTCCCATAGCTATTCTGTCTCCCATTTCTAAACTCCTTGAAATGTGTAAAAATTTGCAGCTCTTTCCTTATCTCTTAGACAATCACCTGCTGACTCCAACCCAGCATGGCTTCAGACACAGCCATAGTACTATGACAGCCCTTCTCTCCTTCTTAGAAACCATAAACAAGGCCAGGGACTCTGGACACATTGTTTCTACCCTACTACTGGACCTCTCAAAAGCCTTTGACACTATCTCTCATAAACTACTCCTTGATAAACTCTCCCAACTTAACTTATGTCCTTCCTCATTAAACTGGTTCTCTAGTTACTTATCTAATAGATCTCAAGCTGGTAAATGGAAAAAAGCCACTTTCTCATTCCTAAGCACTCCAACTGGGGTCCCCCAAGGCTCCATATTGGGTCCTCTGCTATTTAACATCTTCATAAATGATTTCCATAATTCTATCCCATTCTCTAATATTCAATATGCAGACGATTCAACTATTATCTGCTCTGCCACATCCATTCCAGTACTCCAAAAACTTACACAAGATGCATTCTCTATCACTGAACAATGGATGAAAAACAACACCTAGCATTAAATGCCTCTAAAACCAAATTAATGGTATTTACTCCCTCTAAACACATATCTGCCAACCCAAACTCTTTCTTAATCACCTGTAACAATAAGACATCCTTGGAATTGGTGCCAGAGACTAAGTTGCTTGGGGTTCAAATTGACAGTCAGTTTAAATTCAACTCCCACATACAACTAAATATCAAAAAACTCATCAAAAACTAGGCATGCTCTACTGACAAAATTGTTTCCTTACACCTGCTACTAAAAGCACTCTCTCTTCCACATTCCTTATTCCCTCTCTTCTATATGGAGCCCCACTCCTGACTAACCTACAATCTTCCCTCAAAACACAACTTTTCTCATGCTACAATAAAATAGCTAAATTTGCTAATGGCCACAAAGCATCTACTCACCATTGTTCTTCTCTCCACAAACTAGTATGGTTAGAACTACCCAACCGACTCATCTATTCTCAACTCACTCTTGCCCAGAAGCTCATCTTTAAACCCTTCCTTTGTCCATCTCTTTCCCCTGCCTTTAAAATGCACCTCCCCAGCAGAGAACTCAGAACCAATAGCCAGAACCTACTTGAACTATACATGCCATTACGCCCCCCAGGTAAAAAACTCCTATCCTATAGTTTAGCACGTCTCTGGGACTCCCTACCTCCAGCTATTTGTACCACCTTCGACCACTTTACATTCAAAAAATATCTTTACTCTCATCTACTAACCCAGTGGGAATGCTCTTGCACCCTTACTTCCTTCCTCCTCCTGCTAATAAGTTTTCTTGTATCTGCCTCTCCCATTGCAGTAACTTGCATCTTTTAACTAGCTGCCTAATCTCAAATCAAAATCATTTTTGTATGCTTTACCTAGCAACCCAACTCAAAATGCCTAGGCAATTTCATCAGTAATGTCACTTGAAAGATATACTCTTAATGTGTACATACCGAAACATGAATTACTTTTATAGTAGGTACCACCTGTAATGTTCCATTGATTATGTATGTTCAAACAGTAATCTGTATAATTCTATAAATGCTGCAATATGAATCACTTTTATAGTATGTACCATCTACAAACAGTAATCTGTACAATTCTGTAAATACTGCAATTTGAATTCTGTAAATAATGCAATCTGAATCACTTCTATACTATGTACCAACTGTAACAGTCATCACCAGTATGATGCTCAAACTGTGTAATTTGTTTGTTAATATTGTATTATATATCTAAAACTATGTAACCTTGTTTATGGAGCTTTTCTCCCTGGGACTCCATTGAAAACGGGTTCATCTTGGCCCAATGGACTATCCTGGTAAACTAACTGCAAATAAATAAATAAATAAATAGTAGCTTATACATTTAGCATTTTAGGAGAGGTTAGAAGAGGATTAGGAAGGTATAGAGGTTAGCCTGGAGAGTAGGGGGATCGACTGCAGAATCCTACACTAAGGCACTGTATGAGCACATCCACTTGTGCATGAATTGTGCCATCCCAAGTAGAACCAAGATGCTCTTCTCCAAAAAAAAGGAAGCTAATCTGGTGGTCCCCTGCTATAAACAAATTATACAACAGAAGGAAGAAACTGTTGCGGAAAAGAGGAAAATCCCAGGATGCAAAAAACTCCCTCACCAGCCTCAGTAAGAAACTGAAATCCCTCATAAATCCTCAAAAGCTAATTAGGAAAATAAAATTGCCAAAGATTCCAAAGACAACCACAAGGCATTCTATAGTTATGTCAAGAATCTAAATGGCAATGTTCAGATCTGCTCTGAGCTACAACAGAATGGCATTAAATATAATGATCCCAAGGATATTGCCAATATCCTGGCAGATCAATTTAGTGCCAACTTCACCCCCCCCCCTCACGCACTAAAGGGCCCATCTCAATACCAAAAGATTGCCAAATCCCGGTAATCATGGCCACACAGGTAGAAACCGCACTCTCCAAAGCTAAGAATACAGCATCCATGGGACCAGATGACATCCCAGGCTGTGTACTACATGAACTACAAAATGAACTGGCACCTCGCCTAAGTGTCATGTTTAATCCTAGCCTAGCCTCAGGCTTCGTGCCCACTGCATGGCGCACAGCTACAGTTATCCCACTCCACAAGGGGGATCCGCCTTGGATCTTGGGAACTACCATCCCATCAGTCTGACAAGCCTAATCTGCAAGGGCATGGAACGCATTATCATGGAACTTATAAACAAAGACATTGGCAACGTTCAAACACTGGACCCCACCCAGTTTGGGTTTGTAAAGGGCCGATCCTGTCTCCTGAATCTGATTGCCTTCTTTGAATCAGTCTCCAGAGCTGTGGACGAGGGTAAGGTGGTCCACAAAGCCTATCTGGACCTCGCCAAGGCTTTCAACACCATCTCCCACTCTGGAATTATAGATAAACTTACTAAGCTGGGCATAACGTCACTCAATGGGTTGCCAACTGGCTTACTGACAGAACCCAGACTATAAAAGTAGCTGACTCCAAATCCAGCTCCAGACAAGTTACAAGTGGAGTACCTCAGAGTTCAGTCCTGGGACCACTCTTGTTTGGCATCTACTTCTCTGAAGTACAAGCCACCACTAAGGGACTCTGACTATCAAAGTTGGCAGATGACTGCAAACTGGGAGCCATTATTGAATCCCCAAATTATGTGGATATTCTACAAAAGGGCCTTACAGAAACAGATGCCTGGTGCCAGAGCCATGGGCTCAAGCTTAATGCCAAGAAATGTATAGTTATCCCCTTTGCAAAAAAACATGTGCCCATGAATTACCACATATGTGGCAGTACACTAAACATCAAAAGTGTGATGAGAGACTTAGGGACAGAGGTGGACAGTGGTCTCACTTTCGATAACCACATCACTGCAACAGTCAGGAAATCCTCCTATGTGGCACACCTCATCACTAAGGGCTTTTCATCCAGAAAAAAGGAGGTCATTGTCCCACTGTATGCATCCTCATTAGACCCATTATAGAGTATAATGCCCTATTTGGTATGTACCTCACAAGACATCTGCAACAGCTGGAAAGGCCACAGAAATACCTCACTAAAAGAATCACAGTCCTAAAGCAGATGCCATATGCTAACCATCTAAAAAAACTCCAGCTATACTCTGTGGCATATCGTCTACTCAAAGGCAATCTCTGTTTAACATACATGGCCATGTCAAACCCTGAGTTGTTGGACATGCTCCACTTAAAGAAATCCCAATTCCTCAGAGCCACATGCTCCAGAGATCTAAACCTTGTCATCACAATGAATAAAACATGCTGGAGGGATAGGTTCCTGACCCAGAGACTCCCCATACTCTGGAATAGACTGCCCATACATGTCAAGCAGAGCACCTCATTGGCCCTCTTCAAAAGGAACCTTGATGATTGGATGGGAGATAGGAAATTCACCCCGGGGATCATGTCAGTCGCCCTGCTAGACAGGGCTCCAAAGAAGTAAATATTGTGGGAAGAAATATCCAGGGAATTGTTATGGCTAGGCTTGTATAGGCCCTAGGGCCGATAGCCTAGTACCAACCTATGAACCTATGAACCTATGAATACCAGCTGTGTAAACAGCACAAGAGCAGATTCAATGAGGTTTATGCTACACAACACCAGGGGTTGTGATCACAACATGCATGCACTCACAGCACTCCTCAGGATGGACAACATCAACATCTGTGCATTAACTGAAATCTGTCTTAAGGCTCCTGAGAGTACACCGGCACTACCAGACTACAATCCATACCACACATTTCAGCCACAGAACATGGACTGACAGACATAGAGGGGTTGTATTCATATTAATCAGGGATACCTACACCTCCAGGTTAGTGGGGCAGCATGATACCTCTGTGATCATCCATGTGCAGCTAACATCAGCCACAACTGCAATGTGGAATGTGACCTGCTACGGATCACCCTCCATGACTCAGGACCTCCACTCCACCTACCTGGAGACAGAGGAGAACACAACAGTCCTAACGCACACCCTGGCATTGGCTGATGTCAATTACAATACAATTAACTGGGAAACGTACTCCAGTACTCACTTCCAGGACCAGCGCTTCCTGGAATGTATCACCTCATATGCCCTGTATCAGGTGGTAACCTCCCTAACGTGGGATGGAAACTACTAGATGTGGTCATCACCAACATGGGCAACAGGTGCACCACAGTGGAGGTTAACCGGTCACTGGTTAGATCTGACCATGAACTATTGACTGTTTCCACACCCTAACATCTCCACCACCCACAGATACCACAGTGTATACCTTTCCTACAGCTAAATTTATACTACTAGTGACAGGGGGTGGGGGTTTCACAGCTCCCACACTAAGGGGAAACACTGCTCAAGATACAGACAGATTTACAAATGCAGTCTATAAGCACCTACACTGATGTATGTATCGTGCCATCGCTGGTAAACCAAGACTCCCTCCTCCTAGACAAGGACACAAGTTTGGTGGACCTCTGCAATAAATAGGCTATACTACAGATGTAGGACAGTGTTCCAGACACACAGCAAATCCCACAAAGGACAGACATCTCTGACCACTATTAGTATGATACGTAGGTCCCTTATGACATCATCCAAGGCTAACATCAACAGGAGAATACGCAAGGATTCGAAAGATAAACACAAAGCCATTTTTGGCTATGTCAAGGATCTACATGGTGACACACAGATTTGCACTGTGACAGTGAAATATAGCACAACATATGCTGACCCTACTGATATCACCAACATCCTTGCAAATACATTTGGTGCATACTTTACCCCCTAAAGAGCCCACAACACTACCCGAAAGGTACAGTATCCCAACCATCAGAGACACACAGGTGGAAATGGCCCTCTCTAACAGCAGAACACAGCATCAATGGAGGTAGATGTTGACCCAGACTGCATCTTGCAAATTGTACAAGACTACCTGCCCCCCAACTAATTAAGCATTGCTACTTCAACCTCTCCACAGGCTACATGCCCTTACAATGTAGTGTGGCAATGGTTATTCCACTCCATCATGGAGAAATCACAACTGACCATGATAACTACCACCCTATAAGCCTGACTAGCCTGGTCTGCAATGGTATGGTTCACATCCTCATGGCACTCATTAACAATGACATTGGCAACCTGCGAACATGTGACCCAACCCAGGTCAGCTTGTTTGAGTACAGTTCATGCCTACTGAACCTGTTTGATGTCTTACATACAGTCACCAAGATGTTAGATGACAGAGGAGGTGGTACACACATACTACCTGGACCTCACCAAGGCTTTTGACACCATCCCCCACTCAGGTATTATTGATAAATACACCAGCCTGTACATTCACCCATACATCTCAGGTTGGGTTGCCAATGGGCTTACACACAGAACCCACATGGTATGACTAGTGGTCTCCAGGTCCAACTCTTGAACAGTCATGACTGGTGCCCCACAGGACTCAGTCCTGCGAGCCCTACTGTTTGGCATATACGTCTCAGATGTACAGGCAAACACAGGTGGAGTACGGCAGACCATGTTTGGCAATGACTGCAAACTTGAAGTCATAATTGATAGTCCAGCTGACATGGACATCCCTCAGGGGGTCTTATAGAAAACATCACAGGGTGCCAATGACACGGCCTCCAGCCAAGTGCCACTAACTGTATGGTCATTCCATTGTGGAATTGGCACCCACATACTAACACATGAGTGACAGCCACTTTAATACAGATGAAGTAATGGGGTATCTGGGGACTAAGGTAGATAGTGATCTCCCCTGTGACAATCATATCTCCACAGTAGTTAGGACATCCATCTATGTTGGCGATCTGACTACTAAAGGATTCCCATCTAGACATACTGGGGTTATAGTGCCCCTTTACTCATCACTCATCAGGCCCCTCATAGGGTATAATAACCCATGTGGGATGTGCTTCAGAGGACACGTCCAACAGCTGGGGGGGTCCACAAATGTACCTCACGAAGGGGAATACTGGCCTCCAACATATGGCCAATGCAGCCGGACTGAATAAACTCCTGCTTTACTCAGTGGCATCTCATCTACCAAGAGATGATCTCCACTGACCAACACAGCCATGTCAAACTTAGGCTTGATGGATATGCTCCACCTATGGGAATCCATGTCACAGTGAGCCACACACTGTAGTGATCTGACCTTGCCACAACAATAACTGGGAGATGCTGGAGGGACAGCTTCCTCTCACAGACACTCCCCATACTTTAGAACAACATCCCTAACTACATTATACAGAGCCCCTCACTAACAATCTGCAAGAGAAACCTTGAAGGGTGGATGGGGAACAGTAGATGCACCCCAGGGATCCCGGCATTGGCTCTGCTCCACATAGGGATGGTTAATGAAACAATGGGGTGGCAAAATCTGACACATTTTGGCTAGCCTGATGAATGGCCTCTGGCAGTTGGCCAAGTACCTGCCTATGAATCTATACATACAGTATCTGCATATGCTGATAGCTTAATTTACTGTTCAGGTGTTGACTTACTTTGTGTCAATGGCTGTTGTGTGTGCAATAGTTGAGGGCTGCCTATGTTGGATGCACACAGTAGACTGCCTATACATGATAATTTACAAGTAGTCTTGTGTGTGTGTGCCATCCATTTTTACTGTGTGTGCAGGTGGAGAAAGGTGTCAGTCCCTAGGTGCCTACACTGTCAGTGTGTGTGCTATATGTTCCCTCTTTGCCAAGGCATGGGAATACTGGGAACATCTCCGTCTGCCTACTGGGGCTGTTTGTGCTCTAAGTTCTTCTTTGCCTGTGGGGCCCTTGGCAATGGTGGTGGGCTGTGAGGGCCTTCACCATTCTGTCTCTGCTGCAGCTGTTTCTGCAGGACCATATTGTGTAGCATGGCACACACTATGAAGATGTGGGCACACGTGCTTGGAGAGAACTGCAGGCTCCACCAGATATGTCCAAGAAATGGAACTGTGATTTCAGCATCCCAAACACATGCTCTATGATGATTTTGGTTTGTGCGTGTGCCTCATTATGGTGTTCCTGCATGGTTGTGTGCATTTTTAATGGGAGTCTTCATACACAGTTCCAGTGCATAGCCAGCATCTCCCACCAGGTGGCCATTTGGGATGCCCCCCTGGCAAATAACCGATACAGCTGTGAGGCATGATAGATGTGTGAGTTGTGATATCCTCCAGGGCTGCAGCACACACATCCATGATAATGCCCTGGGCATTGCACACAACCTGGCAGTTGATGGGGTGGTATCCCTTGTGGTTTATGTAGCGCCTTCCCTGCTCACCAGGTGGTGACTTGATGTGTATGTTCATGCAGTCTATTGGTCCCAGTACCTCCGGAAGAGATGCATATTGCTGGCCAACTCCTCCTGCATTCAGGGGAAGTATGTGTGCTCATTGGCATGTGGTAACATGGCATCTAGGAACTGGTGTAGTACGCTGGATGCTGATGTCTGTGAGATACCCATGATATCCCCAGTTGGTCTTTGAAAGGTACCTGTAGCTAGTATTCTCAGGCCTACACATACCTTCATATCCACTGGGATGGGTTCTACTTTGTTTGTTCTGGCTCTGAGGCGTGGCCGGCACAGCTCCACAAGTTGCTGTAGGGTGTCCCTCTCCACCCTGTAACACTCTACTGTCTCCAAATCATGCAGCCCCTGGTAGGTTAGCCTGGGTCTCAAAACTCTCCTCCTCCTCTGGTGCCTCCAGTGGTCGTGTGCATCATCCTCCACACCACCTTTAGTCTCCAACACATGCTGGTGGATCAAAGCTATGGCAGCCCCTAACATGTACATAATAAAAGTTCCTTACCTGTATACACCACTGGTGCAGAGTTTATTGGAATACACAAATGTGTGTGAAGTGCTTTCACACTTTATAGTATTGTGCTATGGATGCTGCTGCTGTATGTGGGTGTGTATGAACTATTCCAGCTGCTGCGTGTCTTAATTATGTGTTTTGCAATGAGTATTGCAAGTTTGGGGCCTTTACTGTGGAAATCTACTTGCCTGACTTGATTAATCTGTTGCCCTTTAATTCACTTTTAGACCTGGTCACCTCCCATTATCAGCCATGCATCCACCTGCCATCTTTCTTGTTTTGCAGTTTCCCTACCCAGTCATGGCGAAATGTGCCTTGTAGCTGATATACTGCATATCACCTTTGTTCTGCTTTGACACTTTGCTGTTTTCTTTGCAGTACAGCCCCTCCCCTTCCCTGTTCTGCAGGTAGCTGCTTGCAGCCTTGTTAGCTGTTGCCAATGGCCCACTGTAGGATCCTAGGTTTTAATTAGTCATTTGTACTCCAATTTCATTGTTGCAGCATTTCCTTATTTCTTTCCTATATCCTTCCTGTTTTGGCTGCAGTGCATGACGCACATTCCCATTTACCAGGTTTACGCACATTTTCATCTCCACTCACATGCATACTCAGTTACCTTGTGTACTCTCAGCTAAGCATAGCTATGGGCAATTCGACACACCCCTATCTTGCAGCTTTGCCTAGCTAGGGTCTGACAGGTTTAGCAATGCTCCAATGTGCTTACAGCAATGGCGACACACCCCTCTCTTGATGTCATCTTTAAATCAAGGGCTCACCTTGGTGTTAAAACGCTATACTGTGAGGTGAATCCTTACACCAGCGGGGAGTCTGCGATTCACTATTACTCCTCTCATTTGCATGGCATTGCCTACTAATTCGTAGCTACTGCGCATAACACTGTCACTGTCCTTTAGCAACCCTTGCGTCATGAGTATGGTGGGGCATGCCTGCCATTGACTATTATGGGGAAATCATGATATGTGTTTCATTGCAGTTTTATTCTATATTTTTATATATTCCTTGTGATCCCCTTTGTGCACTGCTGCACTGCGCTTCCACGTCGCAATAGTGCGACTATATATATTAAATGTTAAGGTTATATTTTGTACATTTTTTTTATGCCAATGGCTATATATTTAGCCATTGGCATATATTAACATTATAATACATGTGTTTGGTCAGCTGTCATGGCTCCGATTTTATGTTTGCAAAAATGTAAACCATTTTCTATGGTTTACATTTCTGCATGCTTATACTAGACCTGCACCACTTCCTGAATCGCTATATACCTTCATTTGCATGCTACACTGCTGGCTCAGGAGTTGTGCAGGCGTAGCATACGCAGGTAGTGCACATGTGAACAGCTCCTACCTGAATCACTCGGTGGCCATATTTGGTGTTAGAACACTGATGCTACACCTGCACCTGGCATAAGCTTCATGAATCCCAGAGAGTGTTTTTAATGCACAAAATTAAAGGGTTAGAAGAATATGTGGATTGAAAAGAATAGTGATTGTTTTCGCTTGTCCAAAAACAAGTCAATAATCTATCCAAAGGAAGGAAAATGTGCAAAAAATTAATGTTATCTCTAAATAAGGCTGCCAGCAATATTCTTCAGAAGACGTTTTTTCTAAAATACCGCAAGGTCTCCTAACTGAAGAGTAGTGCGAAAACACCACACACGGTGAATCACTGTGGATGTAGAAATTTGTGGTTGGGCATTATCAAGATACAAAAGGTGTGCTAGACTAATTTGCCTTGTAATTCCTACCACTGTAACACCATAAATTAAACCAAGGGTGATATTGATAGTTCTGGGGCTCACAGTTTTGAAGTGGTTATTTGTGAAGAACACCACTACACCTATGCCTGTATTTAAATATTCTAATCATAGGTTATATGTAGTTACTATGACAATGCAAAAGCTTCTGCAAGGAAACATTCACTTTTCATGAAATGTGTAAAGTTTGTGAATTTAATCCTTAAGTACATGCAAAATGTGAAAATGGAAATGCATGTGTATTTTTGGAAGTGTCTTTGCATTACAGATGAACAATGATAAAAGTAAGTCCAAAATAAGTATTTAAAGCAAGCAGCTCACAGCATAGCTATTTTTATTAACTTTTAAAAAATATAAAAGGTTTTATGTTTTATAAAAAGCATCCATATGTGAGCACTCTGTTTCCATAAGAGTAGAAAGGGAAAAATAGGAGAGATTCAAAAAGGGGAGACAAATGTACACGTATAAATGGATTAAGAAGAACTGCATACAGAAAAAAGTAAGCAATGCATTTCTCAGTGTGGGTCAATCACTTGCTATTTTAACCACCACCCTGCCAATGCTTTGCTTAGTGTGTGATGGCTAGCTAAGGTCAGCCGTGTTGTATGTGCAGTTAATAGTTTTTAAGAAATGAATGTCTTATATAAATATCTATGACTAAATAGTCTGTGGCCTGCACAAACCAATTTTTTTTAATAATCTGTCTGTATGGCCACTAATTCATAAGCTAGGACCTACAGTATTATGAAATAATGCTACAATGATCTTTTGTATGTGCTTGTGCTTGTGTGTGTGTGTGTGTGTGTGTGTGTGTGTGTGTGTGTGTGTGTGTATGTGTGTGTGTGTATGGAGTCTTGGCTTGCCTTGGTGCTGTACCTCCATGTCCATGAATAAAGCCTGCTCAGACAGGAGACTATTGACAGGTCTACTGTGGCCGTGCTTAGCATGATATCATCATAGATATCAGTACTGTTTCTGGCCAAAACCACATTGATGAGCAGGTTAGATAAGGAGCCACCAACATGATTTGTAGTGCATAAAATCATGATGTCCACATTCCATGGGAAGGTAGGGGAAAAGAGAGGTGGGTCATCTATGCAACCATAACTGAGAGAAACAGAAAAGCTTCTGACTGGTTTCTCTTCTAAGGAGATTTGACCCATCATATTCCCACAGTGCAGTGCTCAAACATAGATTTAAGCTGCAGTTTTCCACTAGAGTATGTATTGGAGATGCCCCAGGTATGTACTGCTCTCACTCTATTGAGATACTGCATATGCCATTGAAGATGTGTGTTTTCTTCATTTTAGGAGCATCAGGGATACAAACTACTAGGGCAGTTGCACAAAGTATTGTTATATTACCCATTATTGCCACTATTCACTGAGCCTATTAATTCTGCAATAAGAGTTAAGTAAAGGTAATAGTTATACCGGGTCTTATACTTTTGTAGCTTTACAGGTGATGCTATATTCAGCTCCACCATTGTCTAATTCTGAAATGGGAACTGACTCTAACTATGATGGTGGTTAGCAGCTGGCACAGACAAGGAGTACAGAGTCTGTGTTGGAAAGGAGACTGCAGATCCCTTACCCAGGCCATGCACATAGCATCTGTGCCAGGAGATACCAGCCAAGACACACACACACACACACACACACACACACACACACACACACACACAAATTCATATGTATAGTTCTGCGCTGTATCCCTTCTATAAATGCATAGATATATATTTGATATTTATGCAAAAAAGCTTGTGCACAGATAAATATGCCATAATTGTATTCAGAACTATTTCTGTTTACAGATGTGATTAGTGCAAGTCATAGCTTTGGCTGAAATATAGATTCATATTTGCATCTACATGCATGTAGTATTTATCTGGTATGGTTTTTAAACCTATTTTGGATAAAATTTAATAAAAAAAGAGGTAAAAGTGTGGTAGAAATCTGACCTTTTCACCATCACCTTGTCTACCCACTCAGCCAACTGTCCAGGCCCACACCTCTGTAGGTCATCATATGTGTGGTGGCACTGTGGCCAAGATTGGGTGATCCCAATCCGGTATGACAGGTGCTAACCCAATTCTTGCCAAATGTCAATGTTTTCCATTCTTTGTCACATACTGACATTTAAAGTTTCTCCAGATACAAATCCCTTAAGAGGAAGACCATGATTTTGATCTCCTTCTCACACCAGCATGAACCTCGGCCGTGTACCTTCACAGGTGTTGCCATCATCCGAAGTGCCCATACCAGAATGAGGAATTAATGTGCAGGACTGTGAATCACAGGATTGGAACCACACACTTTGGGACATGACATCAGCATAACCAAACAACGATACCATATAGTGCATTAAACATAGATCTATTATTATTGGTAATACTGGTCTTACCAAACTGCTTTGTTGCATAGATTTTTTTTTTTAAATGAGCAGCTTTCATTTCCTTGCCATGGTAAATAAAAAAACAGTTATGAAACAGTTGTTTATGTGTGTTTCTGTTTCCATACTGTAATGTTGTTATCTTTACTTGAACAATAAACTTGGAAGTCATTCGATAGTCACTTCTTTAGGCATGCATTTTTCAGTGTTGTGTCAGAGTTCACTTTATACATAACTGAGCCTACTGATGTCATTATCCTATAATATAAACTATTTGCTGTTTTGATGTGATGAGGTGTGTCATGAGTATACAGGATAGGCATCATGACTACATAAAGTTAACTGCTGTTGACTCCATTTTCCATTTTCTAAGCACAGGGATGTTTAAAATATATTAGGTTTGTTCCATCATCCCCATGGTCAGCTTGGCTCAATGCTGCTCAGCACATCTCATGCACAGCTGTCCAAGGACTATTTACATGAATCTGTTGGTGTGCTCTCTCACATATTACTAAGATTCATAGAGATAAGTGCAACTCAATCTAGTTTGCATATGAAACATGTAAATGAGGTTGTACATGGATAACTTTAATACTGCCATACTTAGCAACAAATGGTCAAGTTAAGTAGTAAGGTTTTTGGGAAAGTGTGAAGATTAGCAAGTTATAAAATTATGTAAAATAACAATAAAGTTACAAAATAATATGTAAGTAGTACATATTCATTTAATACAGCAGTTATTAGTACAAAAGTTGTGTTTTCCATTGATTTGATTGTCAGATGCAGTTGATTCATGTGAATAGTAAAAACAAGTGTCATTTATCAATGAGAATTCATGTTAAAATAATAAAAAATGCATGAGGAAGTACTACTGCTGACAATGTGAAAAACAAATGTTTGCAAGAATTTTTTTGGCATTTAAACTGAAAGCTATATAGACAAACATTACATTACTTTAAGTGAGACTAGTCTGATATGCTGCATTTATATCAATGTACTGTGCTGTCAAGATACATGATAGTTTTCTGTGGCATTTGTCACTTTCAATTATGAATCAAAAACCATGGCAATATACATGCAGAGAAGTGGTAGGATACTGATTTAGCAATGGAATAAGAAGTGCTGTCAGTAGTTCTGTGCATTTGTTGATGATGCAGGACAAATTAAAAAAAGATAATTTTAATTGGGAGACATTTAACTTACATTATGTATATATGAATGTGGGTGTCGTGTCATCAAAAATGTTTTTGTATTCAGATCTGTAAGCTATTTGTGATGGATGCAGGCATGTTTTCATTGATGTATTTGGCTGAGGAGTAGATCAGGCTTCAGTGTACTACTTTTGCATATTGTTTTAAGTACATGAAACATGCAGAAGAAGGGATCAAGGCAGAGAAAGGATGATTTTAGTCATAAGACGAACTGCGAACCCATAGCTGCCTTTAGAACATATAGCAAAAGCCTTTTTTGGAAAAGGGGGCACAAACAAGCTGAGAGGGCAAAGGCCTGGAACCAAGTGATTATGGATATAAGTGCTGTAAGTAGAAGAATTGACATGTTAGCACAGTGCAAGAAGAAGGCCAATGATATGATAGGACATGCCAGAGCAAAGGCAAGGCAGAATGTTATTGGAGGAAACTCAAACACTTATTCATTTAACCCCTGATGAAGAATACCTCCTTTCCATTTGTTGTGACAACTGTGACACTGATTTCAATGGAATGAGCATAATCAGAGGTGGTGTGGACCTTGGCAAAAACTTACATAAGCAGCATCCAGAGACATCCACACAGGAAGATTAGCTTGACCTCCTTAACATATGACTGATTTGGTTAAATGACATTTACTATTGACAGGTGAAACCCTCACATCTGCACATTATGATATTGGACACAATGTGCATGGTAAGTGTCCACCATAACTCAATAAAAAGCATGCAGTAGAGTACTCCACTGTCTTTGTAATCATGTAAGCACTTTGTTCTTCACAGCAGCGGAAATGAGCAATTTTACTATTCCAGTAATTTAGGAGATATCATTAGCAGAATGACTGATGTTAATGATTTATATTTATGAGACAGGCTAATAATGTAACACACAGTTGCCAACTTTAATGGCAGGATCACGCATGCTACAGCAGGTACAGAACTCTGAAGGAAATCATACTGGATCACAAAGTCAGATATATGGGGACATTATTCCATTGGCCACACAGGGAGGGAACCAATACCACTCAACACCATCATTCCTCAACCACTAGAACACCTTCTGGATGATGGCACAAACTCAGAACTAACATTGTCCACTGTGACACCTGTTCAAAAGGATGCCAGGTGCAGGCACATATTATAGCCAACTCAACAACATGTAAAGCATTGGCTGCCAGCAATAAATGGGCTATGATATTGTTCGGGCTCAGTCCCATGCCATAGAGAGTTATCTAGAAATGGTCTTCAGGGTATAAGTGTTAATTACAGCACTATATGCCAATGTTAAGAAAATAAGCATACTGGCATGGAGACCCTGATGTGTAGCATGGTGGCACACACAATAGCTATCTCCAACTCCATGCATACACTAGGAGAGACCTACCAGTCTCAAGATGGAGGCAGTGATACATGGGTAAAAGGACAGAGATGGGTTATTGTACACATATGTGGGGGCCCATCACATTGCACTACAAGTGATTCACAACAAAGTAGTGGACACACTGGGGTTGACCAAACATAGTAGAAATGATGCAGGATACACTTACTTTTATGTACATGAAACAGGACCTCTCATTCAAGATGTTGGCCCCACAACACTGTGAGATCACTATCTGCAGGATAACAGGCATGAAGTAGATAACATTATCACATATGGTCACCATCCAGCTCAGATAGTTGCATAGGTTGTTAGGGGGCTAATAATTCCTAGGAGTCTTACAAATCTAGCTGTCCCCCCCCAACCCATTTGAATCTCAAGTACCATGGGTATCTATACAAGCAGAAGTCTGTAGGAAGGTAACTAAGGCATTTGCAGGGGGGAATCTAATTCCTGCTGCTGGGAACTGAACCCACACACATCTAAGTTAATTCACTTATTGCCTAATGTAATCATCAAGAGGTATTATAGCAGGCTAAAGGAAGATGGAAAGATTCAAATCCTGCACTCTTGCCACAAGAAACAGCTCATTAACAAGTCAGACCTTTAGTCCTCTGCACTAACATGACAGCCCCTGTTACAGATCGCATGCATCTTTACCTTCCCTGTCTTTAGGAGACACTGAGTATGATGCATTTGAACTTGATCTATTTTAAGTTAGTCTATGCATTTCAAGTACTTACAATATGAAATTTACCATCTGAATACCATGACTTTTAATATACTACTGTTAATGTTTAACTTCTACTGCAATGTGTTTATAAAAAAAGAAAGAAAAAATAAAATAAATAAATGCAGAATACATGTGCGCACAATGTACTCAGTAGTATGAGTTTTAGCATCCCCAAGTAGTTCATTTCAATAATATTATTGTTTACAGTAAAACAATTCTTGAAGGAAAGGTGTAGGGCCTTACATAAAAATTAAATGTTTAACACCATTAAAGGGCCATCCATTATCAAAATTTTCAATTCAGTGTGGAACAGCTGAAAATTATACAACACATAGAACATAAATTGCACACTATTAAGATAATAACATACATCTGGAAAATATTTCATGAGTATTCTGCCATTTACATTTGTCATGTTGCCACATAACTCTCAGCACTGCACAAATGATGATGATGATGATGATGATGATGGTGGTGATGATGATGATGATGATGATATATATATATATATATATATATATATATATATATATATATATATTGCTGGGGATACAACTTGGTGTGTATGACATAATGATATAATCTGATGTGCAGAAGAGAGAGAATAGTAACTTATTTGTAATGTATCATACTTAAAACACAGGAAGTATTGCATAATAAAGATACATATGTGACACATTTTCTATTCCAGGGCAAGTTGCTTAAAATTATGTGTACCTTTTATGTAAATGTTCCTTATATGATACCTTTTGACATCACTGAAGCACTGCTATTGTGGAGTCAGGGATGATGTTCTGAAAAGAAAAAAAATAAGATAAGATGGAATGTCTGAACAGTGCCAGTAGGTCATGTACCACACAGTATAGCCCACACATAGCACAACATGCATCAGTTATAGTCTATATTTTTTATATAAAACTGGAAACACAAAGCTGAATGTAATGGACCATAAATCTGGAGCAGACACCACCTCTTTACTTCCACAGCTGTATACTATGCACAAGACTGCTGCATAGCTTCCTTTACATCTGCTGCTGGATGGTCGTTATTAATCACTGCAGAATTGCAACTGGGAGCTCAAGTGACAGCATGAGTCAGTTCACTTACAGACCAGCACATGATTATGTTGTGCAGAATGCAACAAATAGTAAATATCCTGCATATGGTAGCTGGGCCATACTGAAGATAACCCTCAGACTCACCCAGGTATCTGAAATAAGCTTTCTGTACGCCAAACATTCTCTGATGACAATACAAGTTTGGGAAGGGCTGCATTAAAATTGACTTCCACAGCTTCACTTGGATTTATCACTGGCGTCATGAACCATGGCTTCAATGGATATCCTGTTCACCTGAAAAAAGAGAAAAGGGAAGAAAAAAAAAGTAAAAGTGGGTTAATATTAAGAAGTACATTTTACTATGAATATTTAGGGCACAGTGGTATATAGGATAGCATTGTTGCCTCACAGCAAGAGGTTCCCTAGTTTGATTCTTGGCTAGGGTGCCTTCTGTGTGGAGTCTACATGCCTTTCCTGTGTTTTTCTGAGTTTCCTCTGGGTGCTCTGATCTCCTTATATACTCCAAAGATATATGGTAGGTGAATGGGACACTCTAAACTGTCCATAGGTGTGCATGTGAGGGTGTGGTATGGAAGAACCACAGTAGCAAGGCTAGCCACCTGGTGGTGTAAACCTTGGTTATAGATGATTATCACTGTTGATGTGACACCCTGACCCTATGTGGAAAAATGGGAAAAAAGGTTGTAGAAAGAGGGATCTACTTAAATGACAACATTTATATATGTATATGTATATATATATATATATACTGTATCCATTCCCATGCATTCAGCACATCAGGCAACAAGTGCCCTTCAGCACTCATTGTTTCCAGGGCAGGTACATGTTTTACTGTTTTACTGGATCAGATTGCTAGCCCAAGGCCCAACCCTCCTCATATGGTGCACCACACACTCACACCTAGGGTCAGTTTAGAGTGTCCAATTCACCTACTGCATGTCTTTGGAATGTGGGAGGAAACAGGAGCACCCAGAAGAAACCCATACTAATGCAGAGAGGACATGCAGGCTCCACACAGAAGGCAGCCCTGCCAAGAATCTAACCAGATAACCTCTTGCTTTGAGGCAACCATACATCTCTGTGCCATCCATATATATATATATATATATATATATATATATATATATATATATATATAGATAGATATATATATATATATATATATATATATATATATATATATACACACCTGTCGATCACCTGTGATATACAAAGTTTATTCACTGTAATACCCCAAGATGTGAGACTTGAATTGTTTGGTGAGATTGCAAAAGAGTTTGACCTGCTCTCTGAGACTGATAATTAGTAGGTTACTGAGTTCATTGGCTTGGTGTTACATAACAACTTCTTGATGTTTGAGGGGTTTTTTTTTCAAGCAGACTCTTGGAGTGGCCATGGGGGCTGCATGTACCTTGTTTGCAAATGCTGTCCTTTCAAGATGGGAACTTGATTTACTTTTTAAACTCCCCCTGTTTCAAAAATGTGCTGGTTATTTCAGATACTTGAATGATTTGCTCATCATTTGGGTTGGGACCATTGATGAACTTGAAGTTTTTATTTCAGTTGCAAAAAAGTACCAATTTTCTCAAGTACAAATTTTCTTGCAGACATGATCAGATTAATTACCTGGCCATTGATATCAGGAAAGGACTAAATGATGAATTCAGTACAAGAATTTTCAGGACGACCACTTACTGCAATACTTTTCTCTTTTTTACTAGTTACCACCCCCTTCATCAAAAGAGGGGGGGTGGTTGAAATTCAGTTTATTAGAACATCAAAGTTGACTTCTGATGATGCAGTTTGGCTTTAACAATTCGACTTTTTAAGATCAATGTTTCTGGATCGTCAAAATCTAGCAGCACGCCTAGATTCCATTAGGAATGAGATATGTTTGAGAGAAACAATACATATGCCCCTATAATTAAAGGTGGGTTGAATCAGATAAAACAGAAAGACAATTCTACAAGTTTCGCTGGGCAACTTAATATGGTTTTGTATTACACCTTTGATGTTAAAAACATTAAAAAGATCATGGGAAGAATATGCTACAATGTGATGAAAATATTAGACATTTTTTCTACCACTGACATTTTTCACTTCCAAAAACAAACCTAACATTAAATCTCTGTTGGATAGGGCCAGTGATCATCTTAAGAACATACTACCTACTAGGAAATGTGGGCATTGCCATCAGTGTCCTTACATAAACATTTGCTTTAATGCCACCCTTTGAAGTAACTTGGACACTTCTGTGTAGTATGGCTTTTTTAATTGTTTTTCAAAAAGAGAGGTATATCTGGCTACATGCTCAATATGCCCCACTTTTTATGTGGGAAGAACTAAGATCACTTTGAATACGCATATTTTTCAGCATGTGTACAGTATTCAATGTAAAGATCAGAAAAGTGCATTGATCAGACATTCTGTTGGATTTGCTGGATTTACTAAGTTGAACTTTTTGGTTGTTGAACAAATGCAGATTCTTCAATATCCAGGTGACTGGCAGAATAATCTGCTTTACTGGGAAATGCTCTGGCAGCTAAAGTTGGAAGCTACCACTATTCCCAGTTTGAATGATAATATTTCTATTAGCAGTGAATTAAAAAGGAGAGATAGTAGAATATGATGTACTTTGGTTAGCTTTTTATTTTATTTTATTGTACTTGTTGGTTCAGGTGTAAAACTTGCATTTATTTAACTTTTATGTTTTTTTTTTTTTTTTGATTTTTTGCTTTGCACTGATGTCTGCAGAAGCTGGTTGATTCCAAAAGCTGTGTTTAACTTGTTGCATGTTCTTAAATAGTAAAAAAGAAGAACCTGGAAACAGCGCACGCCAAACCGCACTTTATTTGAAATCACAAAAGTTGCTAAAAATCCACCAGATAGTCCACAAGGTTCTTAAATAGCCTGGTGTGTGTTGAGGTAAATTTTGCCTCCCAGGTCAAGGACAACCACAAAGAATTTTTTAACTATGTCAGTAACCTCAAAGGCAATACAAAATTGTGTGCATAGCTCATTGTAAATAGAGTCACCTATACTTAGCTAGAAGATATAGCAAACCTACTGGCAGATAAATTCAGCTCCAAATTTACCCCCCTCCATACCTCTCAACCTATTACTGCCAGAAATCTGGACATAGCCTGACAGAATGAGGGGAGAAACATCCAAAAATGGGAACAGATTTTAAATATTTCTCTTATAAACTTAGAAAGTTGCTAGACTAACAGGGCTTTTGTTAACATACATTTTCTTAAGGATTTTAAGCCTGAAACTCAAATGTATGTCCTTATTTAGTGACTTGAATCCTCAGATCATCCCAGTTATTTGCCAGAAAAAAAAACACAAATTTTAGGAGGAATAGACCAATAGAATGAAACAAAAATCTGAACATTCTGCAAAAATCTGGACAGTTAAGAGGTATGTATCTCCCCCTCAACATTCCTTCAGGAAATACCATGCAGTATAACTCCCCCTGCTATCACTAGGGAACAGGTCCATAATATGCTCTCTCTAAGGCCAAGAAAACTGCATCAGTGGGTCCAGACAGTATCCCTGGATGCCTTCTAAATAGCATGAAACATGACCTATCAGGTCTTCTGGATTTGCTATTTAACTGTAGCCTCCAAACAGGTTTCATGTCTCATGAATGGAGGACAGCAACAGTCACCCTTCTGCACAAAGGTGGATCATTTGCAGACCCAGGAAATTACAGACCCATAAATCTCACTAGTCTTATATGTAAAGCTATGGAACAGATTATCGTGTAAATGATCAATAGTAATATATTAAACCTCCAGATACTGGACCCAACCCAGTTTGGTTTTGTCAAGGGCAAGTCATATCTACTCAACCTGGTGGACTTCTTTGAGAATGTCACCAAAGCAATGGATGAGGGCAACATGGTTCACATTGCCTACCTTGACCTGGCCAAGGCACTTGACATGATACTTCACTCAGGCATTGTTGACAAACTCAAGGGGTTAGGTACAAACCTGTATATTACCTGGTGGATAGAAAACTGGCTCACAGACAGGGACTAGGAAGTTAGAATTGGGGAGCCCACCTCCGCAAAGAGGCTAGTCACAAGTGGAGTCACTCAGGGATTGATCCTTGGACTGCTCCTTTTTGGCATTTACATCTCTAAGGTCAAAGCCAATGCCAATGGTCTCTGGATGATTACATTTGCAGATCATTGCAAATTAGGAGCTGACACTGAATCCTACACTGACACAAATGTTCCCCAGGAAGGGCTGACACAGACAAACAACTGGTGTCAGAAACATGGACTAAAAGTAAATGCCTAGAAATGCATAATAGCGTCCTTCAGGAAATCATCCACCCCTGTTAACTATCATATTGACAACACACCCCTTTGAGATGACCCAGTATTCTGAGACTTAGGGACACACATAGACAGTAATCTAGCCTTTGACCATCACATGTCTACAGTAGTGAAGAAATTATTCTATGTTGCACAGCTTCTAAACAAAGGTATGGCATCTAAGTCCAAGTAAGTAATTGTTCCACTGGATTTGGCATTCATCAGCCCTATAATTGAGTATAATGCCTCCTTTGGTATGTACCTAACTAGGCATATCCAACAACTGGAACATCCACATAGGTTCCTAACTAAAAGATTACAGGGTGTAAGTAAAATGTCTTATGCAGACCACCTCAATGCCCTATCCTTGTATTCTGTCTCCTACAGGCTTTTGAGGGGAGATTTATGCCTGGCATACAGGGAATTGTCAGACCCCACTCCGATGAACCTCCTGCATATCCACCAAACAAACAGCACCAGAATTACTCATTCTAAGGACTTAAACTTTGCCTGTGATATAAATAGGACTTGCTGGAGAAACAGGTATGTATCCCAGAGACTACTCCAGCTCTTGAACAGACTCCCCATCCATGAGAAGTAGAGTCCATCTATAACCCAATTCAAGTGCAACTTGGACAATTGGATGGGGAACAGAAATGTCATCCCTGGTTTGGCACCTATGTCACTAATGGACACAGGCAACCTGTAAATATTTAATCTCCCAGGACCTGCTTGTAAATGTTTCATCTCTCAGGCCCATTTTTACACTTCTCAAGGTTATCAGAATTTGTCAGAGATCTGGGATGCATGGCTAGGTCAAAATGAGCACTGTGATCATTAGCCCACTTAACACCTATGAACCTAAATTAATTGTTTTCCCTTCCCTTCCCATTGTAACTCCATATTACAGTTCAGGGCCATTTACACATTTAGTATGCAAATTATCTCTTTTCGGATTCATCTCTATGAATCCTATTGATACACAAATGGGTAATGTCCCTTATCTGTGTAGTTGCTGTCCCCATATTGCTTATATCTTACGCATAGTATGCTTTTGCAAAAGGGAGGCATCTTTATAAGAAGTCCTATGCATTTATATAGTCATCCTAAAAGACCATAAAGACCATGATTTGCATAAACATGAAGCACCACTCTTCGCAGATTACTGCTATGAAAATCTGAAGGCTCAGACTATAAATAGCTAGCAGCCTATGTGTTCTAAACATGAATACCAAGATAACCATCTTGAGCCTTTCAGTATATTTTGCTCAGTTATAACCTAAGGATGGTTAAGCTAGACAATAACAATTGGTTGAAAACAATTGGTTGAAAGTTCAACTTGATGAGACATTTAACAAAAATGTTTTGTTTTACAGTGGGAGAGATCCACTTCACCCCAGTGTAGACGATTTTGCCCTCATGCACCATTGATTACATAGACCAGTTATATTGCCACTCAGCCATGAAGCTAAGATGACATTATTAAAAAATGTAAAAGCACATGGTCCATAACCCCCCCCCCCCCCCCGAAGCAGTAATATCCTGTGAGTAAACTATTATATGAGCATTCAACTTAGGATGGGCCATTTGTAAAGTACAGCTGTGTAAGCTGAACTTATAATAGTAGATGTTTGACTGATCACTGCTGCAATAGCCTTAGCTATATAGGTTACATCCTGTCAAGGATATAATAGCCATCCAGCTTCCAAAGCTTCTGGGCATATTCCACACCCCCAGACTGTCAAGCTTCTTGAACTGAGCTGACTAAAAGACAGGTTTGGGTGCAAAGCCCTTCAGAGACTTCCTGCTAGCAGAAAGAGGGGGGGGGGGTGAGCTCTGAAAGGACTGGGCTAGGAATAACAAAACACAAATGTACAGACCCTGCCTTAAAACACACAGCAAAAAAACAATAAGGGTGGATGGAGGGAGTGGCTGCTGCAGAAGTGGTAATTCATACATCTACTGTTATGGTAAGTTCAACTTACACAACTGTATTATGTTCATTATATTGATCACTGTTGCAGTAGCCTTAGCTATATTGGTAGATTACTGTAGCTAATTACATTTGGAAGGTGGAAAGAGAAGAGTCCAGGACATCCAGTATGTAGAGAGGACCAGGTAGCAGCTTCTATAATATTTCTAGAATCCAACCCTTTCCAAAAAGCTGTAGATAAAGCCAAGGTCCTGGTAGAGAGAGCATTGACCCTGCCTGGAATAAATTTATTTTTATGAGTATCACAAAAGGTAATAGCCATAGATAACTATTTGGAAATAGTCTGTTTTGATAAAGGTTACCCAGTTTAAGTACAGCTTAGGCAAGTGGATGGGGAATAAGAAATTTACACCAGGCCTGACAGCCATGTCCCATATGGACAGAGGTCACTTTTAAATGCCTGGCCGTCAATGTCCTATATGGATGCAGAACATCATTATTCTTTCAGGAAAACTTGACTAGACTTAGAAAAGCCCCTTGGGTTGTTAGCCTAGTAACAGTTTATGAATCTATGAATTTGTGTGAAAATCTGAGATTAATTGTTTTATCAGGATAGTACCTGAGTTGTCTGTGGACATCCAAGGTATGGTGTATCCATTCTCCCTCATTTTGAGATTCAGTAAAGAATCTCTTCTGCACATCAGGGATCAACTAAAGCTATAGCTGCTGGTTCAGGTTTGGGTAGGAAAGCTGCTGGCAGTACAACACACATCCTGTAAGGGTGACAGAACAGGAAGAATGTGTGTAGGTTCTGCAAAATCTTTCTGAAAAGCTTATAGTATTTCCTGAGGGACTGAGAAACCTCAGCGTTCTCCCATTGAAACCAACTGCACATTCTAGCAATAGTCTCAGAGAAAAAGAAACCCCACAGGGAGAATCAGAAACTGAGGTCTCCTCTGAGTCTGAATCAGAAATCTGGGAAAAAAACCTTAATCTATCTGTACATCTTCCTGCTCAGATTCAGAATCCTGAATCTCTTCAGAAAAAAAATCCTTTACCAGAAACTACTTTACAAGAAGGATAAATAGCCTGAATTATACCAAGAGCCAAACCTATTGAAATACCCCTGTCTAAAAAGATTTGAGGTGGAGTAGATACATGCTTGACTTTTTGTTTCTTTTTGATGTGAAAAAATGGGGTCAACTGTGTTACTAATGGCAACAGCTACTTCCCAGTGGATGGCACAGCATTCTGGCACAACCGAGAAAGCTTTGTATTACCTTTCCCAGGACAGATAAGAGTGGCTCTCCCTTACCTACTGAGGAGACTCCAACATCCGCAGAGGATGTGGCTAATCCACAGTCAATAGAAGTTGTAGGTGCTACAGTAGAGGGATCTTGGCTAAAAGAAGAGTGGCATGAGGTAGAACAAATGGCCACAACAGAGTTACCAATCTGTGCATGAGACAAATTGCTAGCCTGCTGTGGTAGTAAAGGCTGTTTGCTTAACTTTTTCTTTTTGTGGCTAGAAAAAAGGGCCAACTGTGAGACCAGTAGTCTGTTCTATGGTCATGCTGAAAATGATGCTTCTTTCCATGGAAGAAAAGCAGCTAATGCATATAAATCTACCAATCCATAACAATGACCCTTTTGCACAGTAAAAGCACTTTCAGACACTATGCTAGCCAGACCAAAGGGGAAAAACACAGTTCCTTCAAAGAAAGTATTTCTTCAATTAATTAATACTACTTTTAATCGGACAGAAAAAAAACCAACTCCTTTTAAAAGTGCATTACTGTCTCAAGACAGTCCATTAAAACGTGAACTTCATAGCTTTAAAACAACTTTCCTGAAGAGGAAAGTAATAAAAGATCAATACATTTAAGAAAATGGACATTTTTCCCCACAAAGGGAACTTATCTGACCAGCAAAGGAAAGCACAAGCTGACCCTTGACCCACAAAAGACTCAGAGGAGTGTACTCTTTGGCACAGTAATGTTCTGAAGGGCTCAATGCCCAAACTTGCCTTTTAATCAGCTCACTTAAAGCTGCTTGACAGTTTGGGTGTTTGGAAGGTGTCCTGAAGCTTTGGAAGCTGTCCAACTGCTAAACCATATAGCTAAGGCTACTATAGCCATAATCAATATAATAAACATTTTTTAATTAGTATAGAAACTGCACAGTAGATCTTGAATTATATTTAAATTGTTTTAATATGTTATTGGCCAAAAGTGAATAATATAAGTATAGCAAATCTTTGGCAAAGTTGGAATATATATTCATACGTTAGCACCGTGTTTATGTTATGTAGGGAAGTCACATTATGATGAAATGATAACAAGAAAATGCATTAAGAAATAAAATTATGAAGAACAATGTGTCCCCATTCTGTGTAGTTTTCATAAAATGTTTTGTAATCTTCAGAAGGAGCTTACGTTTCTTATTTATAGGCTGTTATACATGAGGGATTTTGAAAGTTAAGATGCAATAAAACTTTGCTGAGATGTAATAGTGAAGGAGAAGTTTTTATCACATGAAGAGTGCAAGCTGAAAATGTGGCAGTAATGGACTAATCTGAAGTGAAACAAAATAGTACGAATCATGGAAACCATAAATACAGAATGTATGTGCTCTGTTAAAATACAGTCTGTAACATTAGTTTATTTTTTGAATATCATGTCATCTGGAAGAGTTGTAGAAACATTAAGGTTAATTTAATGTTTGTGTATGTTAATTGTCTCTATGAAAATATTTTTCAAGTGAATGTAAAGTATTTTATGTGAGTTTAATACTAGTTTACTATTTGTGTGAAGATATTTAAGCAAGCAAATCTGAGTAATCTTTTTCAAGATTTTACTGCAATTAATTATTGGTATTGAAGAAATCAAAAAAGTATACAATGTAAATCTTATGTTGTGTCTAAATATAAAAGGAAAGGTACAGTGTTAGCATGTTATTTTGTAGATTATCCAAAAATAGGACAGCGTGGCTATTGTAATATAATGTACAGAAAATGTCATATACTGCATTATCATTATCAATGTTTATATTTTTTAGAAATGCATCAGTACTGCATACATGTGAAGAGTTTTATTTATTTATTTATTATCAGTTTGATTACCGGGGAAGTCCACTGGGCCAAGAAGTGCCCATTTTCAGTGGAGGCCCGGGGAGAAAAGCTCCATGAGCAATACAATGCAATAAAGGTTGCAAAATACAATCAAAGGTTATAAAGTGAAATACAAGAGTAGGATTCATATATTCAAGAATTGCAAAGTGTTATATACATTATGAGACAGTTTAACAACGGAAAACATTTTTTTTTTGATTATTACAATATTTACATGCTTGGAGTCAAATAAAGTCTGCTAGTTCTGGTTCTTTGGAGCAATAAGAATAAGTATGAGAGTATAGTGGAGTGGGGGTAAGGAGAGCTTAGTGGGGAATCCCTAGAACTTATGTGGGGTGAAAGCAGGAGCATTTCCATTTGGAAGATAGGTGTAGGAAAATAGGTGTAGCTAGGGCATCTTCTGCGTGGACACATGCGTGAATGGGCATACCTTCGTTAAAAGTTATGCATCAGGCCTGGCAAGCCGGTACGTAAAAATCAACTGCCAATCATTAGCAGACCGGAGTTCCGCTGTAGTGACCCCTAACCGGGAAAAGCCGAAAGACGCAAACAAACAATGAAAATTCAGTAGTATTTACATTATTAAAAATACATTTTTGTAATGTAATATTTATTATTAGAAGTGAAGAACTGATTTTATTATAACAAAATGCATTATGATTTTTTATTTTTTTTGGACGGCGCAGTGGTGCAGCGGAAGCATTGTTGCCTCACAGCAAGAGGTTCTCCAGTTTGATTCTCGACTGGGGTGTCTTCTGTGTGGAGTCTGCATGTCTTCCCAGTGTTCATGTGGGTTTCCTCCGGGTGCTCGGTTTCCTCCCACATTACAAAGACATGCATCTGGAGCCTATCTCCCTGGGCCTCCGTTGAAAACTGGTTTCATTCCAAGTCAGACTTTCCCGGTTACCAAATGTTAAATAAAAAAAAATAAAAATAAATAATAGTTAAAAAAAAAATCTAGAGCTTCTAGTGAAATCTGATATATGATATGTAGTTACTGTCATTATTTCAATTCAGTGATGAACCAACTTGTAAAATACAACTGGTCAAGAAACAAACACAATGAAAAAAAAAACTGCACCTGCTACTTATATAAAAACTACATGGATGCATCTACACAAACACTTTTGAAATCTAAAACAACTAAATCTGTGTTAGAAACTGCACTGTCAGGTATTTCTTGTAAAAAACTGTGCTCAAAGAGTATTGCTTTGGCAAGCTGAGCTTGATCAGATGGAACTGATCTAGATTACACTCCAAATGTAAGATAGACATGTAATTGCATTAGCTCACTAAAGCAGTAAGAATATAGAATTATTAGTGAAACTGATTGCACATTAGATATTTGTTAATATGCAATGATTCTTTAAAAAGAGGCAGTAAGAATACTACATCATAGTAAAGTCTGACTTTTGTGAAATAAGTTGAGAGTGTTGGGTAAAAATATTGCTTTAAATGCAATATAGTTATTGCAAATATACCACTGAATTACTTTTTAGGCACAGTGAGAAAATAAAACTGTAGTTATACCTTTTTTATGTTGTAAAGAAAAGTAATTCAGGGTGGCACGGTGGTGCAGTGGGTAATGTTGTTGCCTCACAGCAAAAGGTTCCCTGCTTTAATTCTTGAAAGAAGGGGCCTACTGCGTGGAGTCTGCATGCTTGTTTATGTGGTTTTCCTGTGGGTGCTCTGGTTTCCTTCAACATTCAGAAGACATGCAGTAGGTGGATTGGATACTCTAAATTGGCCATAGGAGTGATTGTGAGTATGTGGTATGGAAGAACTACTGTGGCAGGCTAGCCACTTGGTGACGTAGACCTAGACTTTAGATGATGGTCACTGTTGAAGTGACACCCTGACCTCATATTCCAAAATGGGAAAAAAGGGTTTAGGTATGGAAAGTAATTCAGCAGTATCAGCAATTTTCCTTTATACAACATTAAAGATTCTGATGAAGTTTCGATTGGGAAACAAAAGTGCTTAATTTTACCTGGAATTTGAATAAGAAATCTTGTGGTGGACTTTCCTGGCTGCTATTACCTTTTTTGGTGGATTTACAATTATAAAGATCTTGATAAATGAGTAATATTACAACTTCTCTATTGAAAATACTTTATACTACACATTATTACAATGCAATTAAAGCAAGGCAAACACTCTAGCTTGTAATTAAAGTCTAGTTTGCTCCATTTCAGACATATATTTGTGTTCGACATTCAGTATAGCTATTGCATATTGTCATTTGATATTAATATTATAAAGAATAGGTTTTGTAGCATAACATTGTAACTCCAGCATATGAGTGCCCAACAGGTAAGGGAAAATGCCCAAATCAGAGAGTTTGATTGCACCAGTTCTAGAATTAGGTTGTTAGCATGCTTTATGAAATTAGAATAGCATTTTACATGGGAGATCCCAACAGATCAGGAATTGCCACAGGTATCTTTAATCATCTACTAACTTCATGCATTTTTTTAGTCAAAAGCAAGACTGGTATAGCAGAAGTCATTTGGAAAAATCTAGAGGATCATTATGGAGTTCACTATTCAGGGAGAAACTGACCAAGCCTGGAGCAGCTAGCTCTCAGATGAGAGTTCAAAAGGTCAACTATAATTGTTGGTGGAAGGTCTAGTTATAGAAACTGGACTTTGTGTAACAGGAATGATTTTGATACAATACTGTTTTATCCATTTTGCCTGAAGTCTTATCCATAAATGACAGTGTTACTCATTTGCATTGATTTTTTTGTATATGAAAACCCTTTGAGTCGCATACTTTTTTGTTCTAAGCCTTTGGAAAGAATTTGTGTTTCAGCAGGTTCACCAAAGGATGTATATCAAAAGCTGCCATCAGTGGCAGAGACCAATGCAGTTTGTGCACCTACACTACTGACAACTTTGCACTTCTTCAAACTGCCACTACACAAGCAGGTAAAGAAGTGAATTGTGGACTTTTACCACCTGCCACTGCAAAGTAGGTAAAGAACTGAACTGTGCACCTATATTAACTGCCAGAATTGTGGACATGTTCTAACTACCACTGCAAAAGTAGGAATGAGCTGAACTGTGTACCTGTACAACATGCCACAAGACAAGTTGGTAAAGAACTGAATTGTGTACCTGTACTACCTGCCAGAACTGTGGACTTGTACTGTCTGCCAAGGAACAAGTAGGTAAAGAATTGAACTGTACACCTGTATGCCCTGCCAAAGGACAAGTAGGTAAAGAACTGAATGTATACCTTACTTCCCAACACTGCACAAGTACATAAAAAAGTGAATTTTATTGTAAGTATCTTATTTTGTTGGCTTTTTTTTCTTTCAGTTACATTTTGGCAAAAGATACTTTTTTAAGTATAAGATGTATTCACTGTCTGAAATATCACAATATGAATACTACGAGAACAATGGAATATACTTCTCCAAATTATTATTGTTATTATTGGTATTATGGACATTATTGTTGTTTTCTATTTCACATTATCATCAAATTAAGGTATTTGAAATGCTGCATTTCAATGTATGGGAACTGATACATATAGTGATAGAAAAATTATGTGCTGCGCTACATAACAAAGATATTATATAAACATGGCATTGTAATGCAGTACAAAAGACATGTCATACAGTCCATATTACAGTAACTGCAATGTAGTAGACTGAATTGTCTGATCTGCATGAGTTAACAGACAGTATTGCTATATTGAAACTATTTTTAAGATTTGCAAAATATTCCTGTTAATGTTCATATTCGTATTCAGAATTTGTTTGGCTATTCTATTTTATGTAGATAACTGATTCAATTTGTAATCATTCTTTCGGAGAATGCAGTTTGCTTACTTGTAACCTCTTAGTATACTTGAGCATTCAGATTTTTATTTCTATTTTTAGAATTAGCTGTCTATATTCATTCTACAATATTTATCAATGTTTAATAAAATGTTACAGACACATGTGCAAAGAAAAAACTTTAGCACAGCTGTAATTGTACTTAACAGAAACTTTAGCATAGAAATATATGGTGTTGATACATATAAATCCCATGAGTCTTTTTTTTTACCTTTAGAGCCTTGTATAATGTAAATATAATTAATATACTTTTGTATTGCCAGTTATCTTCTTGAATACTAAAATACTGAAAATCTTTTTGCTTTTACCTACATTGGAGAATTGTAATACCCCTCTTCAAGTTGATAATAGCATTTTCCTTAAAAATATGAGTTATTTTGATACTTGTAAAACATGAGTTTGCTATTACCATCCAAATCTGTTTAACTCTGTCAGTTTTAAATCTTTCCTCAGGGTCTATATTAAAAGTATTATTTATTTATTTTATTTGTCTTTGTTTACCAGGAAAGGCTGACTGGGTAATGTCCACTTTCAGTGGAGGCCCAGGTAGAAAAGCTCCATTTGCTTACAGTGCATTATACTGAGTTCCAGACATTCACAGAGTAGTTACATTTCTGTTTACATTTATACACAAACAGTAGTTACATTTATACATGCTATGATTTTGCAGAGCTGGAAGTTACTAAAGAGAAAGCACACGTGTAACTTAATGGATAGTACAGGCAACAGCTATGTATAAAAATTGTTTTGTCATTTTAGTAAGAGGTCGAGAATATGTTAATATTCATAGGTTCATAGGTGTTTACTAGACTATTGACCACAAGGGTCTTTTTAAGCCTAGCCTTGCATGCCAAATCTCTGACAAGTTCTGATATCCTTAATAAGTCTAAACATGGGCCTGGGAGATGAACCGTTTACAGGTTACCTGTTTGCTAACTATTTATAATAATATAAGAATTTATATATATTTATTTATAATAATATAACAATATAATAATATAATATGACAATATAATGATACAATGTAATGTAATATATATCTATATCTATAATTTGATAATATTTGTCAAAGTAAACTTTATTGTCATTCAGACACCACAACAAGTGCAACTGAATGAAATTATGGTACTCCAGGCTCTATGTACAAACATCTAACATATACAATGATTCACATTACTACATTTAAGCAGTCCTACTACATAATATTTACTGTTTTACAGATCAACAGACATTTAGTAAGCAAAAGAGACACTATTTGTTGCTCAGAATTCCACAGCTACTTCTTATTGCACAAGATTCTGTTGGTGCCAGTTTAAGGAAACACGATATTTATTGCACAAAAAATTCACAGCTGTTACTTATTGCACAGCATGCGGTTTTAGCATCAGTGGGTATTGCACAGAAATGAGATTATACTCTGTTAGACTAATTGCACAGTGTATTTAAGACCTTTTAAGGTTATTGTACATAAATATGCTTCTCATTTGTCATACCACCTACTGTCCCTGATGTCAAGCGAGATGTAAGTTGCTATTGGAGTTCAGTAACCTGATGGCCAGAGGATAGAAGCTTCTGCTAAATCTTTCTGTTTTGCAATGTATGCTACGATGATGCCTCCCAGATGCTAGGTGCAGGAACTATGTAGGGTGAGTGCAGTCCATGACTATTTTCCTGGCTTTGTTGAGACAAGACTGGTGCAAGTCTTGAATAGATGGTAGGGTAGTTCTGGTAATCTTTTCTACTGCTTTCACTGCTCTTTAAAGGGATTTGTGGTCTGTGGTGGAGAAGTTGCCATACCAAGCTGTAAAACTGTTTCTCAGGATGCTCTCAACTGTGCCCCTGTAGAAGGTCATGAGAACAGTGGCTGTTAGGTTTGCTTTTCTCAACCTTTGTAAAAAGTGTAGGCATTGCTGTACTTTTGTGACCATGGCATTTGTGTTCAAAGACCAACACAAGTCTCCAGAGATGTGCACCCTAAGAAACTTTGTGCTTTTTACCTTCTCCACTGTTTCCCCATTGATTGTGAGTGAGGAGTATTTTTTATGGTTTCTTCTGAAATCCACAATTACCTCCTTGGTCTTATTCACATTGAGTGCTAGACTGCTGTTACCACACCAAGTTGTCAGTTGTCTCACCTCCTCCTTGTAGGCTGTCTCCTCCTCATTGCTGATGACACCCACAACTGTGGTATCATCTCCAAACTTTTTTATGTGATTGGATCTGTGCTTGGCGATGCAGTTGTATGTTAACAGAGTGAATAGCAGAGGGATCAAAACACAGCCTTGAGGTACACCAGTGCTTGAGGTGATACTATTTGAGGTGTTCTTTCCTGCGCATATTGTCTGCGGCCTTTCTGTAAGGAAGTCCAGAATCAAATTGCATATCGGAGTGCTGATACCTAGTTGAGTTAGCTTCTCTATCAATTACTGAGGTATGACTATGCCTTGTGTTGAACTGAAATCAATGAATAATGTGTACACATAGCTGTTGCTGTTGTCCAGGTGGTCCAAAGATAGATGGAGTGCCAGTGAAATACCATCTACCGTGGATCAATTTGTTTTTTACACAAATTGGAGGAGGTCTAAGGATGATGGAAGTCTGGATGTTAAGTGGACCTTGACCAGCCTTTCTAGGCACTTCATTACTATGGAGTTGAGAGCCACAGGGCAGCAGTTGTTGAGGTCCTTTGGTGGAGACTTCTTAGGCAGAGGTATTACGATAGTGTTCTTGAAGCACCTGGGAACAATGACCTGTTTCAATGCGGTATTGACTATGTCTATGAGTGCATTTGTCAATTGTTCAACACAGACTCTTAGGACCCAGAATGTGATCAGGACCAGTCGCTTTTCTCATATTTATCCTCCTGAGAGTTCTATGGACATCAGTTGGATTAAGGCTTAGTACTTCTTCATTCTAGCTTGTTGAAGCTTTCATTGGCTTTGTGCTATTTCTTTCTTCAAACCTGCTAAAATATAATATTATGTTAAAAATGAATATGTTAATATGATAATAGTGATCTAATATAAAATGTCTTACATACCATTCTTAGAGCTTATCATCCATTTTCTGCTATCACTAAGAAAATTTTCCTAAGGTCAAGTACAAACTGTTACTTGCACTCATCTGCTAGTCCCACAACATGCTCTACTTTTTTATGCTATCTGGCCCTTCATACACATCCTTACATTATTGCTTGTGTTATGCAAATCCTTTAAGTGATTTCCATTGTCTTTAAATGTACTTAAAAGTTGCTCCACGTTTTTCTCAAAACGCTCACTGAATGAGACTTCCTCTAATGTTCTTGATAATTATGCATAGCATTTTGACTATTTTTGGTAGTTTTTCTAAAGTTCTAGAAAAGTAGTGTAGTACTTTATGTGCATACCTTTGTGCTTGCATTAAGCTGTGTCATATGTACAGTTCATTAGCAATATGGATTTTCTAGTTAAATGATTTTTGTAACTGTCACCTTACCTAATTGTTCCCTCAACCTTTGTTGTCTACTCTATGATACAAATGACTTGGTTTTCTTTTATAAGTATCTTGTCCGTTACAGGATTATTTCCAATCAGAGTGTTAGGAGCCAACCACCACATCATTTCTACTCTTGCTATTAAGCTAGATTTCCAATCTTTAAGCCCGTCCTTTAGTATGAAAATAAGATTGCTAGGCTTACCTACTATTTTCTGCAGAAGGTTCTCTGCATCACTCATTAGCCTTGTTTATTGTGCTATGTGAAATGATCGAGTGCATGCATGAGCATGCAGCAGGCAGGCTCCATACTATCTGTTTAACTGGCAAATAGGCTTTGTTACTGGCTATTTTATGGTCATAACTCCTCCCCCAAAGACAATGTTAGCTGTCCACAGCAGAAAGTCTTTCAATGATGGTGTGGAAATACTTGTTTATTTTTAATTTAGCATAAATATGTGGAGACATCATTGTTTTAATCGATTAATAAATAGTCCTTGTTATCATTTATTTATTTATTTCACATCTGATAACCGAGCTAGTCCAACTGACTTTACAAACAAACCCATTTTCAGTGGAGACCCGAGGGGAAAAGCCCCAGCAAACATAAGTAAAGATAAAGTGAAAATATACAAGTATTAAATAACAATCACAATGCAAAATAATTGTAAAAAAGAAAAGGTTATTAACTATTTGCATTGCATTGATAGAAAGCAACCCATTTTCAGTAGAGACCCAAGGGGATAGAGCCCCAGCAAGCATAAGCAACGATAAACATACAGGACAAAAACTATTAAAAATAACAAATTAATTATAAAGAGAAAAACAAAAGAAAAAATTATGAACATTAAGGGTTGCACTGATAGCAGTGGTCTAAATTGACTACGTATAAGAATAAAAACAAAATGATAATCGTTTTTCAAAAGAAGGAAAATGTACAGACATTGATAGGAAGTGGGGGGGAGACAGAGTGGTGAATGGGAGGGGGGAGAGAAAGGACGGGGCTATACTAGGGCTATAGTAGTAGAGCTGACGGTTTAGGAGGTTAGTTTAAGCAGAAGTTACAACAGAGAAAGAAAGTTAGGAGATGCAACAGAATAAGACTATGTGTGGTCAAGGCAATGACATAATTTCAAGTTTAGTAGGTGGGATTTAAGCTCTTTTTTAAAACGGAAAGGAAAGATTGGCTCTAATATGGAGAGGGAGTTTATTCAATTTAGTGAGACAGAGTGTCTGTAAAGTAGTTTGCCAGTATTTCTGGGGAGGGGGAGTAGAGAGTAACATGGGAGGTGAAAGCAGGGCAGGCAGAGGAGTTGTTAAGTATGAAAAAGTTAGTGTGGAGTTGCGATTGTAGGAGAAGGTGCAGAAATTCCAGCCACTGAAGTTTGTTTACTGAGAGGCAGTGATGCGATGAGAGTGGTTGGTTTAGAATAAATCTAGCAATTTTGTTGTATGCTTGTTCCAGCTTCTGCACTGAGGTAGTTTAGATATTGCTAAGGATGGGGGAAGTGTATATAAGACTAGGTAAGAGAAATGCCTGCGCAAAAGTGCATTTAGTAGCAGTAGTGAGGAATTTTTTGTTCCTATAAAGTAGTTGAAGTTTTTGGTGGGATTTATTGATGGCCTGTTGTATGTGCAAGTCAAATATTAGTCAGTCATCAATTATTACCCCAAGGAGTTTGGTGTGCAAGGCAAGGGAGATAGTGGTGCCATCGAGGAAGGAAAGAGAAAAGTTGGATTTAAGGTGAGAGAGTGTCTGAAGCAGGAAGAGAAGGAGTTTAGTTTTCTTCAGGTTAAGGATTAGTTGATTATTTCTAAGCCATTTTTCAACAGAAATAAAGGAATTCTGTATTAGTGTGTGTAGTTCATAGATAGTAATGGAGATAGATAAGGGAGTAGAGTCATCTGTGTATTGTATTACAGATGAGAGACTGCAGGATGAATGTAGGTTGTCGGTAAAAATGTTGAAAAGGAACAGTCCAAGTATGGAGCCTTGGGGTACTCCTGTTTGAACAGCAAGGAATGGTGAGAAAGCCTGCTGCCATCTAACATCTTGTTTCCTGCCAGTAAGGTAGGATTGGAATCAGCCAAGAGTAGAAGGAGAGAGGTTTAGGTCTGAGATTTTGTTAAGAAGGATGGGATGAGACACAGTGTCGAAGGCTTTAGAGAGATCAAGGAATAGACAGGCGATTGTTGTCCCTAGCTTCTGCAACCTTTTAAGTAAAGGATAGTAAGGCAGTAAAGGGTACTGTGTTTAGGGCGGAAACCATGTTGCGAGGGGGTGAGGAGATTTTTGTGAATGAGATTGGACAGTAGTTGAGTATGTATACATTTTTCAAGGATCTTAGAGAGCAGTGAGAGAATAGCGATAAGTCTATAGTTAGAGGGTTCAACAAAGTTGCCACCTTTGTGCAGAGGAGTGGTATAGAAGGATTTCCATATTTCTGGCATGGTAGATTCCAGAATGAAGCAGTTGATTAAGTTAGATACAGGATATGCAAAAGAGTCTGCAGCAATTTTCAGAAATTGATGGGGGAGTTTATCAGTGGACAGAGAGTATGGTTTCTGTTTAAGAAGCAGGGATTTGATATATTTAGTAGAAACAGGTCACATGGGAAAAGGCTGAGAGACAGAGGAGCCTAGAGGTTTAAGGGGAGGTGAGGGTGAAACAGAAGAGTTGGGATGAGCAGAGTTACTAGAGAGTAGGAGTTTAGAGATGCTGTCTATGAAGTGTTTGTTGAGTAAGTCTGCAGTTTCAGAGAGAGAGTGAGAGGGGAAAGCGTTAGGGATGGTTGGAGAACCAGTGTGGAGCAGAGTGTTGACAGTACTCCAGAATATTTGGGTGTCATTTGGGAGAGAGCTTTGAAATTTAGTGAAGTATTGGCATTTATCCAAAATAATAATTTTTTTACATGATTTCTGAGTTGCTTATAATCTTGGAGAAAGGTGGGAGTTTTAGTGGTTTGCCATTTTTCCATAGAGCATCTCTTCCATGCATCAAAGCATGAGTAGCTTTGGAGAGCCAGGGTACAAAATTAGATTTGATTCTGATTTTGCAATTTGGGGCAAGACAGTTTAGGACATCAAGGAAAATGTGGTTGAATTTAGTAACCGCATCATTGAGCAGGAGAGTCTTTAGGAAAGACCAGCTGATTGCAGAGAGTCTATAGTTAAAGGTTTCAGGTGAAAAGTTAGTCAGTTTCCTACAATCTCTGTAGAGATGGGGCTTAGAGAGATGAGGAGAGTGCCTTGGATAGAGATGGGAGAATGGTCACTAATAGAGTCAGGGAAGGTAGAAGGATTACAACAGTTGTTTGGAGAGTTGGGCAAGATCCAGTCAATTGTGGAACCAGTAGTGTTTTTATTGTAGTGCGTAGGGGGTATTGATCAGTTATGAGAATGCATACAGGTTTATGAAGTGTTGGGGTGAGTCACCAATAAGGGAGTTCCGATCTATATTAACATCTCCAAGAATGATGGTTTCATAGGGGATGGAGCTGTATATCCAGGACAGTATATGTTCAAAGATATGGATGTTTTTACCTGGGGGGATATAAATAGAGGCAATAGCAAATTTCCTATAGTTATTGATGTGGCAGTCTAGGAGCAGTAGTTCAGCAGGGGAGAAACTAGGCAGGGTAATGTCTATAGGTGTTAGCGTAAGTGAAACAGAGTACAAGATGGCCACCCCACGCCTTTTTTGGGTGTCCTATCAGACCTATAGATATTGTATTGAGGTGGGATAAATTCATAGGAATTGAAATGAGGTTTTAGCCAGGTTTCTGATAGGGCCAGGATGTGAGGTTTGTGCTGGGCCAACCATGCGTGAAGTTCAGACATTTTGTTGCTTAGGCCTTGGATGTTCATTGCAGAGATAGAGAGATGTTTGATGCTTGCTTGATAGAGAGATATTTGATCTCCAATTTTGTCAAACTGTGAAACAGAATCTTTTCAATTTCCTGCTCAATTAATTGAAAATCTGCCTAATAATATTTGTAAATGAATTCTCACTTCCAAGCTTAAGGGCATGGTGACATCTTTTTTCCTTTTTTTCTTTACTGTTTCACAGGAGACCTTAGTCTTATCATTTTAAAATTGAACTACTACTCATTCAACTGTTTCAGCAGTTTTGCAATAATTAGCAAACAAGGAGAATATTCCCTTTCCTAGCTTTGCAATTTGACCCACTCTTACTGCTAACTCTTCCATTGTAAAGATGAATACTGCAATGTACTATACACATCCCTCCGCTGTGGTGGTGCTGCGGTAGCGTTGTCACCTCACAGTAAGACGTTGTCCAGTTCGATTCTCAGCAAGAGCGTCTTCTGTGTGGAGACATGTGTGAATGGGTGTACCTTCATTGAAGGTTATCTGTCAGGGCCAGCAACTCGGCACGTAAAATCTACTATCAATCATTAGTGGACCAGAGTTCCGCTGTGGCGACCCCTAATCGGTAAAAAGCCAAATAACACATCAACAACTATACACATCCCTGCTTTATGTCTTTTCTTATTTAGCCCATATATGAAAGCCCCCTTTACTAAAATATTACAAGATTGATTAGGGTGCATTAGTATTATCTTTTGGCAGAGGCTGTCCCCCAGATCTCTAGTCCTTGCTACGTTAAATAGTGCTGCTCCAGTAATTAAGAAGCCTTGCTGATATTACAGAGAATTGCCCAACTTGGTTGCACTTATATTCATAATGATGTAAAAATAAAGCTGATAGCTACATTGGATACATCATATTTTCCTACTTCTTATGAAACCACATTGACTTTGTTGAATTTATCATGGTAAGACTTTAGGAGGAATTTAATAAAGCCTACATGGTCTTATTTACTGTGTAGGCATTGCACAATGGAGCTTACTCAAATGTTCATAGGTTCATAGGACAATACTAGTATATTGGCTGGTAGAGCCTTATAAGCCTAGCCAAGAATTTCACCCACGTTCCCACAAAGTCAGCACCTGTTTTCCCTGTCCAGCAGGGGCACAGGTGGGATCCCATGATTATATTTTCTGTATCCCATCCAGTTGTCCAGGTCCCTCTTAAAGACAGTTAATGAAGTACTGTGCTTGACCTGGACAGGGAATCTATTCCACAGATGAGGGAGTCATTGGGACATAAAGTAAGCATGTTTGTGATCCAATAAGCACTGCTGGGCAGTTTGCATGCAAGCGCCAACATGGGAATTTCCATGGCATGAAAATCACCACATAAGCAGGTGAATGGCATGCAAATGAGGCAGGTATAGTGATCCAGCAAGCAGATAGGCAGTGATGCAGACCCTGTGTCAGTGTCCATAGTGTACACAGAAAAATTCCATGTACAGGAATGTAGACAGACAAAAAGGGCTGTAAAAATTTAGATAGATGGATAGAAATGGTATACCACACACATATATGAGTAAAAATATCCTCTGTGTATCTCAAAAGTTATGGAAAATATATTAAAATATGTTTTTTAATAATCTGGGCATGTTTGTATGGTATGCCACAGTGCACTAACATGCCTTATAAAAAAAAGAAAAGTGGAAAAAACAAAGTTAATATTATGAGACAGAAATGTATTATAGGACACTGTGTGGAGTATCTATAATGGTGCATTGGTGCTGTTGCTAACGTGGTAGGGCTATGAAGTGTGTAGTATCCATGTTATGAGCATGGATCCCTATACAAATGAGATGGAGTTAATAAATAGCAAAATGGGGTAATCATGTCCACAGATCCCCTCCATGTAGGCAGGCAACCATATTGGTGTCCACAGAGGAGATAACTCACATCAGAATATGGTGTGCCCACTAACTGCTGAGCTGATTGGAGCTTAGCTGTGCCTGTTTGTGTGGTGCACTGCCATGCTGAGCGTGCATGTCTGGGGTTTTGTGTGTGTGCATGTGTGTGTGTGTGTGTGTGTGTGTGTGTGTGTGTGTGTGTGTGTGTGTGTGTGTGTGTGTGCACTAACTTCTAAGCTTTGTTTACCAATGAGGCATTTGTTTCTGCATGTTTGCACAGTGCACCGCCATGCTGAGCAGGCAAGTCTGTGTGTGTGTGTGGGGGGGGGGGGGGGTGTCCATTAACTGCAAAGCTTTCTTTACCTACAGGATACATGTTTGTGTGCCACACCACATTGCTGAGAGTACCTAAAAGGCCAATGATGTTTTAATTACTGTTGATTTTTGTTTAACTTAAACTAGGGCCATTAAGTGATGTTACTGATATACTAGGGAGGTGCAATGCATCATAGGTAGCCAATCATGCAGGTAGCACCTACAGTAGAGCACTATAAAGTATGTACACACCCTACAATCTGATTTTTTCCCCATACTCTGCACCACTGGAGTACAGACTTGGGAATTTTTTATCTGAAAGAATGTTAGGGGTTGCTGCAGGTCTGCTAAATGTGTATGTGCTAGATGCTGAAGGCAGTGCTACTACTAGTGCTGATAATAGGCCTAGGCAGAGAAGGAAAAGAGTGTTCAGGCCCAGGGTAACCTTCCAGGAGCTACATGAGCTGGAGATTGTAGAGAACTAAAGTGTGGATAGGGACATACTAAAAGAACTCACTGGGCTTGGCCACCCTCAACTCAGACCTACAGCCAACAGACAGGAACCCATCCCAGTGGAAACAAAGGTATGTGTAGCCCTTAGGATAATAGCCACATGCACACTCCAAAGACCAATTGGGGAGATGATGGAGGTCTCACAGGCATCTGCATCCAGAGTTGTCCACCATTTCCTGGATGCGATGCTACCACATATCCGTGAGCACATTTATTTTCCCCTCAACCCTGAGGTGAGGGCCAACAATATACAACACTTCTACCATGTAGAACACTACCCTGAGGCACTGGGTGCCATAGATTGTACCCTTGTACACATCAAGACTCCACCTGGTAAGGAGGGTAGAATCAAAGTCAACCATAAGTGGTAACACTCCATCAACTGCCAGGTTGTGTATAATGCCCAGGGCATTATCATGAATGTGTGTGCTGGCAGCCCTGGCAGCTATCACTACTCTCATATCTAGCACACATCACAGCTGTACCATATGTTTGCTAGAGGGGGCATCCCACATGGCCATTAACTGGGGGATGCTGACTATGCACTGGAACCATGGATGATGACACCCATCAGAAATGCACACAAACCCACCAAATAATGCCATAATGAGACACACGCACAAACTAGGAACATCATAGAGCATGTGTACGGGTTGCTGAAGTCACGGTTCTAGTACCTCGATATATCTGGTGAAGTCCTGCAATACTCCCAAGCCACATGTGCACATATGTTTACAGTTTGTGCTATGCTACATAATATGATCCTGTGGAAGCAGCTGCAGCAGGATCAACAATGGAAAGGATACACAGCCAGCCACTAGTGCCAAGGTCACCACAGCCACACTCACAGGAGGACTCATAGAAGGAGCCCTCTGATGATGTTCTTGTAGGCAGAAGTAGGTATGTCCAGTACAACCTGGCATTGGCTAACAGACAACACATAGCACATTCACTGACAACCTAAAGCCCCAGGAATTAACACCTCACTCCTATTCACATACATATATTAAAATAGCTGATACCAAGCAACCCACACAAACTGTACTTATCCATGCATTGGTTGTGTACTGCTTGCATCACACAGAGTCAGGCTTGAACTACAGTTCTGTCAACTGCTGCATTTGCAAGGTAAGTCTCTAACCTACAAACTAATTGTAAGTATTACTATAACAAGGTATCATATGTATATATCTGCTGCTGTTATGCAAGGGAATATAGTGGGCTATGTGGTCAGATTTAACATCCACATGGACTACAGATACCCAGTCCAATAGGTTGTGTTCCTTAATATTCACTAGGACTCATGGTTGGAATATTAACAGCATCAGGCAAGGGAGATGTTAAACATTAGGCACCCATGATATATGGACTACTGTCTACCTAAGCTTATCATGTGCTGTTGTTCCCTCACCCCCAACGCAGCAGTGTACCCACATAACTGCATTAACTGAAAATCAGCTATGGTATATCAGTGGGACAGGCAATCTCAGGGTCGTAACACAGATATCGCTCATGCATTGTATGTCTTTCTTCACATAGGATAACAATGTACATATGTATGCTGTTGATTGTGTGATGAATGACTCCTCTCTGTCTAGTGACCCCATGTGGCTTAGTGGACTAGGGAAGTTAGCATGGGTGATGGTGTTGATGGTTCTAATCTGGAATTCCTCAAATCGTTTGCATGTGGGGTAGTACTATGTTGGTGTTTTCACAGAATGTCATATCAGTCAACCTTTTAGTGCAAGAAATCTGAGCAAAGCCAGAATGATTTGGGGGACAAACACCCAAACATAGGGACAGATTTTAAATATTCATCACATAAACCTAGACAGTTGCAGGAAATAAAGGTGTTGCATTATCACATATTTTTTGAAGGATATAAAATCTAAAAAACAAATGTTTGTCTGTAGTTAGTAGAATGTATTGACGTCAACATTCAATAAAGCACCGGAAGACCACTACTGTATAACAAACAGACCAAACATATGTGGAAAAACTCTGGACATTCTGTGAAAATCAGGATAGTTGAGAGGCATGCAGACCATCAGCCTGTCAGTACTGTAACATTACCAACTTCAGTCACATATTAAGTACAGCAGACAGTTGGGGAATCCCGTGCACATTTTGAGTGAAGTGCAGTACTGCAGAAACAAGGGTGAATGTTAATGTCTGTAACATACAAAATCCTGGACTTGGGTACAGGTAGGTATGGCCTGGAGTCACATTATAAGTACTGACAGTCCCACTGAGCATGCCTGTACACTTAGGAAAAATTGGCTCAATTCTGTTAGCCCTTCATTGAAATGGCCTGTTATGTATAACTGTATATACATGCAGACATATACATATACATGTCCGTCTGTCAGAATCTCTCTCACAGGCATAGTATATCTATCACCATGTAGTGTCAAATAAATATATACTGATATATATAGCTATATATATATTTAAATAATGCATCAACACCCCCAATATAGCTACATAACACATATACATATCATACCACACACAGCTACATTTATATATACATCCCTGTTATATATAGAAATATGCTAGTGGATGTCTGTATTGTCTGACATACCTTACTAATGGTGAGTATATCTGCACTATCTCACAGCCATAATGTTGCTCAAAGTATCCAAACTAAGGGTGCAACAGTACACAATCCACTTACTTGCAGATCCTTATGCCTGCTGGATGTCACCACATAGACAGACACAGGTGAGCAGGTGTGGTAATGTATAATGGTGTCACCACATGTATGGACAGGGCAGATTGTCCCTGCCCACACTTTTGCCTATCTATTTGCAAGAAGCCACATATGGCCATACTGGTAGCTGTACACACATAGCTAGGACAACAACAGTTATCTCAGTGCTAGGATGCAGATAACAGTATAAAGCAATATCACTCTGCAGGCCACAGATGCTTTTCAACACAAGCCTAGTTTGTGTGATGCACAAGTACAGTGCCTGCAGTCACCAATACAACAGACTTAACCTGTAGTGCATATGATAAGTACTGTGATCTACAGTGTATAAGCCTAGATTGGTAGGGGCTTTAATCTCACTCCAGCTCACATGGAGCTTGTGTGTGTGTGTGTGTGTGTGTGTGTGTGTGTGTGTGTGTGTGTGTGTGTGTGTGTGTGTGTGTGTGTACATATACCCCAGCAAAACAATGGAAATGCCCTTGTGGGCTATCCACTTGCAATGGTTATGCACTTTTTGGGACCATAACTTGCTGGTGGCTTCCAAACTGCCCTCTTATGCAATGCCTGATGATGTCAGCCAACTTAAGATTACCAGCTAAGAGTCTAAAATTAGACATAAGTCATGGAGCATGCAATAAGTGCTGTGATCTATAGTGTATAAGCTTAAATAGATAAAGGTTCTAATCTAACTCTGCCCAATGTGGTGCGTATGTATATTCATATGGCACATGTATGATAACCTTTGCATTATTTTATTTGTAGCATGTGATATGCCCCCCTAAGTGACTGACCACAACAAGGCTTGCTGATATCAACAACCATTTTATGTTCTAAATGGATAGTAGTAGCAAACGTGATGTGTTGCATGCATTTAGTACTGTGATCTGTAGTGTGTACCAGTACAAAGGTAAGTGTTCTAATCTACATGCAGCCAACTGGCACTATGTGTATGCTTTAGTGTGTCCTGTATACAGTGAGTGGTAGTGGTGGTAGCCTGAATGTGGCCATGTCTGTGTGTGAAGCTGTTACAGTATTATACATCATGTTATGGAGTATAAGACATGCGAACTTAACTAGCTTAATGGCCATTCAGCCCTCACAATCGGTGACATCTGTATACCCCTCAGTACAGAATCAGCACATATTGTGCCAGTCCAAGAAGGACTCAGGCAGGCCCCATGTGTTGACATGATGGTCATCCAGGCAATTAAACAGTTGGCATGTGCTGAGGTGTAATGAGGTGCTCTGTGCCTATTAGGTAAGGTCTGTTTCAAGGGTGGGCTGATGTCTGCTAAACAAATGTCTCCCACAAGCATGTAGTACTTACGTCACATAGTAGGTTAATGGCTGTAGAGTGAGTCATCCATCTACTATGCTCCCTACAGATAGGCAGCATATGCACTCCAGAAGGGTCACACCTTGCCATGTATGCAAGGCAAAGATCACCTCAGAGTAGACTGTATGCCACAGGTGGCAATGGCACCCATTGCAGATGTACAGCAGTGAGCACATTCTGAAGATGTGTAGTGGCCTTGTGAGGGACCATACTGCTGTGTGCAAGTGCTAGTACAGCTTGGTAAGGTCATGTCAACAAATGGCCATTGGAGTCAGATATTGGCATGCTGAGGAGTATGTGGAGGCTATGGGTATGTCACCTACTGGTGACTGTGGTCTCAGCTATGCCATATGACTTCTGCTATACCACTACAGAGACATGGTGATCTGAGGCACACTAGATGTAAAACTGTGTAGCCATATCTGTGTGCCCACTATTCAACCCTGGGTATGTACATCACATGTTTTGACAGATGTGCTACTAACTGGGAACATAGGTCTACTTGATCGTAATGATGCTACATATATATTTTCTCTGAGATTATGTCCATTAGTATGTCACCAGGAATGTGTTTGCAATACTCTCTTGCAGGATACTGACATAACACATAGACTCTATGAGTGCTCACAATTAGCAGGCAACAACCGACATTGTTAGCCATTGTCATTCAGTACTTTTGTGTACTGTGGTGATATGCAGTCCAAGCAGTAGAGGACCCAGGACTGTGCCCTGTTGAGCACTGCTACTTACAGATCAGCTATTGGAGTTGGCTCTCCCTATGTTGCACATATCTGCACCAGTGGGCCATGTAGTGAGCCTCCAAATGACAGTATCATGGATGCCTACATGGGTGCTTTGTAAATGTTGTCTGAATGGGTGGCATAGTCAGACAGCGTGGCTCAGTCTGGGGGGTTTAAGGCCTGAAGTACCCTCACCCATCTCCCTGCTGACTGCCTTAGGAATGTCCACCACATGTTACAGTCATGCACCCCCTGTCATACATCCAAAGTGTGTACACTTAACTGTGTTTAAACCACAGATATGTGTCCTGATCAGCTTCATGATGATTGTTCCTACAGGCATACACTTATGGATAGTTACACAAAGCGTTGTATAGTTGTGTGGGTCAGTGGATGCACCACCTCTGTGCAAGGGTAGAACAGGTGCTGTAGTCTACTCAGCTGGTGTGCAGATAGTGGTGTCAGTATGACTGTGAAGGCTTTCCAATGGTGTTACTAACCCTTGCCAAATCAGAGGTGGGATTCAGCCTGGAATGTTAGCATGTGCAATAGATGCTGTGTGCCTTCCGTTGTAAGGCCAGTTACGAAATGCTATATCAATATGGAGCATATGGGACAGGTTGTAGAAATGTCATGCATCACAAGTGGTGGAGACCAGGGACTGTACGTGATGCAGACAGTGAGGAAGTACAGATTAGCTACGAGTACAGACCCATCATATGTGGAATCATGACATCTGCGGTCAGCAACTATCTGGGCCTGTCTTTTGGGGTTACACATGTCACTAAACTGTGTGTTCCAGTTTTGCTTTGTGTGAGTAGTGACAGGTGTCACTTACCATGGCTATACAACATCACAACACTATGTGCTTCTTTTACCTGAGGAGGTTTTGCCACCATGTTAGGGGGGAACCCCCTCCCCAACTGTCACACAGCAAAGTCCACCTGTTACTGCACAACCTGCTAATGGCACTTGTCCGCCAGTGAGGTGTGCTGAGCCATGATGAGCCTGTGTCTCTCCTGTTCTGTGCTGTTGTAATGCTGATGATATAATGCATAGGTGTAGAGCTCTACACACATGCTTCTCCCATCTGAAAGGGGAGGTGCAGTCACACTATGTCAGGCATCCCACAAGAGGTTATAAATGGCTTTTTTGACATACATGTCTGTATTGTCTGCAACGTGGGTAAGTGCTAGTAGTTCTAAGGAGACTGTTATGTGGCCAGATCCCACCAGGGTGAACCTCAAATTGGGGAGGAGGCAGTAGTGGTCACACATATTGCTACACACATGATGCTATATGTTGGTTCCCCATGTGGGGATGTCATGACACCACTCCAGGACAGTGTACGTACAGATCCGGACCATGTTGTGGACAAGGGAGTCACAGAACCAGTAGGCAACACAGTGTGTACATATTACACTACCCTAATGCATTTGTCTGTAGTTTGCACAGACATATCGCATGATTCTCACCTTGCAACATGATGGATGTAATTGCAATACTTACTTGCACAGAAGGCAACTAGCATGTAGTGCCAAGCGGTGTCCCCGGATCTCTCAGCCACATCACTTGAAATGACATGAGAGGGGTAAGCATGGATACCAGCACAAACACTGTCATGCACCTACTGACACTGGGCCAAACACTGCAAATGTTGCTCTATGCCAGATCATGCCTACCAACTGTATCTGGCAGAGCCCTATGACTGTTACAGTATGCAATGGATGTTGGATAGCAGTCTCACTCTACTATCCTTGGCCTGACAATTTTTATGTGTATATTAGGGCAGCAGGCCATGCTGGAAACTGTGTACATCATTTTCAGAGTGATATGTCAGCTTGTGTATAGGCATGTGTCTGAGACTCATACCCTGGCAACATAGCATTAGGAGATCTATGCTGCACTGACACCACTCACCAGTGGGATTTCCCATCCACCATTAATGCCATACCCCTTCTAGGTATTCCCTCCCTGCAGTCACAGCCACTGTCTGTGACCTCTGACTGGTACATTAGCAGGTGTTTGCATATTGGGAGCCATCACTGACTCCCATACCGTCCCAACAGTTATCCAGGATGGCCTATGACACAGTTAGTTGTTGTCTGAGCCACTGACACAGACAACATGCCATCCACTGCATGATACTACCCTGTGGAATATCATCCACCCAAGCACAATATTGTAGTGTCTGCACACTACACACACTTGAGCCATTACACATGAAGGCATGGACACACTGTACTGTACTCTTTGTCAGTCACTGTTCATTATGATGTGGGGATGCATTCACTGTTGAAAAAGGCACATTTACCTGCTATCACAGACCTTATTTACATCCATAATCATGTATTTGCTGTCTAGTGGTGTACTATTACACCAGAGTCCAAGGTACCACCCCATTTATTCCATTAATTTTAATTCCAGCACGGTGCAGCATGCAGCTCTGCTGAAACACACCTAATGAGTTTAAATGGCAATTACTATGTTTTAGCAGCAACAAAGTCTTGTCCTATGTACACACCACTGTGCCCATATAACTAGATAATCACACAATAATCCAAAAAGCGGACACAGTTAAAGCAGAAAACAATCTGCGAACTAAAATTCTGATCAGCAAGACTTCCCACTTGTCGCAAGTTTAAAGTTTAAAGTTTTAAAAAGAACTTGCGAGTATCCAAAAAGCTTTTGAATTCAAATAAAGCAAATGATACCAAAAGTTGTCAGTCACGGCTCCACCGAACTATAACTTGTATTCAATTCAGAAATTTTCATTGAGAGAAAAACAAGCATCAGGTGGAGTGGTAGAACACAGTTTTATTTCCAAAACAGCTAGCGCTTTCAACCTCAGTCTTCCTTGGCCTGAGGAAGACTGAGGTTGAAAGCGCTAGCTGTTTTGGAAATAAAACTGTGTTCTACCACTCCACCTGATGCTTGTTTTTCTCTCAATGAAAATTTCTGAATTGAATACAAGTTATAGTTCGGTGGAGCCGTGACTGACAACTTTTGGTATCATTTGCTTTATTTGAATTCAAAAGCTTTTTGGATACTCGCAAGTTCTTTTTAAAACTTTAAACTTTAAACTTGCGACAAGTGGGAAGTCTTGCTGATCAGAATTTTAGTTCGCAGATTGTTTTCTGCTTTAACTGTGTCCACTTTTTGGATTATTGTGTAATTACTATGTTTTGTTTAAACCACCTGTTTCAATAATGAGTTCCGTGGCATGGTTGGTTAATGAAATGTACTCTAGGTGTGATGGGCTTGGGTTTGAAACATGGCAGAGGTGTTTATGCATGTGTATTACAATGTCGTAAACACTTAGAGTCATTATGGCTCTATTTAGCTGAGCTAAAGCAAGCTGCATGACATGCATGTTGCACAGCTTCACACTAAAAAATATAAAGAAAAGAAAAAAAAGAGGAGATAGAAAAATGGTGAAATGGGGGAAAGCAGGGGGGAAAATATAGTGAAAGGCAGGTAGCGATGTGCAGGAAGGGCGTATGAAATAGCCATAGCTATCCATTTCTTGCACAGCAACAACTGTGCACCTTGACAGAATTTGTACAGGACTTTGAGCTATCCACCCCAGATAGAGGAGTGAGGACAACATAACTGTGTTGTCAAGCCAATTGGACCAAATTTTATGTGTCCAGTAGACATGTGTGCAAAATAGAGAGCTATGTATGAGACAATATTATTTGTTGGGACTGGTGCCGATGTTTTTTTAAGGTGAGAGTGGAATGTTGGGGAAGAAACATAGGTAGACGTGGGGGAGGTAAGTTGGGTAGGTGAGGATGCATTTGCAAACAGGCAAGACAGACAAGGCAGCAGATATTGGCTGTGTGCGACACATGAGGGGGTGAACACCTTGGATGGCTAGGGTGCTGTGGAATCTCATTCCCATGTGCCTCCACAAGGTAGCAGTGTGACTCACATCCCCACCACTGGGACAGTCAGAACTGCTCTGTCACTGCCCCAGGAGTGGCTGTGGTGGGGGCTGGGCACCAGGACAAGGCTGCCTCACCAGGATAGCCAGTATGCCTTCCATCCTTCACAGTTGGCTTCCAAATCCATATTACACAATACTGTGCACCAAAATCCACAGCTCATCATGGAGGGCAACTCCCCCTCACCACAGGTCTGAGAGAGGGTCCCTTCCCCATCCCATGGGGCAGAATTACCTGATGCCACAGGCTGTGCAGGGGCAGCAGAGGGGGCACTACTGGTCTGGGTCCCTGACATGCTGGGACCTGGTGCTACAGCCAGAGGAGGCAAGGTAGACAGATCAGCAGGAACCTGCCTACCTTGACGCACTGTGGTAAATGAGTTATAGCAGTAAGTTAAGGTTAGTGATAAACAAACCACTGTTAGTATTACCAGAATGGAACATAATATTTATTAATCCGAATACATATTAATGTACATTATGTGTAAGACAACATTAAGTAATATCATAGTCAGTATGTTAACAGCAAGTCAGTAAGAATTAAACCATAAGGCAAACAAAACAGTTAATTTAACAAAATATGTTAATATTGAATCATAATAAAAAATAATAATAATCAACCACATTTTCCAAAATAAAGTTAGTTTTGCAAAGTATGTTAATATTAAATCATAATAATACATAACAGTAATGAATAAATTAAGATAAGGGATGGGGAGAGAGAGAAAAACATTCCATTAGTGACCTTGCAGATGATATCCCTGTAAAGACTGATAATACATACGTCTACAGGTGTGTACTGTACATCTACAGGTGTGTACTTTCAGTTGTGATACAGTGACCACAATTCTCCTATAGCTGTTGTAGCACTTACATACCTCTCAAGCAGAGAGCATGGGACAGTAAGGGCCAAGCACTACCAAATACAGGTACACAACTACACAGAGCAGTTTCACATCATATGGACTTATATAACTATCGAGGTGTTCCGTAAATGGATTTGGTAATACACTTCATTCCAGGTAATAATTTATCTGGTAATTATGTGACAGATGGATTAGGCAGTTTTAATTACATTACAACAAATCATATGACACTTGAGAGGCATGTTTATTAAACAGTAAGTAAACTAGATAGCCATCATGCCTTAGTTGGTAGGCATGAGAGTAGAACGCTGTAACTGTGACTGCAGGGGACATCTGTAAATAATGTAATAATTGACTGCAGTAACATAATATAGACATGCAATGGATACAGTCATTCTGCAATTACACAGATTTATTTATCAATAATGCTGATGAACACATTTTTGGTATTGATTGTAACATTTTGTGAGATCTAAACACAATATCTGCAGATAATAAAGGGCTACCTCACCCATATATATTTTGTGTTCCTGGGGAGAGAGAAAATGTGAACATTGCATGACTGATACTGAAAATGTAGTATGACATACCACTGGATTTGAACCCAGGACTGTTTATGGCAAAATGTACTGTGTACAAGGCATTTAAGAGACTGAGCTAATGAGTCATTGCTGACTACTGGGTGACTGATACTTGCCTAGAGATTGCCTAGACTTATACTACGAATTGAGCAATACAAGTTAGAAGCATTCCTCTAGCATTCTAGTACTGTTACAGTGTTATACTAGATTGCAGCAACAGTAGGACACACATGCATGGAATACAACCATACTGCATTATATTAATAAAACTTTATTTTAGAATCAACAATGCTAAACACATTTTATTGTTAATGGTTTGAAATATCTTTGAAGTCCACACACAATGTCTGCCCATGGAATGGGCAAACTCACCCATATACCTTTATTACCTGAAGTATGTGGAAGAGAGAGCATTATGTGACTGATACTGGCCTGGAGACCCCCTTGAACAGTACTATGAGTTAAGCAATACATTTTGCATGCCATTAGATTTGCATTCTACAGCTATTACTGTCCAGAGTGTTATATTTGACTGCAGCAACCTTACCTTACCTTACAGAATCAATTAATATAGCTCTGCTGCGATGGTTATGACAACACAATCCTGCTGTACACCATTTTCTTACCGTTATTGTTATTGTTTCTTGTTTTAATTGAACTACAGTTATTATTCATTTATTGCACTACAATTCCCCATTTATAGGAGTACAGATTGTCTTGTATATACTTTATTGCAGTTAATGCAGTTAATGACATGGAGACAGCTTTGAACAGTACTATGAGCTAAGCAGTACAGTTTGCAGGCCATTAGGATTGCATTCTACAGCTATTACAGTGTTATTCTTCACTGCAGCAACTTTACCTTACAGATCAATACATATAGCTCTACTGCAATGGCTATGACAACAGAATCCTACTGTACACTATTTAGTTTACTGTTATTGGCATTGTGTCTTGCTTTTATTGAACTACAGTTGTTATTATTCATTTACTGCACTACAGCTCTAATCCCCCATTTATTGCAGTACATATTTTCTTGCATATACTTTATTGCAGTTAATGCTTTACTCTTTCATATCTATTGCAATGCAGTTAGCAAAATACATCTGTACTCACCACAATCACGGTGCAAGTGGCCAGACGCCCGGCATGAAACTAAACATTGCGAGCCATCTAAGATGTGTCTGTTGGAAGAGAAGCACACCATTATGCATACAAGTGTTGCAGACATTCAGCTTGCATTTTGTTAAGACAATGGAAAATATACTTAGAGAATTGTGGAGCATTCCCTGCTATCGCTTCTTGGACCCAGATGTCCAAGGTTCCCCTCTTTCTCCTTTTCAGGTCATCATGGTGGTGAAAACACTGCTCTCCTGTGTGGGGGATACCAATAACACTGGTGAGTTCCCTGTCCAACTAGTCCCAGGCCTCGTCTTACACCCTGGAATCCACACTGCATCAGCCTGGCTTCATGGTTTTTAACAAGGAGCCCAAGCATGACCCTGGACACCTGAATTCCCCACTTTGGCACCCAAAAGCATGCCTCTACACCAGAACTGCCTGTCATATCAACAGTTGATTGAACTACAATGAATGCTGCAGAATTCCCATCTATTGCACTTAATATAAGATGTTTTTCCACCCTTACATGTCATTAAGCAACATTCAAAAAAGTGCCATGTTGCTTAGCATCAAGCAAACTAGCTAAGCAGAGCTGAACAGCATGAAAACTCACACAACCATGGTTTTAACAAAGCTTAGCACTGCACAAACATCAGCAGCTATCATGTTTATGCAATGCTTAGCATGGTTGAGCAGAGCTCAGTAGAGCACAGCAGTGCCACATTTTACAATTTTGTTCTTAAATTATACAAAACTACCTTAAATGACATGCATGTTCTCCCTGCTATGGATTTGAACACAAGACCTACAATACATGAAGCTGGAACTCTACCCGTTTAGCTACTTGGATATTATGAAAACCACTATACCTTCACATATACTACTGAGCTACCTGTTAGCTTTGCTGTGTACCATGCTGCACCACACAAACATATGTAAACACATGTAAACAAAACTTTAAATAAATAATTAATTGCAACCAGATTCTATTTTTAAATACCTGGCAGGTGTCGGCAGCACTCTGTGCCATGGTGTACAAAAATAAATTGTAAAAAATAAAAAAATAAAAACAAAGTGATTACATTAATTATGAGAATTGATTACATCCGGTTTCTATTTTTAGATGATTAGCAGGTGTCAGCTATCTATATATGAGTGCTGCTTGGCATTGCTGCACTCCGCACCACACAAACATAAAAAAAAAAAAAATAATAGGAACATAAAATAAAATTTGAATATTACACATTTAACATACTTCACAGCATGTCAACAGTGGAGAGGTGCATTGATGGGGGCCTCACTGTCTAACATCTGACCTGGCATCCACAACCATGGGTACCCTGTACACATCTCCCTACACAGAGTCAATATCCCTGTTCCTCAGGTCTCCCTTAGCAGAGCACCATCACTAATATGCATGGTGCTCTGCTGAGGGGGAACTGTGGCTGTGTACATGGATACATTCTGTGTAGGCTCAACACGTTGCCTAAACAGAGTTTATTAAATCCTGGGGTTTGTCTAATCTTTTAGCTAGAACATAAGTGATATATTTGCATCTATACTGATTACTGATATTGGCAGAATTTTAGCCATAACTAGAATTTTACTTTCCAGTTTTAAGAAACAGTACCAATTACTTCACATGCAAATAACAGAGTCATATAGTGTCAATGTATTATGCTGAATATGTACCATAATTGATCTTTTATGATAATTCTCTCCAGTTGTTTAAATCTGCAAGAAATTAATCTGATCTAGTAGCTCTTTTCCTCTTTAATCCTTAATAGCCAATATTATTTCCTCTTTTGTAATTTCATTTTCTAAACATGTAGTTGTCTAAGTGTAGAGAAATGATAGTAGTTTATTAAGGGCTCAGAAAAACTAACAACTTAGCTGGTGACTCTCTGTTGTCTAACACTATTGGCAAAACCTGGAACTCCCTCCCCAGTGATCTAACCTCCCTTACCTCAAGCACCCTATTTAAAAGCAAACTGAAACCATACCTTAAAGCACAATGGTTATGCCCCTGTGCTAACCCTAGCTAACTACCTCACTTACCAATGGGTATTACTCATTTTATCTGCATGTGCTAGATACTTTTCTGTTACCTAAAAAGAGTATGCATCTGTACAGTCGAAACATTTTTACTTGTGATCTCATTGCTAAGACTAACTATACTAGATATGTACTAAATTTGTGAGTAAAATTCCAAAGTAAAGTAAAAAACTATAATGTACCTAAATGTTTTGTAAAATCTTTCTTACTGTAAATAATATTGCAAATGTGGAGCTTTTCTCCCCCGGCCTCTACTGAAAATGGACATGTATCCAATTGGACTAGCCCGGTCAACAAATGTAAAATAAAATAAATGTAAAATAAAATAAATAAAAAAATAGTGTTAAATGTCCAACCAATAAAAAGCACCTGAGTGGTTTATAACAAATAATACAAATCGTAGGGCCCTATTCAAATAACAGATTGGATTGTTATAAAATATGTGTGACTTAAAGATTTGTCTTACCAAGTCTCACTACAAATTTAACATAGTGTTGCCAGCCAAATCAAATGAATTTGAAGCATCCACATTTCCTCATTGAAATATGATATGGAACATACAAGTTCAGCTATTACATTCTACAATTCTGAATCTGTTGGGAGAAATCACACTTCAGTTCATTCTCTCCATCTTTTTCCTTCATTAGGTATCATGTATCTTTATAAGATTCCTTTCCTCATGTGACTTGTGTATATTACCTTATAATCATATCTTCAAATAGCATAGTATTGTCACCTTTTCAGTTTAAATTCCATACTTCTTTCAAAGCAGTACACACTGTTAAAAACATCAGATATGATCTCTAATGCTGGAAACTCATCATATCACTATTAGTAACATTATTATTCTGCATTTATGATCTACTACTGCTCAACTGTTGTGTGTTTTCTTTTAAGGAAGGTCTTCTTGGTCCATAGCTGAGTATACTTGACCCAAAACAATACCTCACATGTATATAATTTATTACAAATACATCTGTACAGTAACAAATTAGATATATCAAGAAACACAAAAATAAGTTAGTGAGTAAAAAAAAAACTCCAAGATAGAATTTTGATCTCCATTTCTTCTGGTTCTTCCTACAGCCTGGATTCATCTGCTGTAAATTCCTTTCAGTTGCTGTCATTATAGTGTGTCTTCAGTAAAACAGCACGCACGTAGATAGCTTACACGGGTCTCATTTTCTGTTAAGTTATAGCCTGTCTGCACAGTGCTGCTGGTATGGACTTACTTTACAAGAGGCAGTAGCCAAGTAAGTTTTGGGGAATTGATTAAGTGTTAGTAAACTCTTCTCTTGCAGACTAGTTTATGACATTTAACAGTGAACATTTTTTTCTTTATTGTTACTCCTAAATTCTTAAAAAAAGCAGAATCTATAGGGCCCTAGAAACAAGCACAATAATCAGCATACACATTTTTTTATTATTATTATTATTATTATTATTATTATTATTATTATTATTATTATTATTATTATTATTTCTCTGTCCATTTAGCTGATCATTCAACACAGACTATGAAACTTATAATAGCCTTTCCAATAATTATATACTATATTAATTATTTCACACTGAAAACTTGGAAAATGCTTAGTTTGCTGGAAGATGGACCTACAGTGGATATAAAAAGTTTACACACCCCTGTTAAAATGGCAGGTTTTTGTGATATAAAAAATGAGACCACAATAAATCATTCCAAAACTTTTCCCACCTTTAATGTGACCTATAACCTGTAGAATTCAATTGAAAAATAAACAAATCTCTCTTTTGGAATCTGGCCCAATGTGTGACTGCGTTATGATCAGTTCTTAAGTCACATTAGGGTACAGAAAAAAAGCATTATTGGCTTATATGCACAAATAGATAACTGATTTTTTTTCGAATAGTTTGCTCTTGGACAAAGAAGAGATATTGATCTAAAGTCTTATGTTGCAGGGGTTGATGAATTTTCTAGGTCGTGGATGATCATGGGTTGTTTAAAAAGAGTAGGGACTATTCCAGTGTTCAGACAGAGGTAGACAGTTCACCGAAGCGGTCTGATTAGTAGACAAACAGTAATGTTAAGAAAGCAGGGGTGAATGCGACATTGTTGACATTAGTTTTCTTGCATAGCATTTCCAGGGTTTACTTTAAAGTGTTGGGGATGACTGCCTTAAAACAGAATGGGATAAAACTTTGAAACTGGCCCGTTTAGAAATTATCTTTGTATTGGGAATTTGGCTCACATACTGCTGTTTGATGGTGTTGTCAGTGTTGGTAGAGAACTATGTGTTTTTAAATTCCTAGTGGCAGAAAGGATTTTAATGAACTTCTTTTCATTAGAATGTGCTTTTAAAATTGTCAAGCACTGTTTAATCATGATGTTGTCACAGTTAGCTTGGTCTTTTGGCATAGAGGTTTTCCTTCTTTGATTTTTATTTTGAAATTCTTTTCACTAAAAACCTCATGGCATACATGTTTTTCATCTTTCCATTGTTTTCAGCTCTTATTTCATTTTTTTAAGAAGAGATTTCAGGTTTGATGTAATCAAGGGATGCAGCTACACAGTTACCCTTAAGTCTTTCTTCTGTAGTGGAAAATATTTGCTCAGAATAGGTTTAATGAAGAATTAAATGTACCTAAAGCAATAGTGGGGTTGCTGCAATGCTAGGAAGGGCAAGGTATTTCAATTATGTGAAGGACGTTAAGATAAGTATTACCAAATATACTTCTGGGGATTTGAATGACAACATGTCTAGACAGGGAAGTCATGACTTAGATTATTAAGAGACATTTTATTTTAATGAGCTGTGAGACATATTAGTTAAGTTTAAGAGACTGCTGTCATTGTTACATGGGTTGGATCACAGGCATAGCTGGCTCATATAGCTCCAAGTTTTGGTTTCTGATTTAGCCCCCCACACACACACACACACACACACATGAACACACACACACACAAAGCTTGGAATGAAATCAGTGCTGTTCTTAGCTGAACTGGCGTCCAAGGTGAAGGTCTCCATTGCACCACCCCCACTTTCCACCTCCATGCACATCACCTGTTCCCCCACTGGTCTCCCCCATTCTGGTCTTCCACACCATCCAGATTACTTTTCTTCTTCCTTTTTTCACAGGTTTTCTTACTCTTCCTTTTTTGCATTGCTTTTGTTACCTTCTAACAAGACAATACTCTACCCCAATAATGGTGGAGGAAAAAAGTACACTAAACTGGGAGGAAGCCATGGTGGTTCTAGATACTCTGAGGTATATTTTAGAGTTCTTTAAACAGCCTTTTTATCCTGTGATGGCCTAAATAAATTCATGATTATCAAAAGAAATTCAGTCTTATTCTCACTTTGCTTTTTCCTACTTCATTTTAGCATATCCTAACTATCCAAAACTGCTATCTAGAAACTACATTTAGTTATGGATGTCTGGGGGTTGCTAGGAGACCAGAAGCCAGGATGAAACAGATGCTCTGAGGTGCATTTTAGAGCTTTTTTTCTGATCTTTTGATCCAATGATGGACTGAAAAAACTAATGAGTAAGGAAAAATGGGGTTACTTATTTTATTTCAAGCAATAAATAATTTGTATCAAAGGCTTAATGCTGAAAGATGACAAAATAGTAGTTCACAAACTGAGAAGACAAGTACTTCTGAGGATACATAAATCATATCTATAAAGAGTATCTGCTTCCTTATTTCCATTCATCAAAAAAAGAAAACAAGTCCCTTTCTGTGTATTCCACTCTAATGTTAGAATAAGGAGAAAGTAAAATTACAAACGACCGCAATCATATATTTCATCTTAGTGCTGTCATACATGTGCACAGCATGCCTTCTCACCTCTGACTTCTACCCCCAAAACATAGTCACCATCCATGTACTTCTCTGATGTTAGACTTGGACTAACCTGAAAAAGACAAATAGAGCATAACATATTTCAGCTTGATGTTGCCAAGATGCATCACTTTCATAAGTATTTGATGTTTGATTGTGAGGAAAGTGCAATTCCCTCACTACTTTAACAAAGTGTGTAATATCTTTCAGGGTGTTTTCACTCCCTCCCGCAGGACTGTGAAGCTCTTAATTGTGCATTAATAACAGTGTTTTTTATATGTGTGAATACAGTGAATATTGCCCAAACAGTTGTTAAAATTATCTTAAACTATGAAAACAAAATGTCACAGAGCTGTCCATCTTCATAATTCATAATTTGCAGTACTGCTTTTACTTAGAGAGGCCACAAGTAGATAAATACACACATACATGCCTAGATCAATAGATCTCAACTTTTTTTTGTTTAAGACTCAATAGCAAAAAAAAAAAAAAAAAACAAGGGCAAAGTCAGAAAAAATGAGGGAACAATGCCCAAGGAATCAGGGATAATTTTGATCACACTGTTCCACTTTTTTTAATAATAGAACAACAGGTTTTGTATGAACATGCATTTTATGAAGAATGGGAACTAAGAAACTCTAAAATCTGGCATTACCAGAAAATCAAATAGAAAAAAAAAAGAAACAAACAAACAAATAAAAATTGTAGGGAATAAGGCAAAAAATATAAGATAAAATCAGGGACATTCATAGGTAGATGTGATCTAGGCCTGCAACACAGCAGGCGACTGGTTAACTAATAAAATAAACAATTAATTTACCGTATGATGCACTGTGGTGGATTGCAGCCACAGTTGCACAGTTTTCGGTCTATAAAATATTATGATCATGAACCATTTAGGAGAAAAAGCAGCAAAATAAAACCTCTAAGGAAGGAAGACAACTACTGGAATGTCTAGTGACTGTATTGGGTGATCAAAAGAGATGCTGTCTGTTGGTCCTTTCCTGGCTGATAAGACTGATTGATCTGCTGCACCCTAATGAAAGTAAATTTGTTCTAGCACCATTTTTCATCATCATTATTATTATCATCATCATCATCATCATCATCATCATCATTATTATTATTATTATTACTATCGTTATTTATTTATTTATGTGTTTATTTATTTTTACTTTGTAATCTAAGGAAGAATTATGATTCTGTGCAGAAGAGATTCTCCCAAGTCACAGTTTCTTCAATTGGATTTTGAAGCAAGTGCCAAAGGGTGCAGATCACATGCAGACTACAACAACACTAACAGCAGCTGAGTGAATCTGAATTCAGAAGAGTGAGATTAGTATCCCAACACTGACAAAAGGAAACACTACATGAGTCAGGTCAAGAAAGAACAGTAAATCTGATTGTGTTGAAAGCTCTTGCATTCCAAAAGCAAAAATGTTGAACCATATAATGTAGCTTAGCTTGCAAAACTGTCAGCAAGCTAAAAAAATAATTATGTGGCACCCACCCCAGACATGTATTACAGTGTTCGTCTTGGTCTTTTATGACATTGGTGAGTTTTTTTTTTATTCTACTACTGCAGTTACACTGGCTGTTTTTATTAGTTTAGTTAAATCAAAGAGGTATGCACAAAGATATGTCATTAAACAATAGTAAGTCATTTCACCCTCCCCCAAGTGATCAGAAGAGTAGCATAAATAAAAGAGGTATAGAAAGGATTTTATAATTTACAGCAGCATCACAATACTATTAAAAATGCTAATTATGGGCAATTTATAGGTCTGACTGCCTCTGTATAAATGACAGATGTTTTTAGCTTTTCTGGAAGTGCACAGATTTTTTTTTAATAGTTTTGCAATCCCCAGCAACAATGCTGCTAGTGAGCACTATGAAAATATATGCTAGTTTTCTTTTCTGGCTGGATGCATCTTAAAATCTGTTTACTTCTTGCTTTGTCCTGCCCTGATTTATTGAGAATTGTTGTCTAAATAGATTGTGGGTTAGACAGAGCAGGATGCCAACAAACCGATGGCCCAATCTACAACACTTCCTCCCTAGGGCAGTTTTCTCACTCCTCTGGTACGGATACTTTTCCAAAATATTTATTTATTTTTCTTAAAGTACAGAAAAGTTAAATTTCTGTACATTAAGAAAAAATAATTATACCCAAAATGCACCCTTAACTGATAACTGAGAGCAACAGCATAAATGGCCATCTAGTACACCAATGCATAAGGCCGCAATGAATGCAATGTAAATAAATCAGTGTGGATAAGAACAGGACAAGGAAGGGAGCAAGGGGCAACAAAGCTGGATAAAATGATTTGATATGAGCCTGCAGCAATGAATCTAGTATTGTAAATTTGGGAAACAGTGAACAGGACAAGGTTAATGAACAAAAATAGACTGTCAAATAAAATGGGGGAAACAGTAAAGAAATTAAATGCAATTTATGGACAGTAACAGGCAAAGTGAATATAGTGAAGATGAAGAGATGCCTAAAGATAGGATATATGCTGAGAAACACACCATAGTAGGGAAAGAAAGAGCAATTAAAGACACCAAAAGCAAAAGAGAAAAGTTTATCTGAGGAGGAAAAGGGCAATAATTAGTACAGGGTGACTCAGAACTAGTATGGACAAAAGTATTTGGGGTTGACTAGACTCTGAGAGGTATTCAAATAGTTAAGGGAACAAAATATTAGATAGGAGAGTGGTGGTGGAGCAAACTGAATTTGGAAAAGATATGAGGAGATGGAAAGAAAGTAAAAGTCTAAAAGAAACTCAAATAAACATTGAACCAAATAGGGCTGAAAGACGCATTAGAAGACATAATGGAACTCATAGGTGGCATTTAGGTGAGAAAGAGATATGACAAAGAATGATAGGAACAGGAAAACTATTAATGATAGATTGGGACAGATCCTCTAGAGGAATAAAAAAATAAACAAATTGTGAAAAAAGGAGAGGCATCAGAGGGTATTTGAGGAAAACAATAAGGATGATTGTAGAAGAAAATCATAACTGAGGAGGTTCTGGGAAAAATAAAACATAATATCAGTGAACATGATGCAAAGATTCTATGGAAAAGGAGAACTAGATAAAAATAGAGGCTCTTTGGAGAAACCAGGTGTGTACATGGGTGCACCTTGCAACTGATCTCCACTGAAGGCTGAGACAACCAGATGTGGCTTTGTCTGTAAAAAAGGCAGGACAATAGCTGAGCCACCACACAGGTGGGGTGATAAACTACTTGCCCACTGCATTTCCTTCTGAGGTTTATTGTGTATGTGAAGGGAAGAGGAACTAGGGCAGAAATAAAAAGTTTTCTTCAGCAGCATATGTAATGTTTTTCTAAGGATATTCATACTTTTCCATATCCTGAACAGGATTGGACAAAGTCTGGAGGAGTTAGATGGGATTAGTCAACCCAGTGAATATGGAGGAACACTCAGGATCAGCTGATGGCCAGCTACATGGTTGACCAAAATATATTATATAAGAAAACATATGAAAAGCTGGGAAGAGATATAAGGGTGGAAATTCACAGATGAGGAGTGGGAAGAAGTATTGGAGTGAAAAAGGGCTTAAAGATAATAGCCAGGCAGGACTGTATGCAGTCCAAGCTGAATTAGGCAACTGCCGAGGGCCCGGTGTTGGCTGAGGAGATTGTACTGGAATGAGTCTGCTTATGAATGGTAGACAAAAATGTAAGAGTTTTCCTTACGGATCATAGATACAGATATGCTGCCTATGAAGAAAATTCACTTAGAGTAACCTGAATGTTTTTCAATGTTTTTCATCAGCATATTACTGTAGCTATAACCAGAATCTGTTAGTCACAACGTAATCCTCAGAAAAGTCTATATTATATGTAGTCTTCCATTTATTCTTTATGTTATTCATTTGTTGACTGATTTAGCACCCCTGGACCCAAGTGTTCTTTTCTAGTATAACTGGTTAAACAGCTTTTTCAGAGTCACACTCTGTGCAAATGTAGGTGGAAGGCACGTGTACAGGAGTATAAGAAGTAGCTAATTAATACATCAAAGTCTTAATCCTCTGTGATAACTATCAGAAAGTTTGAAAAATCAGGCCAACACATTTAACACAAACAGCTGCATAACACAGAACATACAGCATGCATGTGGTGGCTCAATAAAGTGACCAGAAGATATCTTGCTTGATTTTATATGTCATTAGCAGGATTTTCCACTCTTCAAATGCTAATAATTTTAAAGGGTGCACAACTGAGCAGAAAGAAAGGATTTCAAAAGATAACAGCAATTGCTACATTTTTGAACAATTTGCTTTAGAGAATTAAACAAGTACATATACAGAAAACTAAAGAAAATATTTAAATGGCTTCAACAATTCATCTGCTGTCTTCTGATATCACTAATATCACATTGTCCACTTCATTTTGGCAGTGATCTCATTTTGATTTTTTAATGTTTTGTGCTGCATTAAAAGTTTTAAGCAAAGAAAGAAATCAAAATAGGGAACAGAGTGTACAGTCAGTCCACTAATTTATAGAGTGGTCCTACCACCAATAAAATATTTAGGCTCATAAGTACTAGGCTATCTGCCTGAGGGCATCTATAAGCCTAGCCAGAATGTGTTGGCTTTCGCCATCCCTTAGATTAGTTCCCTGTGTCTTGGTCCAGCAGAGCCATTAGTTCCCTGTGCCTCTGTCTAGCAAAGCCACTGCAGTGATCCCTGGGGTAAATTTTCTGTTTCCCATCCACTTGTCAAGGTTTCTCTTGAAGAGTGTTAGTGATGGGGCTCTCCCTAATGTAGCTTGGAATCCTGTTCCAAAGCATGAGGAGTCTCTGGGACAGGAATCTATCCCTCCACCACGTCCTATTTATCATTGTGGTGAGGTTTAGATCCCTGGAGTGTGTGGCTCTTGGGGATTTGTTTTTTTTTTTAGGTGGAGCATGTCTATCAATTCTGGGTTATACATGGCCTTGTATGTCAAGCAGAGATCACCTCTGAGTAAGCGGTATGCAACTGAGTACAGCTGGAGTTTCTTTAATCGGACTGCATAGGGCATCTGTTTGAGGCAAGTAATCCTCTTGGTGAGGTACTTCTGTGGTCTTACAAGCTGTTGCAGGTGTCTTTTAAGGTACATCCCAAATGGGGCTTTGTATTCTATGATGGATCTGATGAGTGATGAGTAGAGGGGCACAATAACCTCTTTTGTTCTAAATGCAAACCCTTTTGTGATTAGGTGGGCAAATAGAAGGATTTTCTAACCACTTTGGCAACATGATTATCAAAGGAGAGATAACTATCTACTTGGGTCCCCAGATCCCTTATTACATTTTCTGTATTTATGGGACTACTACGTATGTGGTAGTTCGTGGGCACTTTGTTTTTTCCAAAGGGGATGACTGCACTTTTTGGCATTTAGCTTGAGGCCATGATTTTGACACCAGATATCCGTCTCAGTGAGACCCTTCTGGAGGATGTCTGTATCAGCTGTAGAGTCACTTATGGCCCCCAGTTTGCAGTCGTCTGCAAACTTGGTCAGCCATAGTCCTCCTGTGCTTACCTGTACCTCTGAGAAGTATATACTGAACAGCAAGGGTCCCAGGACTGAGCCCTGGGGGATGCCACTTGTAACTGGTTTAGAACTGGACCTAGACCCTGCAACTTTATGGGTTCTATCCATGAGCCAATTGGCAACCCATCTTGTGAAGCAGGGGTTTGCACCTATGATATCTTTACAGAAGTAAGTGGAAGGAAAAAATAACAAGGTCAGCCATTATCTGACATAATGATGACAGCTTCTAGCCTTCAGTAATATTTTCAGTTTACAAGTCACACCAGTGGTACAGACATCATGTGACAAAAGCCAGTTCTTTAAAAGTGGGACCTCCATGTATATACTTATGGAGACTGACTGCCTAAAGAAGTACAAAAAGAGAACACAAAAAGAAGGCAGAAAGAGTCTTCGGTTATGTAAATCACACTGGCTATTTTGCTTTAGGAACATAAAATATACAAGGTCCTTAAAAAAGCAAGCAGATAAAACAATTTCATACCATTAGAATTCAATGTCACATATGACAAGTAGAAAATCTACTTTAGGAGTAGCAATCATTTTAAAATGAAGGTATGAACCAGCATAAAGAAATATAATAACAAAAAAGAGACAAAGAAAAGGGAGAAGGTGATTAAAAATAGTGGGTGAATAGTAAATACTCACTAAACTAGGTATAAATCCCTATGTCACAAGATGGGTTGCCAAGTGACTCACTGACCGAATCCACACTGTGAAAGTAGCAGACGCCAAATCCAACTTCAGACCAGTGACAAGTGGAGTACCACAGAGTTCAGTCCTAGGTCCTCTCCTGTTTGCTATCTACTTCACCGAAGTACAGGCTAACACAGAAGGTCTTTGTCTAACAAAGTTCACAGATGACTGCAAACTAGGAGCCAAAATCAAATCTCCTAATGATGTGGACATCCTACAAAAGGGCCTCACTGAGACAGATGCCTGGTGTCAAAGCCATGGCCTCAAGCTCAATGTCAAAAAGTGCATTGTCATCCCTTTTGGTAAAAACTCTGTACCAATGAACTACCACATAGGTGGCAGTCTACTTAACCCAGAAAGTGTGATAAGAGATCTTGTGACACAGGTGGACAGTAGTCTCTCCTTTGATAATCACATCACCACAGTAGTCAGGAAATCCTTCTACATGGCACACCTCATCACAAAAGGTTTCTCATCCAGGAAAAAAAGAGGTCATTGTTCCCCTCTACTCATCACTCATTAGACTCATTATAGAGTACAACACCCCTTTTGGTATGTACCTCACAAGACATCTACAACAACTGGAAAGGCCACAGAAATAACTCAGAAACAGGATTACTGGCCTCAAACAGATACCCTACGCAGACTGTCTCAAAAAACATCAGCTTTACTCTGTCGCATATCACCTACTCAGTGGCAATCTCAGCCTAACATACAAAGCTATGTCAAACCCAGAGCTATTGGACATGCTCCACGTAAAGAAATCACAATCTCTCCGAGCTACATGTTCTAGGGACCTAAACCTTGTCACCACAATAAAGAGAACATGCTGGAGGGATAGATTCCTGTCTCAGAGACTTCCCATACTCTGGAACAAACTACCTATGTATATCAAACAAAGCTCCTCATTAGCACCGTTCAAGAAAAATCTTGATGATTGGATAGGAGATAGGAAATTCACCATGGGGATCACGGAAAATAATTTTCTTGGATGGCAAAAGCCAGGGTACCATTTGGCTAGGCTTATATAGGCCCTAGAGCCAATAACCTAGTACCTACCTATGAAGCTATGAACCTATAAAGCTTTTTTGGAGGGGATGAGTGATGGCTTAATAATGGTCTGTAGACTTTAGGAAATCCTAGGATATGGACTACTGCTCTCAGTTCATTGAAACTGATATCAAAGCATCATTGAATTTTTGGAGTGGTTCCTGCTCTTCCACAATAGAACAATTCAAAAATAGAAAAAAATTACAGTGAAGTTGTTGAACTTGTCTAAATATGTTAGTAGGAATGAGAGAACAAAACTAACTTGGAAAATTCTTAACCACTTAGCTAGTACTGAGAATGGCAGCACCACAGAAGCATGGGTGACTACAGATGTATCCTGGGGTAGTACTTTGAAGATGCACACCACAAGCACATCATGATGTTATTAGCAATCATATGATGATATTACACAAATCTAATTGGCAGGGGGGGGGGGGGTTGTAGCTCAGATTCAAACTCTCCCATACACAGTTGCAACCTCTACCAGAAGCTCTGCATCAGCTAATGGGAAGGAAGAATAGTACAGGCTTAGTCAAAGTCAAATACAAACACAGTACATAGCTTCATGAATTAACGAGCTACATAAAGTGAATAGAAAGAAAGTGTCAATATATTTGCAAGGGGAAAGCTACGCTCATAATGGACAAGATATGGACCACTGGCCAGTTGCTGCAAAACATAATCAATAAAAAAACAAAAAACACACAAATGCAATGGGAGGAGCAGGAAACATATTGACCTCATTCATTAGAGTTCGTCAGAAGAGTCACACAACTAAAGACTGCACACTAATATGGTTAAGCATAAAGCATGTGAGCAAAATTTAACTAGTTGCATAAATGAAACACAAAAAGTCACAAATGTTTTCATTACTTATTTGCCCTTTGATTATTGAGTCACTATGACTGGGCAAAGCCCCTTTTAACTGAGACTCAGGAAGAAAAAGCTCCATATTATGTGTGCATGAGCTAACAGTAAAACATAAGTAATACTATGTTACATACGCCATATAGCCATTACAGCAAATTAGGTTAAGGCATATTTATAGACATATTAAGCTCAGACTTATCAATAGACCATTCAGAATTATTTACATTGTGTGTCTACACTCCCAGTGTAATTTTAGCACACTGACATCAAATGAAGTGTAAATATGTTTTATCCAAACAAGTAAGTTCATTTGAGAACTGTAACCAGGAATTTACTGTAGTACAAGTATTAGAATTTTGTGAAATTTGTTTAATTTGACTGTAAAAGGAGTCAGATGGGGTTGGTACAACTGATAGGCATGATTTCATTAAGATGCAAATTGTCGATATGATAAGATTTAAAAAAGGAGACATTGTAATAGGTTGTTATAGGTTTATAGATTCATAGGTTGGTACTAGACTCTTGGTCCTAAGGCCTATACAAGCCTAACCATAACAATTCCCTGGCTATTTCTTCCCACAGTATTTACTTCCCTGGGCACCTGTCTAGCAGGGCGACTGACGTGATCCTCGGGGTGATTTTCCTATCTCCCATCCCATCATCAGGGTTCATTTTGAAGAGGGCCAAAGAGGCACTCTGCTTGACATGTATGGGCAGTCTATTCCAGTGTCTGGGGAGTCTCTGGGTCAGGAACCTATCCCTCCAGCATCTTTTGTTCATTGTGATGACAAGGTTTAGATCCCTGGAGCATGTGTCTCTGAGGGATTGAGATTTATTTAAGTGTAGCATGTCCAACAGCTCTGGGATTGACATGGCCTTGTATGTTAAGTAGAAATTGCCTCTGAGTAGACGATATGCAACAGAGTATAGGTGGAGTTTTTTTTAGATGGTCAGCATGAGTGCATGACCAGTTTCTTGTGATATATGTCTACAAAGAAATAATGAGTTCCAATTTTTCAATGCCACAGAGTGTAGACAGTCACCATTATGATTGTTTTAGATCTTTGAATGAGTAAGAGATGTTGGTTTGGTCAGCACAGTTCTCTGTGAGTTCTGTACCAGTTAATAATAGTCAGGTAGCCAAGCATCTGTCTCTGGTATAAAGGAGGTTTGGGGTAGCCTTAATATGAATGTAGGTTAGTAGATTAGATAGTTCCCCTTAGTTAAGGGAAAGACGTGACATAAAGTGATGTGTTGAGTTAACATGGTTACTTACAAGCTTTGCGGTTTTATTATGATTTTGCTTCAGTTGGGCTTAGCGAGAGATGAGGCATACAGGAGACTAGGGAGTAGATAGTGGTCAGCTGTATCTATGTATGTACATTCTGCTAGAAAATGTTTCACTTTATAAAGAATGTCTTTGTTGGAACTTGACATTAAAGACATTTCTAAATGAAATAACATCACTCAGTCCAGGAGGCATTCAGCCTTAGTTGCCCTTTTGACTCAGCTGTCTTGTTTTAGAGCATGTTGACCCCCCATTGAAACACAGAACCATAAACCACAAACTTTGGTTTCCAGAAAAAAATGACGTATCTGTTTAAGGCTATTGTTATTAGTGTAGATATATATAAAAAATGGACTATATGTTGTCATAAAATATTATAACAGGGTTATTAGTAGGAAAAAAAACATTTCTCTGTTTGAATGAGGGTAGTCTACATGACTGTCTCCTATGTATGTGAAACATTTTATGTGGACAAATCATTTATAAGACTCAATAGGAGAATCTATGAACATTCTCACACAAAGAAAAGAAAACAACTGACAATGCCTTTACAGACAGTCCCACATGCATTGGTTTTAGGAAATACACTTTTATTTGTTTTAAATTATATTAGTTATCAGCCACAGATGGTGATTTTAAGTCACTGCTTGTGTAAAGTGAGCTAGAGTGGCAGTTAGCGTTGAATGTCTCAGTATCTCTTGGAGTCCCCAAAGTAAGGCGAAACAGGAGGAGCAGGAGACATCTGAAGAAGAAATATGGACATGGGAAAGAAAAAAGCCATTTAATGTGGTGCAAAATTTATACAATTTGGCTCCCAGAAAACAACAAAGTATAAAGACTTCTCATCTTCTTTTTGCAGTTGATTTAAAACTGCATAGTTCATCAGATGAGGAACTGAAAGCATAACTGCAAGTGGTCAAAACTTTTTCAGATGACATAAGAATGTCATTTGGTATTGATAAATTTGTAAAGGCAACCTATAAAGCAGGAAAGCTGCCACACCAAGAAAACATAAGTTTCGGATGGAATTGTGACATAAAAGAATGTAAACAGGAAGGAGTGTATAAATATTTAGGAACTGATGAAGGATCAACAATAAAGCATGAACAAATGCAAATAAAACTTAGTAAGGAATATTTTAAAAGTCTAAAATTAATACTGAAAAAAGCATTAATATCTAGGAACACAGTACAAGCTTTAAAACAATTTGTTCTTCTTGACCTAACTATTAGTTTTGGAGTGACTGATGGCCCCAAAAGGTGTTGGATAGGTTGTACAGAAAAACAAGAAGGATGCTTCATTCTCATCAAATGATTTATAATAATCAAAATATACCAAGACTATATATTCTACATTTTAAAGGAGTTACAAGACTCCTCCAAAATGATTATGTGTATAGATCTGCAATCATGGGACCATACATATCTGCTGACCTCACAATAGCCAAACATAGTGAAAGTTTTGGGGAGAATTAGTCTAAGATGACTTCCCTGCTTAGTTTAGCAGAAGCATATCAGCGTCAAGCGGGAATGGAAGTCAAACTTGAAGGATAAAAATCAGACAGCAACTGAATGTGCCAAAAAACAAACAAGCAACAATAAAAAAAATAGAATATGAGGTAAAGGATCTAATAGCAAAGCAAGAAATGTGGAAAATGCATAAATATAGTTACGAATATAGAAAAATCTTGGAACAACCTAATAATAATTGTTTATTTTCCAAATAATATAATGTTTAACAATACAATCAATAAACAAGTATTATGAACCATTATATACACTATGTACAATTGACCTGAACAAAGGAGGGGAAAAAAATTATAAAATATATGAAATTAGTAACAAAAATGTATAATATTCAATTAAACAAATGTAACATTGATCACTGATATCACTATACCCAGTGACTACTGTGTCTTGCATATAGAGAGACACAAACTCATAAAATATCAGGATCTGCAGGCAGAAATGACAGCAATGTGGAAGAAGGATATCCAGATAGTTCCAATAGTAGTAGGAGGAACTGCTCTTATCAATAGAAATTTACAATCATACTTAGATATGTTACTGATACATGTAACTCCATATGAATTGCAGAAGAAGGCATTATTGGGCACATTGTGGGTCCTGCAAATAGCACTTCTAGCTAACATCAAAGATTTAAACAATACGAACTTCATGAACTTTAACCATACTTTGACTTATGAATGGGGTCCATTCTTGTTATGGTATTAGAAACTCAAAAGACTTTGAGAAATTAAAAAAAGAGAGTTTTTCAGAGTACAATTGTGACTGATAGAAATGTCATATTGATTTTTATTTTCCATAAAAATTATATTTTTCATGATAGTTCTGATGCATGCATCCATAAATATGCAATATAATTTGACCATGGCAGATGCTTTTTCAGGCCTTCATTCTCTAAACAAAGTTATTTTTGAATTTGTGATCTTTTAGGTATTTTGCATCACTGATGTTGGTAAAGTTAGATACTGTCAAATGTACTGCATAAAGAATTTCAAACTTTCTTAGTTTCTTTGACTTACTGCTTGAGTTAACTATCACAACAAATAATTTATTTACACTTTGTTGAACTGGTTAGTCCCACTAAGCCAATAGCCTCTTTTCTGGGTATGTAGTCAGTGGGCATGGGGTATGTCCGTTGACAAAAAGACTATCCCTGCTGTTTGATATTGCAATCTTAAACCAAAGCTATTAGGCAGAAAATGAACTGCAGAACATGTACCAACAAAAAAGGTTTCTTTAATAGTCCAGTTATAAAAATCACTATAAAACAATAAAACACTTTAACTTTGTCACCGCATTTTTCGTTCACTATAGAACTTCATCAGATTAATATAAGACAACAATCCCATGGCTCCTTATATATATTCACTCAAAAATGTTTAACCAATAGAGATTAATATTGCTTATTCAAAAATAGACTTTGGCCTTAGAGAATTATTATATGACAAAATGATTGGAGGGGAGCTTTACAAATATTTGTTGCTAGAGAAACCACTTATACCCTCCATATTTGGTATAGTCAAGGTGCATAAAGACATCAATACCCCCCCCCCATTAAGGCATATAGTGTTTGCTAATGGCTCCAAAATATATGCTATTGCTAAATATATAGATGCAAGAATAAAGGCTGTATGGATGGAACATTCAGAATTATTAAAAGATTCATGGGACTTTTGAAAACTATAGATCAAGGAATTTACGTTAAGGATATTTTTGTAACGATCGATAGTGTGAATTTGTTTTCAGTTATACCTCATTCCATAGGTATGGAATGGTTTCAAGAGGCTTAGAGTCTAAAAAGTTTTCAGGTCATGATCTTAGAGTTATAATGGAATTACTGGATATGGTATTAAATAATAATTTTGTTATATTTGAAGGTGAGTTTTTCAAACAGATCAAAGGCATAGCAATGGGGACATATTGTGCCCCAGCTATGCTAATATAGTATTAAACACTTGGGAGAAAAATATATTTTTAACTCACCTTATAAGAACTCCTGGTGTCTATATAAGAGATACCTAGATGATTTATGCTTTTTCTGGACAGACATGAAAGAAAAGCTGGAACAATTTTTAGAGTACATTAATAGTACTACTGAATTCTTAAAATTTACATATAATTTAGGAAGTCACTCAGTAGATTATTTAGATGTCACAATGTATAAAGATTATAATAATGAACAATTTAAATCTAGGGTGTGCAGAAAAAGCACGTTTTCCAACTCCTGTTTATATTTCACAAGTGCTCATCCCTACAAACAAAAGAGAAATAAAATAAATGGACAGTTTATTAGAATATCCAGAATGACTTCAGACAATGATGAGTTTCTCGAAGAAAGTATTAAACTAAAAAATATGTTTGTGGAGAGAAAATATCCAGTTAGTAAGACAGAAGAGATCATTAAAGAGGTTAAGGAAAGGAGATTAGATAGATTTGCCCCTATTTTAAGTCAGGGGTTAAACAAGAAAGCAAAATTAGTGGAAAAACATAAGGAATATGAAGAAACCAACTTTACTGGGGCATTTATCTTGAATTATAATGGTGAGGCCTCATTAATTAAGAATATCATAACAAAAAATTGGAATATGTTTGCAGAATTATCGGATTTGGATATAATTAAAAAAAAAACACTAATCTTTACCTATAAAAGACATAGGAATATCAAAAACATCTTAAAAAGAAATCCCTTGGTTAGCAGTATATCCAGTAGGAGAAAAGAGACCTTTAGATATGGCAAATATGCCCAATGCCCCTACATTAAAAATACAGATAAGATTTGTTTGGAAAGCAGGGACAAAAGTATTAATAGTAAGCAATTTTCTAACTATGAGAGTAAAGGAATTATTTATTTAGCAGAATTTAAGACGTGCTCCGCATTTTATGTGGGTAAATCTGAGAGAGTGCTTAAAAGAAGAATATACGGACATTTATATGATATTCATAAGCAAGATCTTAACAATGCACTATTTAAGCACACTCTATAATGTAAGGAGGCTAAATTTACATTTTTTTGTGCTGGAAGAAGTGCCACTAGATATTACAGGGGGAGAATGGGAGACAAGAATTGAAGTTAGGGAAATTTATTGGCGGTTGGTCTTAGAAGCTTGTAAACTTCTAGGTCTCAATGAACATTTCTCCCTTGCTCCAGTGCTAAAATTAAGAGCTGCTAAACTCTGAGCTGGTAGGGCATTTTCACACAATTGCCTTATTTATTATATATGGCATAACATTTTTTTCATTCTTTAAAGATTCATTCTAATGCACCTACTTGTACGCACTTTTTAATTTTATACTTTCCGATTTTTAGCTTCATCAGTAGATCGCAGCATGAAGAGGATGAAGAATGGAAAGGCTGTTGGTCCAGATGACATACCATTGAAAGCATGGAGGTGCTTAGGAGAAATGGCACTGTTGTCTTTAACCAGATTGTTTAATGAAATCTTGGAAAGTCAGAGGATGCCTGAGGAGTGGAGAAAAAGTGTTTTGTTACCTATTTTTAAGAATAAGGGTGATGTACAGAGCTGCAGTAACTACAGATGGATAAAACTGATCAGTTACAGATTGAAGTTATGGGAAAAAGTAGTGGAAGCTAGGTTAAGAAGGGTGGTGATGATTAGCGATCAGCAGTATGGTTTCATGCCAGGAAAGAGCACCACAGATGTGATGTTTGCTCTGAGAGTGTTGATGGAGAAATTTAGAGAAGGTTAGAAGGAGTTACATTGTGTCTTTGTGGACTTGGAGAAAGAATATGATAGGGTGCCTAGAGAGGAGTTGTGGTATTGTATGAGGAAGTCAGGAGTGGCAGAGAAGTATGTAAGAGTGGTGCAGGATATGTATGAGGGTAGTGTGACAGTGGTGAAGTCTGCAGTGGGAGTGACAGATCTGTTTAAAGTGGAGGTGGGATTACATCAAGGATCAGCTCTGAGTCCTTTCTTATTTGCAATGGTGATGGACAGGTTGACAGACGAGATCAGACAGGAGGCCCCATGGACTATGATGTTTGCAGATTACATTGTAATCTGTAGTGAGAGTAGAGGACCAGGTTGAGGAGACCCTGGAGAGGTGGAGATATGCTCTAGAGAGGAGAGGAATGAAGGTCAGCAGGACTAAGACAGAATATGTGTGTGTGTGTGTGTGTGTGTGTGTGTGTGTGTGTGTGTGTGTGTGTGTGTGTGTGTGAATAAGAGGGAAGATAGAGGAGTGGTGAGGATGCAGGGAGTAGAGTTGGTGAAGGTGGATGAGTTTAAGTACTTGGGAACGACAGTTCAGAGTAATTGTGAGTGTGGAAGAGACGTGAAAAAGAGAGTACAGGCAGGGTGGAATGGGTGGAGAAGAATGTCAGGAGTGATTTTTGACAGACGGGCACCAATAAGAGTGAAAGGGAAGGTCTACAAGAGGGTAGTGAGACCAGCTATGTTGTATGGGTTGGAGACAGTGGCAATGGCAAAAAGGCAGGAGTCAGAGCTGGAAGTGGCAGAGTTAAAGATGTTAATATTTGCACTGGGTGGGACAAGGATGGACAGGATTAGGAATCAGTAAATTAGGGGGTCAGCTCAGGTTGGACGCTTTGGAGACAAAGTCAGAGAGGCGAGATTGCTTTGGTTTGGACATGTGCTGAGGAGGGATGATGGGTATATTGGGAAAAGGATGCTAAGGATGGAGCTGCCAGGTAAGAGGAAAAGAAGAAGGCCTAAGATAAGGTTTATGGATGTGGTGAGAGAGGACATGCAGGTGGTTGTTGTGACAGAGCAAGATGCAGAGGACAGGAAGAAATTGAAACTGATGATCCACTGTGGCGACCCCTAATGGGAACAGTCGAAAGAGAAAAAGAGGAGTAGATGGCAGCATCCCATGTTAATGTACTTTTCCCACTTTTTTATAAGGCTAACCTACATTGTAATGTAGGTGTTTTATCTTGTAAAATACCAAAATGTGTTTTAATAAGGATTGGTATTATTAGGTTTTTATAATGGATTTTATGAACAGAATTTAGGAGAATTTTAAGTTTTACATTTAACTTAATTGATGGGCAAATTCTATTGGTTAAACTTTTTTGGGTGAATATATATATATATATATATATATATATATATATATATATATATATATATAAAGAGTGGTGGGATTGTTTTTTTATATTAATCTGATGAAGTTCTATAGTGAACGAAAAATGCAGTGACAAAGTTAAAGCATTTTGTTGTTTTATAGTGATTTTTATAACTGGACTAGCAAAGAAACTTTTTTTTTTGTTGGTACATGTTCTGCAGGTCACTTTGTGCCTAATATCTTTGGGTTTATGGTTGGATCATTTTTGCTCTCATGGGTACGGACTTCCTTTGATTTTTTTCTTTTTGTTATTGCAATCTTGACTTTTCAGGAGTTTGGATAAAACAAGCTGAGATACAAATTGTGGCTACAGTTTATGTGAAAAAGCACATCAACATAATCATTATTTTCTTTTTTAATCTGCAGGGTCAGACCAGAATCTGTGAGTAGCCAATGGGAGTGCGGCTGGACTGGGTATGGAATAACTGGCCCTGCTGTTTGCTGCTGGAGTTCTAACTTTGCAACACTAGTATACATGGGGTGAAGTAAGCTGGAGTACAGAATGTGGCTACTGTTTGTAAGAGGCAACAATTAATTTAATGCAACATTTTGTTTTATTCTGAAAGGCTCAACCCAGACACTCTCAGTAGACAATGGGTATATAAGGAGTCTCTGTGGATGAACTGATTATCTCATCTGTTTGCTGTTGCAACTCTAATTTTGCAGGACTAATGTGTATTTGTGTAAAACAAGCTGGAATATAAAAAATGCTGCTACTTGGAAACAAAAATACATTAATATAATAATTATTTTTTTTCCTGGTAGAATCAAATCGGATACTTTAGATAAGCAATGATTATAGGGGCTCATTATAGCTGAAGTCATCAGCCCTGCTGTTTGTGTATTTGGCTTAGGCAAGGTAGAATACAAGCTGTGATTACTGTTTCTGTAAAACATTTTTGTTTATCCTGGCAGGGTCAACCCATATACTGTGGGCAGGCAGTGGATAGTGCAGCTCTCTATGGCTGAAATGACTGACCCGGCTTTTGTACTGTTGTAATTCTGGCTTTGCAGGACTAGGGTGCATTTGGATGAGGTAAACTGGAGTACAAGCTTTGACTTCTGCTTTTAACCCTTCTTTTCTTTATTTTAATCTGGCAGAATTAAAACAAATACTTTAGGTAGGTTATGGATATGGGGAGCCTTTGTGGATGAAATGATTAGCCCTGTTGCTTTGCTGTTGTAATTCTGGTTTTGCATGAATTTGGATGAAGCAAACAGGAATACAAGCACTGACTACTCCTTAAGTGAAAAAATACATTAATGTAACTGTTGTTTTCCTTTTCTTTATCCTGGCAGGATCAAACCATGTACTTTGGGTAATCATA